>NC_064634.1:48048691-48374600 GCF_023864275.1 Schistocerca cancellata | reverse complement strand
CGCTGTAGCTGCGAGCACACGCGCTTCCCGCAGGCCATCGCTCGCGCCGAGTGCTCTGCCAGACAGCCTACCCGCCCTAACTTAACAGTGTGCTATGGGCTGCTACCTCCCCACGTGGCCTCTCGGCTGGCCGGCTTATTTCTCCAACACCAATGCCTCTCATATGCAAGGCGTTTCAAAGTCTTTGTGTCAAATGCCTAGTGATGATAGATCACGTCATGAGAATAACTTTTGTTAGTTCACTGGGGCTGCTCTTCGAAGTAAACGTCGTTTTGTACTGGTTACGCCGCTGAGAGGCGGTCAAGCATAGTCACTCTTGAAGTGTTGCCTATAATCCAGGCCCAAAGAATTTAAAGTTCCTGATGTGCTCCTAAAATCTATTTCTCCGTTTAGAGAGTTATTAGTTACATATTCCATAGGTCATTCAAACGATCATGTTACCTGCAAACAAACTTGTGGGTGGGGCACCCAGCTGCGCGGGATTAGACGAGCGGTCTCAGGCGCTGCAGTCATGGACTGTGTGGCTGGTCCCGGTGGTGGTTCGAGTCCTCCCTCGGGCATGGGTGTGTGTGTTTGTCCTTAGGATAATTTAGGTTACGTAGTGTGTAAGCTTAGGGACTGATGACCTTACAAGTTAAGTCCCATAAGATTTCCCACGCCTTTTTTTGGCACCCACAACTATGAGTATTGATCTTGCTTATTAATAACAGCTTCAGCTGTGTTATGGTCCTTTATTACTGTACCACTACAGGTGAAGATGTGGCGTTAAAGCCACACGATTAAAACATTAGAGCGGAAAAGCTCGGAATCTTTTTTCCCAGCGTTCGTTGTCCGTCAAAACAAAACACCGCCAACTCAACCGCGTGCTCTGTACGCGTTTCCATATAGATCGGAGAAGCGATCACTATGGTAAGATTTGTTCTTGACCCATCCTCTATATTGGAAATTGGCAGTTTTTAATCCATGACGTACCGACTCTTGGCGGTGTTTTGTTTTGACGGGCAACGAATGCTGGGAAAAAAGATTCTGATCTTTTCCGCTCTAATGTTTTAATCGTGTGTCACCTGAAGATGTGGCTTTAATGCCACGAAACCGGTAGTGGTACAGTAATAAAGGACCAAAATACAGATGAAACGGTTATTAATACCCAAGATTCTGTTATCGAAATGACATGGAACAAGTCAGCTTACAGGATACGTATACGTGAATAGTGTTAACTTTAATGACCACATTATTTTTTTATCGTACTCATGCAATTACACTTTATATTTTTTATTTTTATTTTATTATTTGTGTCTTATTTATTTTTCTGGCTATCAGTTTCTACTTAAAACTCGTTAATGGAATACAAGGAGTTGTCCAGGGGAAAGGTTTTTAAATTAGATTTAAAACTTGCTTCGCTTCCTGTCAGACATTTTATGTTATTGGGCAAATTCCTCGGCGTTCATGTAGATACTAAGCTGTCGTGGAAAGTCCACGTTCAGGATCTTGTTCAGAAACTAAATACTGCTTCATTTATCATTATAACAGTACTGTAATATGCTATATTTCAATGCGAAAAGTGCTCTACTTTTATTTTCATTCGCTTACCACGTATTTCTGGCTCAGAAACGGGCGGTTCGAGCAATATGTAGTGTAAGTTTGCGAACCTGTTGACCCCTGTTCAGCAGTCCGGCTAACATGTTTTTTTCAATGTCGTTTGTTGTTAACATTGTCGGCTTAGTCCCAAGAGATATCAGCTTTCACTCAATACTAGGCAGAAATGCAATCTCCATTCGAAACTCACCTCCTTGACTCTTGTGCAGAGAGGCGTGCGGTATTCTGCTGCATCGATTTTCAATAAGCTATCAGAAGGTTTCTAAATCTTAGCAATTATCCACGCACTTCCAGGTCTAAACTGAAGAGTTTCGTCATGGCTCACTCTTCCTATTCCGTCGAGGATCTCCTGCAAAATTAAAATATTAAACTAACTCATTTGTTCCTTGTTGACTGCGTGTATTTAAACTTATGGCTTGTCCTCTGCATAGGATCCACATAAGTTTCATTTTATCTGTTATTACTCTTCTGTTATAATTTTATGTACTGACTCGTTCCATGACCAGTGAGACTTGCTCCTCAGTGAGGTCCTGCGGAACATTATACATAAAATAAAATGCTCAAAAATTTTTGTTGCTGCATATTGAACACCTCTCTGATGCACTGACAGCTTTAACACTAGGTAATGGTCATTTTCCCCCTCTAATGTTCTTCTCGACTTGTGATGGATTCTTTATTACAAATTTCATTAGCGAATATATGTAGTGTGACGGCGGAATTAAAATGTGAGGTACTTACATGAGGTGCGGGGCTGAATACTACATATTATTCTTATTGGTCGCTATTCTGCAACTAATAGTTTTTTGCTAATTGATGAGGTATCTGATAAAATAATTCCGTAACACATTATTGAATGTAAATAAGCAAAATGTGTCAGCAGATTGTTACGTTTGTTCCCAAGATGTCGATTATACGAATAACAAAAGTAGCTGAAATTAATTCTTTGAGAAGCTCAGTGATATGCTTCTTCCAGCTCAGTTTTTAATCAGCGTGTAGAACCAAAAATTTGGAGCATTCTACCCTACTTACTGACTACTGTTCACGTGCTTCATCAATTGTTGGCATGACTCTATTTGTTGTACAGAAATGAATATAGTGTGTTTTTCATAATTTAGCGATTGTTTATTTTCAGAGAGCTAGTTAATAATTCTTCGGAAAATATCATTTATCAACTCTTCCGTTGCTTTCTTTCTAATGGGATTTATTATGAAACTAACACTGTCTGCACAAAGTACCAATTTCGCTTCTTGAATGGTAATTGGAGGGTCATTGCCAAATATAAGGAACAGGAGAGGACCCAAAATTGAACCCTGTGAAACGTCCTTTCTGATTTTTTTTACCCCAGTCACTAAAATCCGCTGTCTTTCAGACATGGGATGAATTATTCATCACAAGCTTTTGCATTCTGTTTGTCAAGTATGATTCAGCTGTGCGTAAAGCCATCAGTTCAATAATACTTGAGTTATTCTAAGAGGATATCGTAATCTTCGCGATCAAACGCCACGTAAACATCACAAAAATACCAACTGGCGATGACTTGTTATTTAAGACTTGTACTATTTGATGAGGAATGTATAAATAGCATTCTCAGTCGAGCAACCTTCCTGGAATCCAAACTGTGATATGCTAAGTAAATTGTCTCCACTCAAGTGTCGCGGCTACTCATGAGTACGTTACAGTACTTTTCCGAATATTTTGGAAACAATATTCTGGAAGCACACATTTTTAACATTTTATTGTTGACAATAACTCTATCAAAGACTGGGGTAAGCAGTATGCTGCACACTTGTGTATCAGCGAAAATTGTGTCCCTAACAAAATTTTTTTCCTTCATGATATTACGCCGTAAGTAATAGTGCTGTCTGTGGTATTATCAAGTAGTGATCTTGTACTCCATACTCATCTCTGCCTTCTGAAGTTTTCGATGTTGAGTGCGCCTTTTCTCTGGAGGGGCCACTTTTTTTTTCATGGTCAAAAATGCCCCACCGCCGCTGGTCATGCACCGACTTGGTGTGCATAGTGTCGTTTTTTGGGTTTAGCATGGAGCGCTCGCCCGGAGCCGCATGTCACACAATTAATACGAACAATTTGCGAATGAGTACAATTAGGAGTTGAAAGTTTTACGTCGCATCGCACGATAAAAGTATTTCAGTGATTCGGTTTATTCGCGGGAAAACGCGCGGAAATATTTATAAAAGTTGTGGACGAGGTAGCATCAGTAACTATCGTGGCGGAACATGCCGCTATTAGTGTATAATTCAAAAGGGTTACCGTGATCAGTGATGAACTGTTTAATGTACGTGGAAACGCAACGTAGCAATAGTTACTTCATTATTAATGTGAAACGAGCACAAGAGCGGACGCACGTTGACGTCATTAGCTAGTGAGTTACGGGACAAAATACTAATAAAACAAATTGATACTGATTTGCACTGTTATTCGTTCAGACAGACATTTTCCGTTTCACAAATGAGGTCCTTTAACATTTGCGAAGCAAAATAGACACGTTTTCGTGTTAAACATAAGGTCAGGTTGTCTAATAACGAAGTGGGTTCTTTCAGTAAAGCTACCAAACTTGAGTACGATAACCGAAAAAATACCTGAACAAACTTCGTCGACAAGGGACAGACGTATTATTAGGTTGGTGCATAGCGTTTTTGTTTCGCATGTTGGTATTGCGGTAGCTATGGCATTATTTATCGATTGCCATATTTTATTCCTAGTTCACTGTTGTTATTTGACTTTACATATTGTCATTTCTAGTTACTGAGTGGAGTTGTGGACTCTAGAAAACGAATTGCCAAGTGAAGAAATCGGAACATTTCGTACATATTCTTTTGTCTGAGTTCAGTATAGGGATGACAGCAGCGGGGACAGCCAGAAACATTTGCGCCGTGTATGGGGATAATGTCAAAGGACAGAAAACGGCAAGAAAATATATATATATTTTCAGTTTAAGGAGGATCGTTTTGACATTAGTGACTCTCCATGTCCAGGAAGACGTTCGATGTTTGATGAAGTTCGTTTAAACAAACTAATCGACAAAGATACACGTCAGTGTACTCAAGAACAGGTAAACGTGATGAACTGTGATCATTCCGCCATCGTGCGACATTTGGTGTAAGCCAAAATCAGAAAAATCAGCAGTGGCTATACGGGCATCTCTGCTTGCTCGTCATGGAACCTTAACCTTTAACATAAAAATCTTACTCTATTTACAAATTCTGTGCCAACAATGTTCACAATTCCTGTTTGGTGCAACCAGGGATCTTGTGTGTGTGGTTTTACGCCTTAGGAAAAGATAAACTGCACAAATGACTGCTAGTACTGCGATTATAGTAGTTGTTACGCTAATGGTAATCGTGTTCTACTTTCGTTCACGCTGGTATCCCTGAACATATCTTAACATTAGCTTGACAGCAATTTGCCCATTTTGTACAGTAGTTAATTTATCTATGTCCTATAGTAGCGTCGCATTTAGTGTATAATTTAGAAAGGAAATATTCTGAATAGTTAAAATGCTGAAGAGACTTCAGGCCAATACGACGTTGGTTTTACGTTAGTAATTACCTTAGAACCCATGATGGATGTTGGTGGATGCAAGTGTTCTCCCACTGTATCTAACCTTTTTAGTTGATTAACATCACACTAAGCTGCAATTTCACTCTTGTCTTTCCTATCATCGTGTTTTAGAAGTTAACAAAATCATCATTAAAAAAGTCTTCGGAATGAATAAGTTGCTATATTTAGGAAAGCACTATTGCGTTGAGAGATCTGGTTTGTAGTCGACTTACGTTATTACGCTGCAATTCCATATTTATGTGCGCCATCTGTGTATCTTTTCACCCTACTATCGTATCGGTGTAATTGTAATCGTATTCATTTCACTGCCATCACAGACTTCCCCGTATTATTGCACTCTCATACGATTCGCTTCGTACCGCGGGATACATCAAGGAAATGAGGCTGATGTGATGTCTGCACGAACGAACGCAAAACAAAATTACTTTTATCCAGATAATTACACTGTCGGCTGCAAACAAAACAACGTTCGTTACTTAACCGATGCAGGCGAGACAGTTTCATTTCAGGGAAGCGAGCTCTTGACAAAAGAATGTCATTTCCGAGTTAATGTGGTTATAACGGTTGAGAGCTATTTAACACACATCCGCGTAAAGCTACAGACACGTCACCTTTATAGTATTATGGCCGAAAAAAGGAAACTGAACATAGCGTCGCGGGAAACTAGGTCTGCCGATTCTCCAACAGTCCATGATTCACTACAACAAAGCTGTGCTACAAACGTGTGTTGTCCTATTAAGGCCTATGTGCGATACCATTAGACTTCTTTTGGGAAGGAACGCCCACTTCGCTTGTGTTAATCCACTTTTTATGCTCTCCTTGCTTCGTCCTTAGGTCTTATTTCGCTTCTAGGGTAGCAGTATTCTACAGTTTCGTCTACATGCTGTTCACCAAACTGTCGCTAATCTGATTTCAACCACTCCTCATTACTGTCGTCTTTCTTCGGTTTACTTTCAAATCTTGTTCTACACTCATTAGATTGTTCATTTCATTCAGCAGGTTTGTATTTCTTCTTTACTTTCACTGAGGTCAGCAAAGTAATCAGCGAATCTTGTCACTGATATCCTTTCACGCTGAATTTTAATCCCACTCTCAGGCCTTTCTGTTATGTGTGTCACTACTGCATCGATGTATAGCCTGGACCGTAGGAGCGAGAGGCTGCAGCCACGAGGGCTTTGTTCTTCCTCTTCCATGCTTATGTTCCCCTATTGGTTCGTGTCTATATTCTATACTACCCCTCTTACTCTGTAACTTTTCTCGCTCCAATTTAGACTGACAAACATATTTTCTGAGTCGGTAAATCCTGAAGGTATGTTAATTTTTCTTAAGCCTTTCTCCTATTATCATCACAACTGCCTCTATTATGCCTTTATGTTTCCGAAAGCCAAACTCACAGTCATCTAAAAGATTTTCAATTTCCTTCTCCATTCTTCCGTATATTATTCTTCTCAGCAACTTGGATGCATGAGCCGTTGAGGTGATTGGCTATAAATCTCGCACTTACCAGTTCCTGATATCTTCGAGGGAGTGTGGATGACATTTTTCCGAAAGTCTGGTAAGCCGCCAGTCTCATAGATTCTCCATACCAACTTGAATAGTCGTTTGGTTGCCCTATTTCATCTTAAGTCATCCAAATCTCTTTTAAATTCTGGTTCTAATATTGGATCCCCTCTCTCTTCTATATCGACTCCTGTTTCTTCGTCTACCACGTCATCTGGTAAGTTTTCCCCTCATGGAGGCCTTCAGTGTAGTCTTTCCTCCAGTCCGCTTTCTCCTCTACATTTAACCTTAGAATTCCCAATGGACTCTCAATGTTGCCGCTCTTTCTTTTAATTTCAGGGAAGACTGTTTTGATGTTTCTACGCCGAAACAGTCCTTCTAATAAACATTTATTTTTCGGTATCTTGACATTTTGCCAGGAACCATTTAGCTCTGGCTTCCTTGCGCTTCCTATTTATGTAAAACGTAAGTGATATATATTGACGTACTCCTGTCTTTCCTTGAACTTTTTGTGCTTCTTTATTAGATCAACTGATTTCTTCTCTTAACAAAGATTTCTTGGCAGTTGCCGTCCTTGTACCGAAGTACTAATAAAATCAAAATCGTCCAAAAAACCTAATTAATAATATTCTTTGTCTCTCTCTCTCTCTCTCTCTCTCTCTCTCTATCTATCTATCTATCTATCTATCTATCTATCTATATCACTCACCCCCTTTACGCAAGATGACACGGTATGCATATTATCGAAGACATTAATTAATAATTTAATATCCAACCAAAATATCCACATAACCTACGTCAATTTAAGTGTCATTAACTAGGGCCATATAATTATATTAAAATCTTCACGTCGCCAACACCCCTCTCGCCTTTGGGTGTCACACATCAAGAAACAAAATATAAATCTGACGATCTTTAGTTTCCCTAGATACTTTCTCCGCTAGTCACTGGAACACAAACTGATTAACTTGTTATGTCAAACATTATGGTCCTACTCACATTGCAAAGTACTGATGCTGATCATTTATATAACATGCAGGGTCGATTTCGGAATAAACAGTCCACTGTCAGATTTATCTGGGAAACCGATAGATGTGACTGATTTCTCAGATACCGGTACCTGTAGTGGAATGTGTATACCGAAACCTGTCGTATATGTTGTATGAATAATCAACATCGTTTAAGTGCAGCCGGAGAAAGTCTGTGATCTTTCACAAGATAATAAAAATACATTCGGCTACGTGCTTCTGAGATGTCATCGTCAACGACGGTGGAGAGATTAAAATGAGGTAACTGCCACAATCAAAGCTGATTACGTGCTCTTTCCGTCGGACTTACATTTTTTCGCGAATATTCTTCATCGAAATCTGGTTAGGTACCGTCCAAGTAACATACAGTCGTGAGTCATTCAATATGGCACGACTGCCAGGTACGGCACACGTTCTGAAGATGGGCTACACCTGAAACGTGATAAATATAATGTACTGAACAATAAATGATCAGTTCTTTTCAATATAAGTGCTCTCGGGAAACGTGATTCGTTATAGTGATAATTTGTTGGAAAGGTTTTTTTTGAAGAAAATCGCGTTACTTAAATGCAGTAAGGGCGGACTTACAGTCTGCCGCCTTAGTCGTTTGCGCTAACGTTGTTGTTCGACGGCTGGTGCTCTCGTGTCATACTCAATGGGCTCGTAAAACTTTGAGCAGCGATTTCTCGGAAGTAGTTGAGGAATGCATCGTACTTGAGGATCACTTACAGGCAGGCACAAGATGATCAAAGTCGGTAACCCGTTGGAGATTATGCTTTCCTTTAGTCGAATTGTACCAGAAGCTTTCAGTAAGTAATGCACACATTTTCTCCTGAAAGCAGGTTGATTTTATTCGGGTTTCCAATTCAACACATTATTCCCCACTCTTTTGGCTACAAAACCCTATTTTTCAACATAATCTCCCTTCAGCGTAGTAATAGACGGTAAATCATCGAGTAAAATTGAAGTGATATCAGGTGTTCCCCAGGGAAGCGTCCTGGGACCTCTGCTGTTCCTGATCTATATAAATGACCTGGGTGACAATCTGAGCAGTTCTCTCAGGTTGTTCGCAGATGATGCTGTAATTTACTGTCTAGTAAGGTCATCCGAAGACCAGTATCAGGTGCAAAGCGATTTAGAAAAGATTGCTTTATGGTGTGGTAAGTGGCAGTTGACGCTAAATAACGAAAAGTGTGAGGTGATCCACATGAGTCCCAAAAGAAATCCGTTGGAATTCGATCACTCGATAAATAGTACAATTCTCAAGGCTGTCAATTCAACTAAGTACCTGGGTGTAAAAATTACGAACAACTTCAGTTGGAAAGACCACATAGATAATATTGTGGGGAAGGCGAGCTAAAGGTTGCGTTTCATTGGCAGGACACTTAGAAGATGCAACAAGTCCACTAAAAAGACATCTTACACTACACTCGTTCGTCCTCTGTTAGAATACTGGTGCGCGGTGTGGGATCCTTACCAGGTGGGATTGACGGAGGACATAGAAAGGGTGCAAAAAAGGGCAGCTCGTTTTGTATTATCACGTAATAGGGGGGAGAGTGTGGCAGATATGATACGCGAGTTGGGATGGAAGTCATTAAAGCAAAGACGGTTTTCGTCGCGCCGAGATCTATTTATGTAATTTCAGTCACCAACTTTCTCTTCCGAATGCGAAAATATTTTGTTGAGCCCAACCTACATAGGTAGGAATGATCATCAAAATAAAATAAGAGAAATCAGAGCTCGAACAGAAAGGTTTAGGTGTTCGTTTCTCCCGCGCACTGTTCGGGAGTGGAATGGTAGAGAGATAGTATGATTGTGGTTCGACGAACCCTCTGCCAAGCACTTAAATGTGAATTGCAGAGTAATCATGTAGATGTAGATGTAGATGCCTTACGCCACTTTCCTGGGAGGGCCTGTATGGTCGCATGTTACGCAAGTTTCATCCCCTGTGACGATGTTCGACAACAAATTGTCACGATCAGCCTCGTAACGCGCAAGAAATTCCGCCCAGATGGTGGTTCGTTGCTGTTTATGACCTCCTGTTGGCGGCGAGGAACCGAGCAGAGTCCCCCAGCTGGTCGACGTTTGTGTCAGCACTACCAACAGAGACGTGCAGTTCTGTAGCGAGGTGTTTGACTGTGACCTGTCGATCACCTAGAATGACAACTGTCAATGTCAATAAAATTCACCAACAGCCATGAACTTTTAGATATTCTGAAGGTTACCAGTTTTGGCATTACATTATGCCATCTTCAGGCCCCACACGCTTCTATCCAAATAAACGAACTTGTATAATGATTGAATTCACGATATCCGGTGATTGATGGCGCTATACGACAAGATCGTTTATTTGGATAGAGGCGTTCGGGGCCTGAAGGTGGGATAATGTAATGCCGAAACAGGTAGCCTTCAGAATAAAATAAAACGATATCTTAAAGTACACGGCGGTTGGTGAATTTTATTGACATCGACAGTTACTTAACCAGACTGTGGCTAAGGCATGTCTCCGCAATATCCTTTCTATCAGGAGTGCTAGTTCTGCAGGGTTCGCAGGAGAGATTCTGTAAAGTTTGGAAGGTAGGAGACGAGGTACTGGCAGAAGTAAAGCTGTGAGGACGGTGCGTGAGTCGTGCTTGGGTAGCTCAGTTGGTAGAGCACTTGCCCGCGAAAGGAAAAGGTCCCGAGTTCGCGTCTCGGCCCGGCACACAGTTTTAATCTGCCAGGAAGTTTCATATCAGCGCACACTTCGCTGCAGAGTGAAAATCTCATTCTGGAAACATCCCCCAGGCTGCGGCTCCGCAATATCCTTTCTATCAGGAGTGCTAGTTCTGCAGGGTTCCCAGGAGAGCTTCTGTAAATTTTGGAAGGTAGGAGACGAGGTACTGGCAGAAGTAAAGCTGTGAGGACGGGGCGTGAGTCGTGCTTGGGTAGCTCAGTTGGTAGAGCACTTGCCCGCGAAAGGCAAAGGTTCCGAGTTCGAGTCTCGGTCCGGCACACAGTTTTAATCAGCCAGGAAGTTCCATATCAGCGCACACTCCGCTGCAGAGTGAGAATCTCATTCTGGAATTACTTAACCAGCTGATGTCCCCTGGCCGTGATGGACCAACAGAGATGGAATGAGGATGTCCACACGTTCCAGCATTGCACCTGTGTGCGGCCAGCCGCCACGCAGGAGATCGGACAAGTTTGCATGACCTTGTTGCGAAGATGACAGACCCCTCGCCCGACGTTTCATCGTGCTTTTGTTTATTGCCAGGTCTCTGTAGACGTGCTGCAAGCGCCTGCGATGCTCTGTTTTTCTGCTAGAGGAAACTCAATGACAGCTCGCTCTTTGAACACACCTCCGTTACAGACGCCATTTTGAAGGCTAGGTAAAGCGCCGCCATCTATCAGAACTTCATGAAACTACATAGCCTGAAGCGAGAGTGTTCCACAATGTCTCAAAACAGATTCCCCTTCTTTTCAAACGAAACTGGCCGAGAAAGAAATGTGTTGCATTACTTACTGATTGCCCCTCGCACATCCCTGTCAGCTGCGAAAGTTAGAACGATTTTATTAATGTAAATGTCGTATGGTATTGCTGGCTGAAATATCCCGTCGGGTGGGTTCAGCCGTCCGTCGGAAAGGGTGTTCTTCCACCGCGCATATTGGCTCCTTGGCAGAGTTGGGCCGTATGTTTCTTTTAGAATGTAGGTGAGTGTAATAGACGCATGTATAGTGTAGTGTTACTATTTTATCGTATGTTGAGAGAAAGAGAGTGAATTCCAAGGCCGGCACCATAGCCTGCTCCTCTCGAATAACACCAAGAGGCCGTCGGGCTTAACGTCCCCATCCGGCGGATGGACCGACGGTGTCACATGCCCTCATTTCTCGAGACACTGCGGAGAATTTTGGAATTTGTTGCGGGACATCGGCGCAAAGACTGGTGATCATGAACGTAGCGCTATCATCTCTCTTCCCCCTTGCCAGCCGAATACTGACAGTGAAAATCTCACCCACGTCCAGGATTCGAACCGGCGTTGGCGACCTCTGCTACGGGGGTGGGTTCTCAATTTTTTTTTCATTCCGCTAGTAGTCACATTATCAAATTTTGCCACTGTTTCTTGAAAATTATTGTTATTTGATGACAGATTATTTATGTGTCTTTAACCCGATGGTTTCTCTCCTAGACGAGGTTGTGATGAAGAGAAATACTGAATTACCAGACAGCTAATATACGCCTGTCAGGAATCAGAGACTGGTCACATTTTGCGGAGTAATCGTCCCCCGACGTTGAAGAGACTCTTTTTTCTGATCTGTGACTGATGGTTATTTTCGGTCAGAGCTGAACTGACGAACAGGAATGTCCAGACAGGCGATAGGGTCCTCTCTGCTCAGCCCGCAGAGCAGAAATATTCTCTCTGATATAATTCCAGAGGACTTTTTGTTTCTTCCTTCTTTTTTTAATTGCAGTTTATTTGCAGCTCGGGCCAGTGGCGCAGAAAATTTGAAAGCTGCGAGTTCACAGTGAAATATGTACTGCACAACCTAAAACTGATTCCTCGTCAGTTCTGTCTGCTCCCGCTCGTCGCTGTTGCTACTAAACCCCCTATGACACACACACACACACACACACACACACACACACACACACACACACACACACATAGAGAGAGAGAGAAACGGGGGAACGGAAGCTACAAGTTATGTATAGCCAGAAGTGTGATTTGATGCATTCAGCTTGAGGGGTGAAAGAAAGAAAGAAAGAGAGAGAGAGAGAGAGAGAGAGAGAGAGAGAGAGAGAGAAAGAGAAGGGTAGAGGAGGGTGGGGGACATACTGGTGGAGAGTGTGTGACGCGGCATGACTCGTGGCTGGGATGAATTACATTTTAAAAAAAAAGTTCTTTTTTGTTTAAAAATCACATAGAAGTTTCCAGGTCATGTGTTCACACTTTTCACAGCAACGAAGGTAGAATATTTTAGTTTCCACTGTTACCCTCATTCTCTCATTAAAAATTAAAGGACATTTTGCCTGCGAAAACGTCAGTTCTCTCGCCAGAGTTTCCGTAGACCGATAATGGTGGCCTGTGAACTGTCTTGCAGTACAGAGAGAAATCACTTCCGGAGTAAGTATTTTTCGCAGCGGAAGTTGTGCTGTGTGGCTTAATCTCACCGACTGTGCTGGTCACAACCTTAACGGCCATACACTCCGAACAAGAACGCAATTACTATGTTTCATTTATTTATTTGTTATGACGTCATTGACTGTTAGTTACAATAAGTTTAGGTTCTTCCCATACTTACGCTTCGGCCCCCAGTGGAAACACCCCCCTCCCCGGGAATGTCTCATACCAAATGAGTGTAGCTCCAAATGTTTGCGTGGCAGAGTAATTATGATGTGCGCGTACGTGGAGCCAGTGTTTGCACAGCAAGCGCCGACGCAGTGTAACTGTGGCGGAATAAGGGGAACCAGCCCGCATTCGCCGAGGCAGATGGAAAACCGCCTTAAAAACCACGGGCTGGCCGGCACAACGGACCTCCACACTAATCCGCCGGACGGATTCGTGCCGGGGACCGGCACTCCTTCCCACTCGTGAAGCACCGCGTTAGACCGCGCGGCTAGCCAGGTGGGCAAATATGGTAGTACTTTTGTAACCTCATTATGGATACGTGCAAACTCTACTGAGGAACGCAACATAGGTGTCCAGGACAGTTTTAAAGCAAATGATCTGCAGATCTATCAGTTACATCTGCACACACAAGGGATGTTTGCGAAACGCTTTCTTTAATGATAGTGAGTTTAGGGGACTGGACTGTGTTTCTCAGAATGTGTCCACCTACAATGCGATTTTCTTTTTAAACGCGTCCCCATGAGATCAGAAAGAAGTTGTTTTTCCTTTGCTGTGGTTTACTGTGAGCAGTGTGCAGTCAAATTCAGTTGGAACACGAGGTCTGCAGTCCATTATGAATGTTCTAATTACCATTCCTCCACTACTTAACCCTTCTTAAATTCAACAACCGAATTTTAAATCGAAAAATCGTTCTGGCCACGTACGTTGACTTGAGCGACGTGCTTTGCACTGATATATAAATTCAACATATCCTTCGTCCACTTCCATCAAAAAGTGTTCCAACTGACAATGGAATAGTGCATCGACTTCATAAATTTTTCTATTCTTAGCACCAGTTTCTTCATCTACATCTACATCTACATCCATACTCCGCAAGCCACCTGACGGTGTGTGGCGGAGGGTACCTTGAGTACCTCTATCGGTTCTCCCTTCTATTCCAGTCTCGTATTGTTCGTGGAAAGAAGGATTGTCGGTATGCCTCTGTGTGGGCTCTAATCTCTCTGATTTTATCCTCATGGTCTCTTCGCGAGATATACGTAGGAGGGAGCAGTATACTGCTTGACTCTTCGGTGAAGGTATTTTCTCGAAACTTTGACAAAAGCCCGTACCGAGCTACTGAGCGTCTCTCCTGCAGAGTCTTCCACTGGAGTTTATCTATCGTCTCCGTAACGCTTTCGCGATTACTGAATGATCCTGTAACGAAGCGCGCTGCTCTCCGTTGGATCTTCTCTATCTCTTCTATCAACCCTATCTGGTACGGATCCCACACTGCTGAGCAGTATTCAAGCAGTGGGCGAACAAGCGTACTGTAACCTACTTCCTTTGTTTTCGGATTGCATTTCCTTAGGATTCTTCCAATGAATCTCAGTCTGGCATCTGCTTTACCGACGCTCAACATTATATGATCATTCCATTTTAAATCACTCCTAATGCGTACTCCCAGATAATTTATGGTATTAACTGCTTCCAGCTGCTGACCTGCTATTTTGTAGCTAAATGATAAAGGATCTATCTTTCTGTGTATTCGCAGCACATTACACTTGTCTACATTGAGATTCAATTGCCATTCCCTGCACCATGCGTCAATTCGTTGCAAATCCTCCTGCATTTCAGTACAATTTTCCATTGTTACAACCTCTCGATACACCACAGCATCATCTGCAAAAAGCCTCAGTGAACTTCCGATGTCATCCACCAGGTCATTTATGTATATTGTGAATAGCAACGGTCCTATGACACTCCCCTGCGGCACACCTGACATCACTCTTACTTCGGAGGACTTCTCTCCATTGAGAATGACATGCTGCGTCCTGTTATCTAGGAACTCCTCAATCCAATCACACAATTGGTCTGATAGTCCATATGCTCTTACTTTGTTCATTAAACGACTGTGGGGAACTGTACCGAACGCCTTGCGGAAGTCAAGAAACACGGCATCTACCTGTGAACCCGTGTCTATGGCCCTCTGAGTCTCGTGGACGAATAGCGCGAGCTGGGTTTCACATGACCGTCTTTTTCGAAACCCATGCTGATTCCTACAGAGTAGATTTCTAGTCTCCAGAAAAGTCATTATACTCGAACACAATACGTGTTCCAAAATTCTACAATTCTACAATTCTACAATTCATGTGCTGCATGCCTACAAATTTAGCACAAAACGGTTTTTGATGCACTGACCAGTGAATCCGTCTGTCGATCGTAACTTTTTGCCCTTTTCATTATCAACTAAATCTTTATATTCTTGCTGCTTGCTGTTGTAATATCGTTTTATAGCAAATTTGCAGTACCTTTCACTATGCAATTGCATAATAGATACTGAGAGTTCTCATCTCTCTCTCTTCTGCCGTTCATTTTTAAATGCTTGTGACAGTAGGTGACTAGGTTGTTTTTGTACAAACGTTCACAGAAGCTGTGAACGACTTTCACACCATGAACTAATAGAGAATGGTAAACAGTACTGACAGCACGATTCTGCCGAACTGAGGAGAGTTGTGCAGACAGAAAAACGCCACACTCTATTCTAAACCAAACGTCATGCTGTACGAATTCTTTGGGAAATGACGAATTAAGCTGGCCGGTGTGGCCGAGGGGTTCTAGGCACTAAAGTCTTGAACCGCGAGAGCGGTACGGTCGCAGGTTAGAATCTTGCCTCGGGCATGGATGCGTGTGATGTCCTTGGGTTAGTTAAGTTTAAATAGTTCTAAGTTCTAGGGGTGAGTGTTCATCGGAGGTGAGGGTATCATCTGGAGTGCCCCAGGGAAGTGTGGTAGGTGCGCTGTTGTTTTCTATCTACATAAATGATCTTTTGGATAGGGTGGGTAGAAATGTGCGGCTGTTTGCTGAGTTGGACAGGATTTGTGATTCGTGTAAAGAATGGCAGCTAAGTATAAATATGGATAAATGTAAATTAATGCAGATGAATAGGAAAAAGAATCCTGTAACGTCTGAATACTCCATTAGTAGTGTAGCGCTTGACACTGTCACGTCGATTAAATGTTTGGGCGTAGCATTGCAGAGCGATATGAAGTGGGACAAGCATGTAATGGCAGTTGTGGGGAAGGCGGATAGTCGTCTTCGGTTCATTGGTAGACTTTTGGGAAGATGTGGTTCATCTGTAAAGGAGATCGCTTATAAAACACTAATACGACCTATTCTTGAGTAATGCTCGACCGTTTGGGATCCCTATCAGGTCGGATTGAGGGAGGACATAGAAGCAGTTCAGAGGCGGGCTGCTAGATTTGTTACTGGTAGGTTTGATCATCACGCGAGTGTTACGGAAGTGGTTCAGGAACTCGGGTGGGAGTCTCGAGAGGAAAGGAGGCGTTCTTTTCGTGAATCGCTACTGAGGAAATTTAGAGAACCAGCATTTGAAGCTGAGTGTATTACAATTTTACTGCCGCCAACTTACATTTCGCGGAAAGACCACAAAGATAAGATAAGAGAGATAAGGGCTCGTACAGAGGCATATAGGCAGTCATTTTTCCCTGGTTCTGTGTGGGAGTGGAACAGGGAGGGAAGATGCTAGTTGTGGTACGAGGTACCCTCCGCCACGCACCGTATGGTGGATTGCGGAGTATGGATGTAGATGTAGATGTAGGGAACGCATGACCTCAGAGCGATTTGAACCATTTGACGAATAAAGCACCGAGCGAGGTGGCGCAGTGGTTAGCACACTGGACTCGCATTCGGGAGGACGACGGTTCAATCCCGTCTCCAGCCATCCTGATTTAGGTTTTCCGTGGTTTCCCTGAATCGCTTCAGGCAAATGCCGGGATGGTTCCTTTGAAAGGGCACGGCCGATTTCCTTCCCAATCCTTCCAACCCGAGCATGAGCTCCGTCTCTAATGACCTCGTTGTCGACGGGACGTTAAACACTAACCACCACCACCACCACCACCACGAATAAACCCGAGTGACGCCGAGTCGTGACCGCACGTGGCCCACACACCACGCCCGTGTGAAGTCTGGCATTCTGTGGCTGGTCGCGGTGTACAGCGGTGCTGCAAAGCGACGCGTGTGTTCTGTAGTGATGACTTGTAAGTAGCCCTTGAGAGCTTACTCCTATGCTGCCGCCTTTGCAATGTTTGCGGTGCTCCTCGGTAGGCCCGCGCCTCTAGCCTCCCGCTGCCACGTCACAGACCGATAAGCCGACCGCAGCACGGCGGCCAATCAGCTGCGAGCGCCTGGCCGCCGAGCCGGTGGCAGTACATCACGGCTCCAGATAGCGGCCTGGGCCGGCCAGATAATCGCGCGCTTCCGCCGCAGATAGGGGCCGCTCGCCGGTGGCTCTTTTGTCGAATTTTGTGGCGCTCGAAGCCGCACTCCGCTCGCCCGTTGGACTCTTCCGCCGCCAGTTCCGACTGCTCGCATTGTATCTCTCCCAGGCCGAGCTACGCTCGCCGTTGTTTGGCCTGCACTCTTCATTCCTCTGCTTAGAGCTCCCAACACCATTCGGAGCCCCCTTCCTTTGTTGTAGTCTCATTCATCATCATTTACTGTACCTGGCAGTTAACCGCAGAGTTTTGGATATGTACCGGCTGATCTAAAACTCAGTTGTTGTTGTTGTTGTGGTCTTCAGTCCTGAGACTGGTTTGATGCAGCTCTCCATGCTACTCTATCCTGTGCAAGCTTCTTCATCTCCCAGTACCCACTGCAACCTACATCCTTCTGAATCTGCTTAGTGTATTCATCTCTTGGTCTCCCCCTACGATTTTTACACTCCACGCTGCCCTCCAATACTAAATTGGTGATCCCTTAATGCCTCAGAACATGTCCTACCAACCGATCCCTTCTTCTGGTCAAGTTGTGCCACAAACTTCTCTTCTCCCCAATCCTATTCAATACTTCCTCATTAGTTACGTGATCTACCCATCTAATCTTCAGCATTCTTCTGTAGCACCACATCTCGAAAGCTTCTATTCTCTTCTTGTCCAAACTATTTACTGTCCATGTTTCACTTCCATACATGGCTACACTCCATATAAATACTTTCAGAAATGACTTCCTGACACTTAAATCTATTCTCGATGTTAACAAATTTCTCTTCTTCAGAAGCGCTTTCCTTGCCATTGCCAGTCTACATTTTATATCCTCTCTACTTCGACCATCATCAGTTATTTTGCTCCCCAAATAGCAAAACTCGTTTACTACATTAAGTGTCTCATTTCCTAATCTAATACCCTCAACATCACCCGACTTAATTTGGCTACATTCCATTATCCTCGTTTTGCTTTTGTTGATGTTCATCTTATATCCTCCCTTCAAGACACCATCCATTCCGTTCAACTGCTCTTCCAAGTCCTTTGCTGTCTCTGACAGAATTACAATGTCATCGGCGAACCTCAAAGTTTTTATTTCTTCTCCCTGGATTTTAATACCTACTCCGAATTTTTCTTTTGTTTCCTTTACTGCTTGCTCAATATACAGATTGAATAACATCGGGGAGAGGCTACAACCCTGTCTTACTCCCTTCCCAACCACTGCTTCCCTCAGTATAAATTTCAAAACTGAATAAATCACGGAATAATGTAGATAGAGAGGTGCAAATTGACACACATGCTTGGAATGACATGGGGTTTATTAGAACAAAAAAAAAATTACAAAAGTTCAAAAAATGTCCGACAGATGGCGCTTCATCTGATCAGAATAGCAATATTTAGCGTAAAAAAGTAAGTCAAAGCAAAGATGATGTTCTTTACAGGAAATGCTCAATATGTCCACCATCATTCCTCAACAATAGCTGTAGTCGAGGAATAATGTTGTTCAAAATGGCTCTGAGCACTATGGGACTTAACATCTATCGTCATCAGTCCCATAGAACTTAGAACTATTTAAACCTAACTAACCTAAGGACATCACACAACACCCAGTCATCACGAGGCAGAGAAAATCCCTGACCCCTCCGGGAATCGAACCCGGGCGCGGGAAGCGAGAACGCTACCGCACGACCACGAGCTGCGGACGAATAGTGTTGTGAACAGCACTGTGAAGCATGTCCTGAGTTATGGTGAGGCATTGGCGTCGGATGTTGTCTTTAAGCATCCCTAGAGATGTCGGTCGATCACGATACACTTGCGACCTCAGGTAACCCCGAAGCTAATAATCGCACGGACTGAGGTCTGCGGACCTGGGAGGCCAAGCATGACGAAAGTGGCAGCTGAGCGGACCTTTACCCGTTCGAATCCCCTTCCTATGGCGATAGGATTGTAACGCCGAACTAGCACATTCCCCATTCTGATAATACAGCTTCACTAAAAGCGCCTTTTCAGGTAACGTCAACATGCTGCGACTGCTGGCGTACCTGATTCTCTCTCTCATTACAGCTCCTTTTATACACGATTGTCATGTTCAGTCACTGACGTTTTGCTGTCCAGCGCCATCTGTAGGACATTTTGTGAACCTTTTTTTTACCTACTAAAACCCCATGTCATTTCATGCATGTGTGTCAATTTTTACCTCTCTATCTACATTATTCCGTGGTTCATTAAGTTTTAAAATTTATACTGACTTTTTGATCACCCGGTATCTGTTGTCACATTCACATTGCAGGGCGCGCAGTAATTGTCACGCGGTACAGTCTACTTTCCAGGTAGTGACCTGGGTCTCGTTAAGGTGTCAATTGTCCATGATGATTTCACAAACTTGTTCAGTGGCTTCCTAGCAGGAAAGCAAATATCAGTAAGAATTTCGAATTTTATATTGTATTATGTATTATTAAAATGAATAAATTCATAAATTACTCATTAACTTACTGTCATTCTTGTTAACTTATACATTATCTAATTAGTAAAAGATAGGCAAATAAAAACAGGAAAGTCACCAATAACAATAACACTAACAATAATAATAACACACGATCACAATGCCACAAATATAGAATACATCACATACATTCAGCAACACAAAGATTCACATTAAGCAGAAAGGAAGGAGGAAGGGGATTTATCGACATAAAAAAGCCACATTATGGACAGGTAGACAATTTAAGAAAATTCTTTATAGAACGAGCAGAAACTAGCAAAATACACAAAGAAATCACTCATATAAATACATCGGCTACACCATTGCAATTTCATAACCACTTCTACAACCCTTTAGATCACATAACATCAACAGATACGAAGAAAGTAAATTGGAAAAAGAAAACACTACATGGCAAGCACACGTATCATCTAACACAGCCACACATAGATCAAGACGCATCCAACACATGGCTAAGAAAAGGCAATATATACAGTGAGACGGAAGGATTAATGATTGCAATACAGGATCAAACAATAAACACCAGATATTACAGCAAGCATATTATTATAGATCCCAATACCACAACAGATAAATGCAGACTTTGCAAACAACAAATAGAAACAGTAGATCACATCACAAGCGGATGTACAATACTAGCAAATACAGAATAACCCAGAAGACATGACAATGTAGCAAAAATAATACATCAACAGCTTGCCTTACAACATAAACTTATAAAACACGTTCCCACATACAAGTGTGCACCACAAAATGTACTGGAGAATGATGAATACAAATTATATTGGAACAGAACCATTATAACAGATAAAACAACACCACATAACAAACCTGACATCATACTCACGAATAAAAAGAAGAAATTAACACAACTAATCGAAATATCCATACCCAATACAACAAATATACAAAAGAAAACAGGAGAAAAAATTGAAAAATACATCCAGCTGGCTGAGGAAGTCAAAGACATGTGGCATCAGGATAAAGTTGACATTATACCAATTATACTATCAACTACAGGAGTCATACCACACAATATCCACCAGTACATCAATGCAATACAGCTACATCCAAACTTATGTATACAACTACAGAAATCCGTGATTATTGATACATGTTCAATGACCCGAAAGTTCCTAAATGCAATGTAACATACACCGTACAGTTAAAAGGAAGTCACGCTTGATCAAGGTCCGCGTCACTTTCCATTTTTAACCAGACCGAACGTCTGAGACAGGAAAGAAATAATAATTCTTACAGAAACAACAGAAAGAGTAGGTCTCCAAATAACATTTTAAAAAGTGAAGTCTCGTAACAAATTGGCATACAAAATTCTAAAAGCTAAATGTGAAAAAATCGAGATAGTTTTTCAGTTCAAATGTATAGGCGAAATCATTTAGTGGACTGGCCTGGAAAAGATTATTTACGAAATTCATTGTCACGAAATGGGAACAGCCTTTAGAATGAGAGACGATCAAATAACAAAATATGCATCTGAAATACACAAAATTGACCCACTACAACACAGTTGTCAAAGCAGAGTGTCTTCATGGGTATGTCATTTTAATAGACTGAGAGACTGGGAATAAATCCAAAAGAGAGAACTAAAGTAACAAAGTAAAATTTTAGGTGAAAATTATAACGAAGAAGGAACATGCAGACTAAGGGCAAATTAAGAAATTGAAAAGTGTATGTCGTACCTCAGTTTCATTTTTACGCCTCCAGCGTAGCAAGTTCGTTACTGGTATTTTATCCATCATCAGAAACCGTATTTATATTTGTTGGAATACTCTGCAATCAGTTGTACAAAAGAAATTTTATTCCTTTCCCTGTTTCACGATCTCAGTGTCCTTCTTTAGAATGTTATAATCATCGGATTATTTGCGCGTATCAAAAGTAAGTTGTATATAGCAGATCACTGTGGTTTGAACACAACTGCAAAAAGACAGTTGTAGTAGTGACTGTAACCTAGAAATGGTTCAAATGGCTCTAAGTACTATGGGACTTAACAGCTGAGGTCATCAGTCCCCTAGACTCAGATCTACTTAAACCTAACTAACCTAAGTATATCACAGACATCCATGCCCGAGGCAGGATTCGAACCTGCGACCGTAGCAGCAGCGCGGTTCCGAACTGAATGTAACCTAGAAAACGACAATCTTCTACTTAAGAGAATTAATAGGTTCATATAAACATACAGCTTACTTTTGACGCTCGCAAATAATGCTATAATTATAGTCTTACGAGAAATTGCCTGTAACTCATAAAGGGATAACATTTCTCTTGGGCGACTGGTTGCAGATTATTTCAACAAACAAGTTCATTTCATTGCGATATAATTTAAAGATATTGTCCTCTACGGTCTGTAGCGGAACAATGATTTTTTTTTACCTCCGTACGGAGACTAAGAGAACGCCAGAGAGAGCGGTCTTCGTTTATGGCTCATTGAATTACACGCTTTGCTGTCGGACTGTTCCGTACATAATTAGCTGCTATTACAAAAGGCAAAATTATCCGATTAATACCGTGAAAAGAGATACCAAAGTAAAATTTGTTATCGTATACGAGCGCGTGTCTCGAACTCTGCTAACTCTGCTATCGTACGTGCTCAAAATAAAATACGGAGCAAACGAAATTCTTCTTTCGTTATTTCTCTGTGTGAACTAAAAAACCCAGAATTTTATATTCTCGGATTGATGTGCTTCGCAGAAACGGAAGCAAAGAATTATTAAAAATTTCTCTTCATTCAAAGAGGCTGCACGGTAAAGAATAAGTAAATATGCTGGAAACACCATCCCTCACATTCATATATGGTATATCGACATTTCCACGGATATGAAAAGCACATGCTAAAATTCTGTGCGTATTTTGAAAAAAAATAGCAACTAGATTAATTAAACAGTTCGAGGGAGTCTACGAAAGTCGCAGTAAAGCTAAAATTGGAGTAATAAAATGGACCTGTGCACCTGAACATGATCTGAAGCAAGCAGGAATAACGCGACGTGATGTACCAGACAGAAAAACGTTTAGGCATAAAATTCATGACTGGATAGCTGACCTAGCAGAAACACCCAAGAAGACCACAACAATATGAGTAGTGGAAAAGAGACCATTCTGAGAGAATGAAAGTAATTCGGGTGCAAAGAAGAGCTAAGGCAAAAGACTGAAAATGATGCTGATAACGATTTCCCATTTGGCAACGTTACGTATAAGCTACAGTCTTAAATGATTCTGAATGTCTGTATCTCAAATATCTGCAATTCCAACAATATTAAAAATTGAGTCCGTCTTGATGCAGAACACCTTGTTATTTGTTTACTTATTTATTTTCCCAAACTAGTTTCGGCGACAGATATCACCATCATCAGTGGTTTTTTTTTAAATCTAAAACATGCAGAAAATAGCATAGTTATACAAACACAGTATCACATTATTACATTTTTACTGCTCTTTTTTTACATATAGTTTTCTATGGGTACTTTCATACTACCTTATTTATTGTATGTTGTGACATGATTTTAAGAATTACTCTCGCTGTTTGCGGCATATTTTCTGTGCTTTTTTTTTGTCATCGTTTTTTCTCAGCGTACATCATGTCATCTGCAACTGTGTGCGCGCCTGTTAGTAAACAAATACTAAAATGTGAACTTCGTCTGCCAGCAATATACATTTGGGGTTGCGGTAGTGTTGCGGGCGCCAGTTACGGTGTGTACTGGGCTGTTAATTATTTATTCCTGTAATCATGTTCGTTGGACGGCATGTAGCTGATTCTGTACACTGAAAAACAAAACTTTCGCACTTTGTTTATGATCAAGAACATTACGCCATCTTGCTGTTCGCGTGTGTCGCGAGAGAGAGGAACAGAAATCGTCGTAATTCCCGTTAGTTTACACAGCCTTCTCGCGACACACGGGAACAGCAAGAAGGCGTAGTGTTCTCGATCATAAACAAAGTGCGAAAGTTCTGTTTTTCTGTGTACAGAATCAGCTACATGCCGTCCAACGAACGTGATTACAGGAATAACTAATTAACAGCCCAGTACACACCGTAACTGGCGCCCGCAACACTACCGCAACCTCAAATGTATATTGCTGACATACGAAGATCACCAACGGTGGATGGTTGCCCCTGCACAAGGGGCCGCAGCCAAAATTAAGCACAGAGGAAACGTCGTAAACTGCCGAGAGTAAGTTGTAAAGGGCGAAGTAGCTTCGCAGTACTGTATGTCCGACATGCATGTTGTACAAAACAACAAAATGTCTTCTGACTGGTTAGATGTGGCCCACCACGACTTCAGTTCTTCCGTCGACTTCATCTCAGAATAGCACATTCACAGTACGTCCTGCAGTAGTTGTTGGAGGTATTCCAATCTTTGTCTCCCCCTACAGTTTTTACCCTCTACAGACTCCTGTAGTACCACGCAAATCATTCTCCCATGTCTCAGAAGAACAATCCGGCTTCATAAAGGGTCGTTCATGTAGTGATAATGTATTTATCAGGAGACAAATTATTGAAAAATGTCGGGAATTTGACTTACAAACACATTTAACATTCATTAATTTTGAGAAAGCCTTTTATAAGATAAAAAGACCCCTTTTGTCGAAAACACTGAAAATAAAACTTTCTCCAAAACATCTTATAATACCACGAAGAGTCTATATGTGAATACAAAAACAGTTACAAGCTCAAATTCTCAAATGGCAGATGACATTTTAACAATTCGAGGTGTGCGACAAGGGTGCACTCTGATCTCGCATTTGGAAAGACGACGGTTCAAATCCCAATCCGGCCCCTCATATTTAGGTGTTTTGTAGCCCCATTAAACAGTTAAACGCAAATTGCGAGAAAGTTCGCTTGGAAAACATACACCCCTCCCATTTCTCATTCGCCGGCCGGTGTGGCCGTGCGGTTCTAGGCGCTTCAGTCTGGAACCGCGTGACCGCTACGGTCGCAGGTTCGAATCCTGCCTCGGGCATGGATGTGTGTGATGTCCTTAGGTTAGTTAGGTTTAATTAGTTCTAGGCGACTGATGACCTCAGAAGTTAAGTCCCATAGTGCTCAGAGCCATTTGAACCATTTATTATTCGTTAATTAAATACGGGCTGATGGCAAGTGCTTAATTTGGAACATAAAGAAATAAAAGAACTCGTTGCAGAATTTTGCCGTTTTACTAAAGAGATGAATCAGTCGCCCCCACTCGGGAAAAAAATGGTTCAAATGGTTCTGAGCACTATGGGACTTAACTTCTGAGGTCATCAGTCCCCTAGAACTTAGAACTACTTAAACCTAACTACTACTTAAACCACCCCGGTCGGCCATGATTATCATCATCATCATCATCATCATCATCAACATCATCATCATCATCATCATCATCAGCTCCTTCCAAGAATTAGTTGTTATAAACACCTGTTCCGGTCTTGATCCTTTCATTTCATTTTATACTCTTCTTTCTTATCGTTAACTGAAAAGATTGTTAAATCTGTTGTTTCATTCCTTACTTTATCCATTTTATTACAGCCTCTTACGTATCTCGTGATCTTCGTCTCTGCCGCTTGTATACGTGATTTTTTTTTTATTTTTGTCAATAATCATTATTCGGAACCATATATAAGAGAGATGAGCGAGGTGGCGCAGTGGTTAGCACACTGGCCTTGCATTCGGGAGGACGACGGTTCAATCCCGCGTCCGGCCATCCTATTTAGGTTTTCCGTGATTTCCCTGAATCGTTCCAGGCAAATGCCGGGATGGTTCCTTTGAGAGGGCACGGCCTACTTCCTTCCCCGTCCTTCCCTAATCCTAAGAGACCGATGACCTTGCAGTTTGGTCTCTTCCCCAAACAACCCATATATAAGAGTAGGTACAGCCATAGCTTTAAAATAGATTTTCGTTTGTGTTTCTTTTCATGTTTTTCTTCCCAAAGTTCTTTAAGTTGGTCTGTCGATAGGTCGAGATTTGTAAACCTTCTCACTGTCTCTGTCATAGTTGAAACTAATATCACAGCCTAGATAACTGATATGAAGTACTTGTTCCAAAATTTTCACCTTCATTATTATTTTCGATCTGACTGGATTATTTCATATTGAAAGCCGTTTTCCTTGTCTTATTTGCAGATATAGTTAAGTCATAATATATTGCGTTTTCGCTCAATCTGCATACTACTCTTCGCAAATTATCTTCTGTTTCCTGTATTATTATCAGGTCATCAGCACATAAAGTATTTAATGATACGTTAGACCCTATTTTAATTCCAAAGTGTATTTCATCTTTCCACTTCATAACTAGGTGGTCAATATACAGGGTGTTACAAAAAGGTACGGCCAAACTTTCAGGAAACATTCCTCACACACAAAGAAAGAAAATATGTTATGTGGACATGTGTCCGGAAACGCTTACTTTCCATGTTAGAGCTTATCTTATTACTTCTCTTCAAATCACATTAATCATGGAATGGAAACACACAGCAACAGAACGTACCAGCGTGACTTCAAACACTTTGTTACAGGAAATGTTCAAAATGTTCTCGGTTAGCGAGGATACATGCATCCACCCTCCGTCGCATGGAATCCCTTATACGCTGATGCAGCCATTGAGAATGGCGTATTGTATCACAGCCGTCCACAATACGAGCACGAAGAGTCTCTACATTTGGTACCGGGGTTGCGTAGACAAGAGCTTTCAAATGCCCCCATAAATGAAAGTCAATAGGGTTGAGGTTAGGAGAGCGTGGAGGCCATGGAATTGGACCGCCTCTACCAATCCATCGGTCACCGAATCTGTTGTTGAGAAGCGTACGAACACTTCGACTGAAATGTGCAGGAGCTCCATCGTGCATGAACCACATGTTGTGTCGTACTTGTAAAGGCACATGTTCTAGCAGCACAGGTAGAGTATCCCGTATGAAATCATGATAACGTGCTCCATTGAGCGTAGGTGGAAGAGCATGGGGCCCAATCAAGACATCACCAACAATGCCTGCCCAAACGTTCACAGAAAATCTGTGTTGATGACGTGACTGCACATTTGCGTGCGGATTCTCGTCAGGCCACACATGTTGATTGTGAAAATTTACAATTTGATCACGTTGCAATGAAGCCTCATCCGTAAAGAGAACATTTGCACTGAAATGAGGATTGACACATTGTTGGATGAACCATTCGCAGAAGTGTACCCGTGGAGGCCAATCAGCTGCTGATAGTGCCTGCACACGCTGTACGTGGTACGGAAACAACTGGTTCTCCCGTAGCACTCTCCATACAGTGACGTGGTCAACGTTACCTTGTACAGCAGCAACATCTCTGACGCTGACATTAGGGTTATCGTCAACTGCACGAAGAATTGCCTCGTCCATTGCAGGTGTCCTCGTCGTTCTAGGTCTTCGCCAGTCGCGAGTCATAGGCTGGAATGTTCCGTGCTCCCTAAGACGCCGATCAATTGCTTCGAACATCTTCCTGTCGGGACACCTTCGTTCTGGAAACCTGTCTCGATACAAACGTACCGCGCCACGGCTGTTGCCCCGTGCTAATCCATACATCAAATGGGCACCTGCCAACTCCGCATTTGTAAACATTGCACTGACTGCAAAACCACGTTCGTGATGAACACTAACCTGTTGATGCTACGTACTGATGTGCTTGATGCTAGTACTGTAGAGCAATGAGTCGCATGTCAACACAAGCACCGAAGTCAACATTACCTTCCTTCAATTGGGCCAACTGGTGGTGAATCGAGGAAGTACAGTGCATACTGACGAAACTAAAATGAGCTCTAACATGGAAATCAAGCGTTTCCGGACACATGTCCACATAACATCTTTTCTTTAGTAGTGTGTGAGGAATGTTTCCTGAAATTTTGGCCGTACCTTTTTGTAACACCCTGTATGAATTAAGTAAAGTGGGTGCAGTCTGTCACCAGTATCCATTCAGACGCGTCGTGTGAACGCTATATGACATAATGGATTTTCAGCGTCGCAAGGCCCACGTTAATGTGTCCTGAAAATGAAGACAAAATGATTCAAAATTTGCTGTTGACATCTGTGCTCGTACAGTCCCGAAATACAGACAAGCATGTGTTTTAATTTTGCAAGGGCAACCGTTTACGCAGGCTGAAGCGTTTGACGGTGGGTCCCTCGTGGCGATATCGACCCGCTCGGAGACGCGTCGTATGAACGATATGCGACAGAATCGATTCCCGACATCGCGAGGCCCTCGTTACCGTGGCGTGACGTCAGCCGCCGACGCCCCGTAACTGCCTACAGAGATGGCGGTCTGGGCGTCCGGTGTCACACCGTACCAGCCTGCCTCCAAAGCCAGAATAGCGGTTTGAACGTTGCAGCCAGTTCCCATCAGGCAGTGCAGCGTGCCTCAAAGATACGCTGCACACCGAAGACGCTGGAAAACCTGTAAGTTATTTCCCTCTTTCATGGCCGTCAGTGGTGAACTGGTTTGATGCCGTTCTCTCTACACTTATACCCCGCCAAAGTCTCACAGCCCTAGGGCCTCCGAGCTCAAAGGTATTAATGTAGGTGGAGAGGTACAAACTGACGCATATGCTTGAAATGACATGGGATTTTATTGAGGCGAAAACAACCTGTACGAAATGATCAACATATGGCGCTTCAAGTGATACAAAACGAATAATGATGTCTTTTTAGCATCCCTAGTAAGGTTGGACGTTCGTGGTAGACTTGCGATTTGAGGTAACCCCACACAATAACCGCACGTATTGAGATCTGGGGACCTATGTGGCCAAACATGACGGAAGTGGCGGCCTCTCTCTCTCTCTCTCTCTCTCTCTCTCTCTCTCTCTCTCTCTCTGTCCAGGTATATGTGTTGCGATGCCCCGCCCTTAAATAACAGCTATTAAACTTGACCATGTGGCACTGAACTTCAGGGTGGGTGGGGTTAGTTGTGTCATAGCTGAATAGTTTTACTACTTTCGCTCAGATATCACACGGTAGAATTTGGAAAAGAGTTAATAATTTAATGGATAATAGCACTATTGAATGTAGGCGAATTAAATCGGGTGATGCTGAGGGAATTAGATTAGGAAATGAGATGCTTAAAGTAGTAAACGAGTTTTGCTATTTGGGGAGCAAAATAAATGATGGTCGAAGTAGAGAGAATATAAAATGTAGACTGGCAATGGCAAGGAAAGCGTTTCTGAAGAAGAGAAATTTGTTAACATAGAGTATAGATTTAAGTGTCAGGAAGTCGTTTCTGAAAGTATTTGTATCAGTCTAGCCATGTATGGAAGTGAAACATGGAAGATAAATACACTCCTGGAAATTGAAATAAGAACACCGTGAATTCATTGTCCTAGGAAGGGGAAACTTTATTGACACATTCCTGGGGTCAGATACATCACATGATCACACTGACAGAACCACAGGCACATAGACACAGGCAACAGAGCATGCACAATGTCGGCACTAGTACAGTGTATATCCACCTTTCGCAGCAATGCAGGCTGCTATTCTCCCATGGAGACGATCGTAGAGATGCTGGACGTAGTCCTGTGGAACGGCTTGCCATGCCATTTCCACCTGGCGCCTCAGTTGGACCAGCGTTCGTGCTGGACGTGCAGACCGCGTGAGACGACGCTTCATCCAGTCCCAAACATGCTCAATGGGGGACAGATCCGGAGATCTTGCTGGCCAGGGTAGTTGACTTACACCTTCTAGAGCACGTTGGGTGGCATGGGATACATGCGGACGTGCATTGTCCTGTTGGAACAGCAAGTTCCCTTGCCGGTCTAGGAATGGTAGAACGATGGGTTCGATGACGGTTTGGATGTACCGTGCACTATTCAGTGTCCCCTCGACGATCACCAGTGGTGTACGGCCAGTGTAGGAGATCGCTCCCCACACCATGATGCCGGGTGTTGGCCCTGTGTGCCTCGGTCGTATGCAGTCCTGATTGTGGCGCTCACCTGCACGGCGCCAAACACGCATACGACCATCATTGGCACCAAGGCAGAAGCGACTCTCATCGCTGAAGACGACACGTCTCCATTCGTCCCTCCATTCACGCCTGTCGCGACACCACTGGAGGCGGGCTGCACGATGTTGGGGCGTGAGCGGAAGACGGCCTAACGGTGTGCGGGACCGTAGCCCAGCTTCATGGAGACGGTTGCGAATGGTCCTCGCCGATATCCCAGGAGCAACAGTGTCCCTAATTTGCTGGGAAGTGGCGGTGCGGTCCCCTACGGCACTGCGTAGGATCCTACGGTCTTGGCGTGCATCCGTGCGTCGCTGCGGTCCGATCCCAGGTCGACGGGCACGTGCACCTTCCGGCGACCACTGGCGACAACATCGATGTACTGTGGAGACCTCACGCCCCACGTGTTGAGCAATTCGGCGGTACGTCCACCCGGCCTCCCGCATGCCCACTATACGCCCTCGCTCAAAGTCCGTCAACTGCACATACGGTTCACGTCCACGCTGTCGCGGCATGCTACCAGTGTTAAAGACTGCGATGGAGCTCCGTATGCCACGGCAAACTGGCTGACACTGACGGCGGCGGTGCACAAATGCTGCGCAGCTAGCGCCATTCGACGGCCAACACCGCGGTTCCTGGTGTGTCCGCTGTGCCGTGCGTGTGATCATTGCTTGTACAGCCCTCTCGCAGTGTCCGGAGCAAGTATGGTGGGTCTGACACACCGGTGTCAATGTGTTCTTTTTTCCATTTCCAGGAGTGTAGTTTGGACAAGAAGAGGATAGAAGCTGCTACAAAAGAAAGCTGAAGATTAGATGGGTAGATCACATAACTAATGAGAAGGTATTGAATAGAATTGAAGAGAAGAGACATTTGTGGCACAACTTGACTAGAAGAAGGAGTCGGTTGGTAGGACATATTCTGAGGCATCGAGGGATCACCAATTTAGTATTGGAGGGCAGCGTGGAGGGTAAAAATCGTAGAGGGAGGGTAAAAATCGTAGAGGGAGACCAAGAGATGAATACACTAAACAGATTTAGAAGGATGTAGGTTGCAGTAGGTATTGGGAGATGAAGAAGCTTGCACAGGATAGAGTAGCATGGAGAGCTGCATCAAACCAGTCTCAGGACTGAAGACCACAACAACAGCAGCACGTATTATAACAGAATTAACTAATCACTTTGAGACACTGCACAAGGAGAGAAACCTCAGCATTTTTAACACTCAGAATAGATCTAGTAATTCAGTTCTCAACAGAAAACCTCAAAGCTCGACATTTCATAACACGTTGAATAACATTGTGGGAAGTATGGTTAAATTTAGTAAGGTTCATAAGATTACATTACTCTTTGAGTAGGAATGTGCTGAAGACACGAAATCCTTGCTGTTTAGTGCACTTTTCAAAACAAATGTTTAGTGCACTTTTCAAAACAAATGATAACAAGGGACTCTGCATGAGCTGAAGTCTCTTAATGCAATTAACAATTTCATGAAGAATGTACTACTTTAGCCTGCATTGTATTGAAGACACAATTTACACTGTGGTGGCTGCAAATTGTCTGATTAGCAAAGAACGTTTAGCTTACTTCTACAACCGGTTTTCGCTTTTGCAATTACGATCTCTGAGGACTCGTTGCACTATTATCATTTTCTGTTTTACTTTTGAATTTAACTGCGAAGCCACCGTGCCAATTCTAAACAGTAGAAGTTGATGCACAATACCTGTAGCCTTCAATCTACTGCAGTAAGCTCAATTCAAAAATGGTCTCAAGGACAAAGCTAAATACGAAAGTCAGAATTTGTGTACACGTCGTATTCGGCGTATGTTTCTAGTTGCTGTGGGAACCACTGCAGATTGGGTATGGTTTAGCATATTATAAAAGATGGACAGTGTATCGAATTACTTACTCTGAAAGAGAACATGCGTCGTTAATTAAACTTTCAGAACGAAATTATTATTCATTAACATATATAACGCTCTAACTGAAGAAAATATGGCCTTAAGATATGTTGTTGTTGTGGTCTTCAGTCCTGAGACTGGTTTGATGCAGCTCTCCATGCTACTCTATCCTGTGCAAGCTTCATCATCTTCCAGTACTTACTGCAGCCTACATCCTTCTGAATCTGATTAGTGTATTCATCTGTTGGTCTCCCTCTACGATTTTTACCCTCCACGCTGCCCTCCAATGCTAAATTTGTGATCCCTTGATGCCTAAGAACATGTCCTACCAACCGGTCCCTTCTTCTTGTCAAGTTGTGCCACAAACTCCTCTTCTCCCCAGTTCTATTCAATACGTCCTCATTAGTTATGTGATCTACCCATCTAATCTTCAGCATTTTTCTGTAGCACCACATTTCGAAAGCTTCTATTCTCTTCTTGTCATATTAGCACAAATAATACTCCACGTAATGGCAGCTTATTAGCGTCCGTTACTGGCACAACCATACATGACAAGAATACTTCAGCTTGTTGCTATCATAGTGATCTCTCCCGTGTATCTCGTTGCAGATTGCTACACTCTTCCAGAGCTGTAATACTGTTTGGGTCCACATATGTTATTTGCTGTAATAGCAGGCAGTTGATCCTCTTTGAACAGCAAAGCTTACAAGAAGTCATGCGTTGTACACGTTGTGCAACATCGCGGAAACGGCACCATTGCTTGAATATGACCCAATATTAGTTATCGTCAACATACAGCTTTCCTGGGTTGCAATCTATCTCCAGTAGGAATGATGAACACGTCACCCGAGGCGCAACAGTTTCAGCCCGCAGAAGTTCACATGTGAGCAACACGGACTCGCAGCACTTTCTTCCCCATACAATATACTATGTTTACTTTAAGCCAAGGTCTCTGAGTATCTCTAGTGACACAGTTAATTTACTAATAATTACTGCTCTATTTCCCCATATTAAAATATTGTTACAAGTATCTGTTTATACATAACTAACGTACGAAATACTTTACTATAGTTCAATTCTTTTATCTTGGCGGTTCGCGCATGCTCGCCCTGACGCGGGAGATTGCTGCGTTGCCAGTTGCACGTGCCAAGAGAAGCAGCGCCATAGTATAGTTCGCAAACTTACGTTTAGGGGAGAGCGCGCAGTTTATGAAGTAAAGCCACCACGGCCGCATTAACCCTTTCGCTGCTACTGAGACGTGCTCCCCGCATTCCGCGCGATTTTGTCTTCACTGCACTGCTCGCCTGTGTAGACACACGGTGTTTCGACTGCTTTGACACACTTTTATCATTCGATTTCACAAAAACTATTCGGCCCAAAAATTTAATTTTTACACATCTTCTTGACTGATACCCCCCCCCCCCCCCCCCATAAATGACTTAATTTTGTTTCGATGTTAAACGCAATTATTGTGCAGCATTAGATGCAGTAAACCACTGCGCGAAATTTTGAAGAGTTTGCAGAGGTAAAAGTCCATAGCGTATACTTTCCGTATGGCCGATTTTAGTTACCACTAGAAATTTCAAAAAATAACCTTCAAACGAATAAAATTCATGAAGTAATACACTTCGACATTGTTTTTAAAATAAAGAAAATATTAAGCACCGAACAAGGTTTGAACACAGAACCTTTCGCTTAGCATCCAAACAGTTCAACCATTACACTAACACAGCTCCTCATTCAATAGTTCTCCCGGAGGACTTTAAACAATTACGCAAAATACCGACAAACACTGTTGGTATTACCATGAATTAGTCACGTTTCGTCGAAGTACAATAGGAAATAAACAATTACCGCTGTTCTTTATTGCGAAAAAGCGGTTAGTGAGAATGATACAAACACTTTTCCTTGCTATCGCCTGAATTAGGAGGCTTATTACTTGTTTGGTTTGATTAATTAATAGAATATGAAGCAATTGGTATAAAGAATGCTTTTTCCAAACTTTCTATAAAAGAAAGTCTGGTATCAAGACATTGCTTTTGTTCAATTACTTTATTTATGACTGAACGTTTCTAAAACTGAAGACACTCATCCGTGCTCTGCACTGCAGTCGAGCTCTGGCAACGTCATTCTCTGTTCATTGGCTGACTGTGTTTTGTGACGTCAGATGCGCAGAACGAACCTAAACTCGGCCGCCGTCGTAAATGACGCGCACTTTAGCTTCGATATTTAGCAACCAGTCGGCGTGCTTTATCACTCTATGGTTTCGATCGCCCAGTTGTCGCCAGATGGTGGTAGCTTACTCAATTGTGAGTCATGTTTGAGACCGGTAAATGTCAGGGGCATACACTTCTCTCCTCCTTGCGTCTGCAGCTCGGAACGAGTTGCCACTATTCAAAATTATACTTCCTCTTTTTGTGACAATTATTCTAATATGATAGTGTCGTATTACAGTGTCAGTTTTTACCTCTGTAATTACATCATTCCGTGAATTAACGCGTTTTCAAATGATAACGGAGTTTTGGATCCCCTATATATTGTAGCAGCGACCGAGTTCTGAAGAGCACCTCCCACCAGAGAGCTCTTAACGTTGGCATTCCATAGGAACCTAACCGGATAAAAAAAAAAATCATTTAAAACGCTCAAATATCCACATACGTCGTTGTAGCATTAATGTGAGACACTGCTTCTGTTTTTGCAGGTGTGAGCTGAAAATGAAGTAAGTTCCGAAAAGAGCAGCTGCTCCAACGCCGTGTAGTATTCAGCAATCTTCTGTTTCCATCTCTCAGCGGTTCACTTCCGCTGCTTGTTATTCACGTAGGAACTCGCACAGCAGCGGCGTTACGTCCGCAGCGAATGCGAATGGAACACAAACAGAACGAGATAACAAAGGAAACATTTACCCGTACATATCTTCCGACTACACCTTGATAAAACAAAACAAAAAAAAAAAAAAAAAATGTGGAAGGTGGGGAGGTGGCAGTCGTAGAAAGAAATGGAGATAGTGGTACGCAGATACGGGACAGGTAGACTAACGAATCCCCCTTTGGTCGAATTTTTATTGCGGTGACTGCGGACGGTGTAGGTGCCCCGCGCGCTGCTGGACATGCGTTAGAAATAATAGTAATAATATCAATAAAGCGTCGCAGCAGTGTGCAGCTCGGCTTTGGGCGTGCAGCGGCGAGGCCGCCTCTCTGGGAATTGTATCTGGCTATGATGGGCCGGGGATAAACCGGCCGTTGTTCGCTGTTGGGCGGCTTTCTGCGTGTCTGCCGCAATCTCCCCTCCCCCTCTCCTATCTATTCTCCCTCCCCTCCGGCGGCCACGTCGTGCCTCTAAACGGCGGTGCCCATTCAGCGTGGCCCACTTGGAGTTCGGGTGGGGGCGGTTATCAGCTCTGCGCCAGAGTCGCTTGACGTGTACACAATGGCGGTGCCTGGATTTCTGCATTCGTTCCACCTCCCCACCCACCCTGCTTCATAGCCCCCCCCCCCCACCTTCTCTCTCTCTCGCTACGCTGCCGCCACTACTGTCAACCGTATCCGGCTGGCATCGTTCCGACCGAAAACACGTGGCCGCCGCTTTTGCCGAACAGGCCACACACTTGTTCCCAAAAGCTGGCGCCAGCACTAGGATTACTGGCGCCAGAGATGACCACCAACCAACCCCAACCCCCCTTCTCCCTTCTCAAATGCCGCGCCATCGCCTCCATTTCTAGACCTGCATTCTATTCCGTTATCGTGCCGAGTTATCGCACACCTTACAAACTTACCGAAACGTGAATCTATCCAACTGTCTCAAGGTAAGTACACACTTATATACACTACTGGCCATTAAAATTGCTACACCAAGAAGAAATGCAGATGGTAAAAGGGTATTCATTGGACAAATATATTATACTAGAACTGACATGTGACCTCTGGTGCATGCTACATGAGACCTGAATACGAGTCAGCGATCACGTATGCACTTTACTGATAACTGTCCACCTCGATCGCAATTTATCGTGTAATACGCAGTATTATCTGTTTCTGCTGTCTGCCGAATTCAGATTCGGCGAGGCGCCCACTGTACTGTTCCCTGAATGCGCTGTTGACCGTCCACACTTCTAATAAAATAGTGACTGTTTCACGTATCACTTCCCACATAGCGTCTTGTTTAATAATTTAGTGATAATTGAACGTTCTTTAACTAGCTTGTATATCAATTTGTTGCGCTCTCAGTTCTTTTAAAACCATCTGCATATGGCACATAGCCGAAACAGCTGAGACTGTGCTTTATATAATAAAATGCGATCAAGAAAGACAACTGCGAGAAAGTAAAATATTTTGGCGCTAGGAATTCAGTGAGTACCAACATCGTTGACACTAACTTACATGCAAATAAGAAATAAGTATGTAAAGTAAATTGTTTCGATGCGATAACTGAAACTACATAACCAGCCTTTCTAAGTTTGTTCTGTTATTGCACCAAGTGTTAGGAAAGAAATCCTAGTATGTGGTACAACGCTCAGTATTCTTTTTCATGCACACTGCAGTACTTTTACGGCCTACAGATGTAGACTTACATCATGGTTTATCTGAGACTCCACATTACTTAAAAAAAAATATATATGCTGATCAGATGGTTCAAATGGCTCTGAGCACTATGGGACTTAACTGCTGAGGTCATCAGTCCCCTAGAACTTAGAACTACTTAAACCTAACCAACCTAAGGATATCACACACATCCATGCCCGAGGCAGGATTCGAACCTGCGACAGTAGCGGTCGCGCGGTTCCAGACTGTAGCGCCTAGGACCGCTCGGTCACTCGGGCCGGCTATGCTGATCACCTGAACAGCCTGCAAGGGAAGACAGCAACGAGATATTCGCCCTTCGCGTGAAACGTCAGGAGAGCGTAATACTCTTGTGGATGATTTCTTTAATTTACGGTTCTTTCATAATCAAATGTAGCTACATGTGGTGGACAAAAATACGAAATCACCAAAAACAGAACACATTACCATGCCACAATAGAACTCCTTGCCGAGAAAGCAAATGAAACTCTCAAGGAAGTTTATGATTGGTCACTAAGCAATAAAGTGACATTGAACATAAAGGAAACTATTGCCATGAATTTCAGTTTGAAGAGGAAAAATGATAATGTTAAATTCAATGTAGATGGCACCTCTGTAGACTGTGTAACAAATGCAAAATTTCTAGGAATGAATATTGATTCTCAGTTGAAGGGGTGTGAACACACGAAGGCACTTGCAAACAGAATGTCGTCAGCGTGTTATGCCATTAGAATCCTATCATCAGTGTGTAACACGTAGTGCCTTTTAGGTACATAATATTATATGTACACTCAATTCTTAGCTATGGCATTCTTTTTTGGGGAACAAATGCACAAAATATCAACAGAATTTTCAAACTCCAGAAAAGAGCCATAATAATAATAACCAAAAATACTAGTCGAGCTCATTGTAAAGATCTGTTCAAACCACTGGGGATATTAACTGCTCCATGTGAATGCATTTACCATTCAGTTGTACACATCAAAAATAACATTAATTACTGCACAAACAGCTCTGTCCATGACCATGCAACAAGAGATAGACTCAATTTACATTTACCAAGAAAAAATAAACATAAAACTCAAAACAGCATTTTCTACCAAGGAATAAAACTGTACACTAAATTAACAAAAGAGATTAAAGAAATTGCAAAAATACAGTTATTTAAAAAGGCAGCTAAAAAGTACCTGTTACGCAATACATTTTATACATTCAAGAATTACTTAGATGCAACAGAGTAGGGATTTGATAAAAATTGTTATACAAATAATAATAATAATAATAATAATAATAATTACAAAATTGGAAATATACAAAGTAGATCCTAAATTGATACAGTTCCTAAACATAGTTATGAAAAACTGGAAAACCACACTTAATATCCAAACAAACTCTAATAATATAACATCACAACCAATACAGATTAAGCGTGGAATATACCAAGGAGACTCATTAAGTCCTTTTTGGTTCTGTCTTGCTCTGAACCCACTATCCAACATGCTAAATAATACAAATTACGGATATAATATTACTGGAACATACCCACACAAAATCACACATTTGCTATACATGGATGATCTAAAACTACTGGCAGCAACCAATCAACAACTCAACCAATTACTAAAGATAACAGAAGTATTCAGCAATGATATAAATATGGCTTTTGGAACAGACAAATGTAAGAAAAATAGCATAGTCAAGGGCAAACACACTAAACAAGAAGATTACATATTGGATAACCACAGCGACTGCATAGAAGCGATGGAAAAAACAGATGCCTATAAATATCTAGGATACAGACAAAAAATAGGAATAGATAATACAAATATTAAAGAAGAACTAAAAGAAAAATATAGACAAAGACTAACAAAAATACTGAAAACAGAATTGACAGCAAGAAACAAGACAAAAGCTGTAAATACTTATGCTATACCAATATTGACCTACTCATTTGGAGTAGTGAAATGGAGTAACACAGACCTAGAAGCACTCAATACACTTACACGTTCACAATGCCACAAATATAGAATACATCACATACATTCAGCAACAGAAAGATTCACATTAAGCAGAAAGGAAGGAGGAAGGGGATTCATCGACATAAAAAACCTACATTATGGACAGGTAGACAATTTAAGAAAATTCTTTCTAGAACGAGCAGAAACTAGCAAAATACACAAAGCAATCACTCATATAAATACATCGGCTACACTACTGCAATTTCATAACCACTTCCACAACGCTTTAGATCACATAACATCAACTGATACGAAGAAAGTAAATTGGAAAAAGAAAACACTACATGGCAAGCACCCGTATCATCTAACACAGTCACACATCGATCAAGACGCATCCAACACATGGCTAAGAAAAGGCAATATATACAGTGAGACGGAAGGATTCATGATTGCAATACAGGATCAAACAATAAACACCAGATATTACAGCAAGCATATTATTAAAGATTCCAACACCACAACAGATAAATGCAGACTTTGCAAACAACAAATAGAAACAGTAGATCACATCACAAGCGGATGCACAATACTAGCAAATACAGAATACCCCAGAAGACATGACAATGTAGCAAAAATAATACATCAACAGCTTGCCTTACAACATAAACTTATAAAAGAACACGTTCCCACATACAAGTATGCACCACAAAATGTACTGGAGAATGATGAATACAAATTATACTGGAACAGAACCATTATAACAGATAAAACACCACCACATAACAAACCTGACATCATACTCACCAATAAAAAGAAGAAAGTAACACAACTAATCGAAATATCCATACCCAATACAACAAATATACAAAAGAAAACAGGAGAAAAAATTGAAAAATATGTACATCCAGCTGGCTGAGGAAGTCAAAGACATGTGGCATCAGGATAAAGTTGACATTATACCAATTATACTATCAACTACAGGAGTCATACCACACAATATCCACCAGTACATCAATGCAATACAGCTACATCCAAACTTATATATACAATTACAGAAATCCGTAATTATTGATACATGTTTAATTACCCGAAAGTTCCTAAATGCAATATAACATATACCGTACAGTTGAAAGGAAGTGACGCTTGATCAAGGTCCGTGTCACTTTCCATTTTTAACCAGACTTAACGTCTGAGAAAGTAAAGAAATAATAATAATAATAATGATTATAAAACAGCCAACATCCCAGACCTTCACTTGGTTTTTTTCCTTCTTTTTTCCCTTCTGGAAATACTTACCTCCAAGCTATGCATAGCACAATACTAACACCTCTTCCTCTTTTTGAGCTCAACATCTCACTCATTATGGAGGGATGCTGACTCAGTTTTTCAGGATAGCAAATGGGAAGTTGCGGTACAGAAAATGTGTGTGTGTGTGTGTGTGTGTGTGTGTGTGTGTGTGTAGTGCAACATAATGGCAAGTTCAGGTAATGATAGAGGAGGGTAGCCATCAAGCACCCTTCTCTCCGAAGTAAACCACAAAAGCTCTGTGATTTTGAGACCTGGTGGCTGTGACGATCAGTGGGGATACGACAGTTCATCCTGGTGCTCACGAAACCAGTCCTGGACGATGCGAACAGTGTAAGCACCATTGGGGGAACAAACGTTGTACCACGGGACTGTACCGTGGGATGGACATGATCAGCCAAGATGGTCACACAGTCCTTGCCAGTAATGCGTCCTTGAAGAGTAACCATGGAATAGGGCGATATGGCTGCCCAAATAATCGCCGAACTCTCGCAATGTCTCTGTCTTGGGACGTAAACGCGCACAGAAGTTGGAAACACTGTGACACGAGACTCGTCCGGACAGCTGCATCACGGATGAGTGGTTTTGTTATTCCGACTCGCCCTACAATTCCCTGCTTATGGAGCTGCCTTCGTGTTGTTTTGGTGCTGACAGGGTTTGCGAATGCAGCAATCAGTTCTGCAGTGACTTATGCACCTGTCCCCATCCTTATTTTTCCTCTCAATCTCCTTCAGCGACCGTCTTGTCACAATCGCTCGATACGCACTTTCGTCCTTGTTGTGACGTAGCGAGTGATGCTTAGCCGCTTTCCCTGTCTGCGGCAAATCTTCGATACGGTGCCAGACACTTCTGCTACCTCTGTTACGGAAGAGCGCGTCACACGAGCACCGACGATATGGCCACGTCGGAATTCACTTAGCGCCGACGTAATACAGTCACAACTACACAGAACACTGTAGTGACCACAACTGACACTAGAAACGTATTGAGGACATTCCGCATGTGCCGTTGGTGCTCAAATGCTTCATCGAAACCTGCAGGCTTGGCTTGCATTTGCATTTACGAGGGCGTTCAATAAGTAATGCAAAGCGTTTTTTCCTCGGCCAGTTTCTGTTGAAAATGTGGAATTTTTGTGGGACATCGTGAGATATTGCGGTTTCTGCTCCTATGGTTTCACGACGATAGGTAGCGGCGCTTTATTAGGCTACAATATAGCGTCTCTAACGGAAGTGCATTCCAAGCGGAAATGGCTCAAATGGCTCTGAGCACTATGGGACTCAACTGCTGAGGTCATTAGTCCCCTAGAACTTAGAACTAGTTAAACCTAACTAACCTAAGGACATCACAAACATCCATGCCCGAGGCAGGACTCGAACCTGCGACCGTAGCGGTCTTGCGGTTCCAGACTGCAGCGCCTTTAACCGCACGGCCACACAGTGGTCAGACCTGAAACGTTGGAACGTGCGGACACTCTCACTAGAGGTACTAGACGGATCACAGTCGAACAGCTCGCTGCACTGCTGGACGTCTCTGTTGGCAGTGCTCACACTATGGCCCACTAGCTGGGGGACTCAAGTGCGTGTACCCACTGGTTTCCTTGCCGCCCAATCATAAAGGGACTGATCGCAACAATTTTTCGTCGAACATCGTCACAGCCGATGAAACGTAGTTTCATTACTTCGAACCCGAAGCGAAACAGCAATCGATGAAGTGAAGCCCCATCATCTTGTAACCTCCCCCTCACTTATCGACCTTAATGGCAGAGAACAATTAAACCGCGTGTACCTAATGGAAATTTGGGAAAAGCAATCGTCACCGAGGTTAATTTGTCGGTAAAGAGGGAGGAAAGGGTTACATCTAAATGAAAGGAAAAATGCAAATGAAACTGGTGGAAATTAATTTTGAAAAAGGGGTAAAGTTAATAAAGAAAGTAAATGTGCGGCCGTTACGTTAACAATCAACTAGCGGTAATTAGTTATTTGAGATTTGGGGGAAATTACGGTCGCCAGTCCTAAGGACAATTACTATAGTAACTGAAAAAGAAAGAGTATTGCACGTATAATTAGCACTAGAAGTGTGGCAACTGAAGGTTGACAAGTGTAGTGTGAAAACTGAAAGTTTGTCAGAAGTAATAAATTCCGCTACACTCTGACTTAATTTAGCAAAAGAATTAATAAAACCGGAAAATCGAAAGTTAATTTAGTGACTGAAGTTAATAGTGAGCTTTCTTTCTGAAGCACATCGAAATTCAGTAAAATACGGTTAGTCTTGGACTACCTCAACAATCATTTCAAAAGCTACTTGAATCTACGCAATTTAGAAATAATATATTTAACTTTGAACTTGAATTAAATGATTCTGAACAATTAACAATAGTAAAATTTAGTACGTACCAAGCTGAGCTGCAGTCGCAGGTAAGCTAAAATACGGTAACAAAACTCGCACTCTTAATTGGTCCTTGTGTAATCTAAATATTGGAGCCAGCTATGAATACCTTAACTGAACTTTGAAATTAAAGCAGTGAAATCGAATGATGCAGGCGTTTGAATTTCAACGACCCTCGGGTTCATTCCGGAAAAGGAAGGGACCCTGCTTGGTAATGCAATTGCGACAATGAGCAACAAACGTTCATGCTAAGTTGCTGTAATTTTGTGATTTGAACAGTTTGAAAAGCTGAGGTCTGCCATACAGTTCTAAAACTTTACGTGCTTCCAGTCTTCCTTGTTGGTTGATTGAAGGTTTGAAGCCGTCGATCGAGGAGGTGGCGACAGTCACTCATTGTCGGCCGTCGCTGTTGCAGAAACTGGATGTTGGCGCGCCTCCTTCTCGACACGATCACCAGGCGAAACGGGCTCTTGATGTGCGCCAGCTAATGCTTCCCGTCCGCGACACCGTGTCAGAAACTATCATCGCAAGTCGAGCGCAATTACGTGCTGCCAAACCCCGAAAGCGCGGCAACTCGTGGGAGCTTCACACAACACACCTGCTCCACTCGCTACTCCAGCCAGACTCCCCTCACTGCCCGCGCTCCACGCGACAGAGTTAACACTACCAAAGATCCCACACACTTTGATTCTTCACACGACCTATCGGTGTAATCGTTCGATAGCAGTTTTCCCTAGGCCAGACCCAGCGTAAAAATACAAATAATATTTACGAAACAGACCAATTATACATCGACATAAATGCATAAATATATATATATATATATATGTACAAATAGTAAAACAATTACAATATATAAAGACACTGAAATGTCATATCTTCAGGTAGCAAATAAAGGAAAAATCTATAGTACAATAGATGGAAATAGGAGGATATGCATTTCCGGCGTTACAATCTGTCCTCCAAAGAAATAGTTCAAAGCCACATCATCAGCCGATAAGGGTAATGGCGACGACTTCCCGGGACTCTGGAGGGGCTATTCTGTTTGGCGCCTTTTCTCATGGTGCAACGAACTCCGAAGTGTGTTGTTCTACCGCACAGGCAACTTAAGAAACGACATCAGCGTGTTCGTCGCTACAACAATGCAAACGAACTTCTTCTCCAAGACAAGGTAAGGCGTCTCACAAGTCTAAGAACCAGAAAGGAGCTCAGAAAAGTTCATTGGACTGTTCTTCCTCATCTACAGCTCTGTTCTCGCGCCTTCTAATTCCATCAACTTATTCATATAACTTCTCAATGCATTCTTTCCATATTCTTCATGGTTAGTTTCTTATACAGTATCCCCCCTCTTAAGCTAACTTATGTCTACTGAGCTCAGATACATAAAGGACGAGGCAATGCAGCTCAAAGTTCATTGGACTGTTCTTCCGCACCTACAGCCCTCTTCTCGCACCTTCTAATTCCATCTGTTTGGCACAAAGAAGGACGCATTCCGCGGGAAGCAGTACGCGCCAATTCCTTCTCTAAATCCTCGCACGAACGAAACAATGGCTGACATCGAAATAAGTGTCCAAGGAATAGAAAAGCAACTGAAATCACTCAGGAGAGGAAAGTCCACTGGACCTGACGGGATACCACTTCGATTCTACACAGAGTACGCGAAAGAACTTGCCCCCTTCTAACAGCCGTATACCGCAAGTCTCTAGAGGAACGGAAGGTTCCAAATGATTGGAAAATAGCACAGGTAGTTCCAATTTTCAAGAAGGGTCGTCGAGCAGATGCGCAAAACTATATCTGACATCGATCTGTTCTAGAATTTTAGAACATGTTTTTGCTCCGTATCATGTCATTTCTGGAAATGTGTAGGAATCAACATGGATTCCGGAAACAGCGATCGTGTGAGACCCAACTCGCTTTATTTGTTCTTGAGACCCAGAAAATTTTAGATGCCGGCTCCCAGGTAGATGCAATTTTCCTTGGCTTCCGGAAGGCGTTCGATACAGTTCCACTCGGTCGCCTGATAAACAAAGTAAGAGCCGGAACATCAGATCAGCTGTGTGGCTGGATTGAAGAGTTTTTAGCAAATAGAACACAGCATGTTGTTCTCAATGGGGAGACGTGTACAGACGTTAAAGTAACCTCTGGCGTGCCACAGGGGAATGTTATGGGACCATTGCTTTTCACAGTATATATAAATGTAGATAGTGTCGGAAGTTCCAAGCGGCTTTTCGCGGATGATGCTGTAGTATACAGAGAAGTTGCAGCATTACAAAATTGCAGCGAAATGCAGGAAGATCTGCGGCGGATAGGCACTTGGTGCAGGGAGTGGCAACTCACCCTTAACATAGACATATGTAATATATTGCGAATACATAGAGAGGAGGATCCTTTATTGTATGATTTTATGATAGCGGTTGACAGAGGAGATAGAGAAGATCCAAAGAAAAGCGGCGCGTTTCGTCACAGGGTTATTTGGTAACCGTGATAGCGTTACGGAGATGTTTAGCAAACTAAAGTGGCAGACTCTGCAAGAGAGGCGCTCTGCATCGCGGTGCAGCTTGCTGTCCAGGTTTCGAGAGGGTGCGTTTCTGGATGAGGGATCGAATACATTGCTTCCCCCTACTTATACCTCCCGAGGAGATCACGAATGTAAAATTAGAGAGATTCGAGCGTGCACGGAGGCTTTCCGGCAGTCGTTCTTCCCGCGAACCATACGCGACTGGAACAGGAAAGCGATGTAATGACAGTGGCACGTTGGGTGGTTTGCGGAGTATAAATGTAGATGTAGAATATGTTGCCTTCGACGTCGACCATTGAAGAGGTACCATGCGGCAATTAAAGCGCTGCCAGTGAGGTGGCGTAAGGCCATCGCATTGAACGGAGATTATATTGAAAGATTGGGTTTTGCAGCCAAAAGAGTGGCAAATAACATGCTGTATTGGAATCCTAAATAAAACCAACCTGCTTTTAGAAAAAGAAGTGTTACATTACTTATTTAATGCACCTCCTATGTCCTAGCAAGCATTTCTCCCAGGTGTTTCCACGTTTCGGTACAGCCCGTGTACATCAGAAGGGAGACTGCGTCCAAGGGACGAACTTAAATGTTTATTTACATACAAAAAAATTTTAATTGTTGTACATTACTGAAAATGCGAGCTGGCATCTTAAGTAGCAGACAATGTGGTCAAGGTTTGTCGCCGGTGGCGGCTGAGTAACCAGTGGGGGGCCACACACAGTTTATGTCGCCAGCCAGCCAGAAGGCACCCCTGGGAGTCGCCGCTTGTCCCGCCTTTATGCAGATTTGACTCAGTGTCCTTAGCCGTCAGCCGCCGGCACGACTTCATTATAAGCCCGCCTCCACGACGCCCCCGCGAGGCGGCCCAGCGGCCGTCTCATCTTTCCTCCCCCTCTCTCTCTCCACCCCCTCCCCACTCCGTCCCTCACCCACTTTCTCTCTCTCTCTCTCTCTCTCTCTCTCTCTCTCTCTCTCTCTAGCTCCCAGCAGCGGCGACGACAGCTCTGACCCCGCAAGCTTTCGGAGGCACAATCGCGGATCATAATTTAAATTAAAATGAAATTACTCGTCTCGCCTCGCTCGCCTGTGCCAGCAGCCCTACTGGCACGCGGGCTGGGGTGGTGGAGCTAGCTGCGTAATTTCAACGAATTTTAATGTTCAATTAAACGGCGCAAGGAAAGAGAGGGGGGGGGGGGAAGGGCACCGCTGCCTTGGCGACCGTGGAGCCCTCAGGCGGGGCGGCGCCGAGTTATTAAAGCGACGCCGCGGCGCGACGTGCCGTCCCGACGGCGTCGCTGCGAACGTAGTAGCTCCAGGCTGCCCGAGGCGTGGGAGGGCCTGCCGTCCTCTGCTTAGCCGGTGGCTACTGGACCTCTTCTTTGAGCTACGATGGCGCTTCCAGGCGCAGCCGTTCCGTGTTACTCTGTCATCCCCCTGCTGAGGCGAACAATAAACACCTTTGGCTTGAAACTTCCTGGTAAATTAGAACTTTGTGCCAGATCGGGATTCGAACCTGCTCCGCAGTCACGGCTCACGACCCGCACTCAGAGATTTGTTCCCACCGATGTTTCTCTCCTACCTAATCTTCTGATAAGTTTCCAATCAGCATATACTCAGCTGTTCAGACAAAGATTTTTTCTGCTTTTTCTTGTCATCATCATCATCATCATCATCATCATCATCCTCTTCCTCTTCATCATCACCCCCCCTCTTCATCATCATCATTATCATCACCCTCTTCATCATCATCGCCCTCTTCATCATCATCATCATCATCATCATCATCATCATCATCATCATCACCCTCTTCATCAACATCATCACCCTCTTCATCATCATCATCACCCTCTTCATCATCATCATCATCTTCATCATCATCATCACCCTCTTCATCATCATCATCATCATCATCATCATCATCATCACCCTCTTCATCATCCTCTTCATCATCATCATCATCACCACCCTCTTCATCATCATCACCACCACCCTCTTCATCATCACCACCACCACCACCCTCTTCATCTTCCCTCATTATCGTCCCTCATCATTACGTATCACCACCACCACTTCATGGTCTAAGTAGAATATCTGTTCCTACTCCACATTTATAGTTGTTCCCATCTTTGCTTATCTTACAGGATCTCTTCTTGCTGTGACTTATAAATCCTTATTTTCATTTTTTACTCTTTTCCATTTTTTCCTGTATTCATCCACTATTTTCCCATTATTATAAACATTCAGTTCTGTCCTCATATTTTCGTTACGTGTTATTTCTAATCTTGAACATCCTTTATTCTTTCGTAAAAAATTATTTTCCGCTGTTTTGCATCTTACTCACTTCCTTCTGCTTAGATACTAACCAACTCTTACACCTGTACATTAAAACTGGTGTTGCCATTACTGTATATATTTATATTTTGGTGTTCTTTCTTGTCTTACTCATATTTTGGATTTGCTCTTCTCGCACTTGCTGTGTTTGCAACTAAAATTGTTTGATATAAGGTCCACCCTAAACCGTGTTTTAAAATGTGAGCTTATAAGCTCCGCTTTCCTTTTTTCTGTCCCTGGTGCAGATGATACGCCATTCACAGAGTGTTTCATATAGTCTAGAAATACATTATGGAGCTAGACACTTTAATTTAAACTGTAATTGAGGACTGTTTCCTGAAGTTAATTAAAGTATTCCTGTATTTACTATAGATATTACTGGGGGATGCATGGCTAGGCGATGAAATATTCGTCACTTGGATTGACTATAAAATCTGGCTGTTATGCTGTCTAGCTCATAATGTAATTTCAGACTATAAAAAACAAATCAGTGAATAACGTATCACCAGCACCAGGAAAAGTGAAAAGGAGGGGAGGTTATAGGTTCACATTTCACAGATTTAAATACAGGAAAACGCACTTATGATGACACAGAGATGCTGAAACATGAGTGCATCATATGGGAAAAAGCGTTCTGCGTAAAAGGCGGACCTTATATCCAGTATCTTTCTTCTCTTGCTATTCAACGTTGTGTTTATACTATCAGATGTGTGTTCAGAACATTGTCTTAGTTTTTATATCTCCATCTTTATTTTAAAATATATCTCCCCTAGATATAACAAATGAGAGATTTGTTTCACGGCTTTTCTGTTGATAATTGTCTTTGAACGGACTGCGTATTTTCCCTGAAATTAAATTACTCTGGTGTTACGTACCGAAATTTCTACGTTATATTCTATGATACTTTGTTCAAGCCTATACACACTTGTCTGAATAACATCCTCTCTTTTTTGTTAAACTGTAAATTCATCCGCAAACACTGATGCATGGTGATTTTTTTTTCCAGGGGCTACCTCTGTTTCACACTCTTCAACGACGATGTGCGAAATACCACACATTTGTCTTGGTCCTTAAGTAGCTGTTGATTCAATATTCTTAGTCCTTCCAGTACTAATTGAGATATCAGTTTTATAGTGTATTCTTTTTAGTGTTTGAACTGAATGACGGGGGTATCCACTGAGACACATAATTTCCCATAGTTTAGAACTGTTCATCGATGAATTCGATGAAGCTGATTAATCCAGTTTGAGATACCAAGTGAGCAAAGGTAGTGATTTAATTTGCCAGGGCCGGCCGCTGTGACCGAGCGGTTCTAGGCGCTACAGTCCGGAACCGCGCTGCTGCTATGGTCGCAGGTTCGAATCCTGCCTCGGGCATGGATAAGTGTGATGTCTATATGTTAGTTATGTTTAAGTAGTTGTAAGTCTATGGGACTGATGACGTTGAATGTTAAGTCCCATAGTGCTTAGAGCCATTTGAACCATTAATGTGCCAGGACATTTCAGATCATCTCACATTCCGCTGTAGAATGAAAAATCATTCAGTAATAAATATGACGCTCGAGCATTTTCTCCACAGTACATCATCAAATCAAGTGATTTCTCAAACCCTACACTGTATGAATTTCATCTTTTAAAAAATACATGTGGAGAAAAGGTTCGCCAACGACAGATAAAAATGTTGAAAAAAGTAGATGACTAAGTTTGTAACAGTAGAGGAAGAGGCGGTGCTGGATTCATGAGGGTTGCCTAACAGCATTCCACATTTAACCATTTTTTATTAAGTGACACAATTTCCAACCATTAAACTGAATACCGAAACAAGGGGTGACACAGTTACACACACAGAATTACAATTTTTCAATAAGCATAAATAAAGACCCCCAAGACGTACAGTCATTTAAAACAGTACAAATAGCTTCCCGTAGAAATTTTATAAGCACATAACCCTCAAAATGTACAATAATTTAAACAATACAAAATGCTATTACTTGGAAGTTGCGCAACCGCTTCACTGTTTACTAAATTACATTAAGGCAGGAAGCAAATTAAAGAAATAAGCTGCCTTAAAAAAATAAAAGTTTAAATATCGGGTTAACGATTACACCAATTACTGCAAACAATCCCTGCGTAAAGTGAGGCAGAACCTCAGTTTAAATAAAAGGGATTAGTAAAATACATAAGTCAAAGTAAATCTTATAAGCAACTGACACACTGAATGTTGTTAAATTTACACTCAGTGATGGCAGTCCATCAGGTAACACAGGATAACACGATTCTCTCAACGTCAGCTAATGATAAATGACATAGTTTGCAATGTATACATTCACCGGCGTCAGTAACCCAGCATAGCTTAGCCAAACCTTGCATATAGACAAGAGAAACAAAGCAGGCTAATGTCCTGATATATCATGGATGGAGGATTCGTTAATGAATCTGATGTCAATTCTTCGATGTTGCTATTACGAAGAACTGTCTCTAGTGCAATACTGCGCTGCATTTTATCATTAACGTCAAGCAAGCAACTGTGCCTAGCGGAATTGTCCATAAGCAAACAGTTTTCGCGGTTTCACACTTGTGGCATTTATTGAAACGTCACCTAGTTTTTTTAACACAAGCGAATGACAGTTTCGCGTTGTAAAAGCTGGATGGTTCAGTTTGATTGCGTAGTGTCTCGGTGTAAACTATGCCTAGTTTTTGTGAGTGGTGGCTTCAGCGAAACTTGGCAGCCTGACTGGTAGACAGTCCCGCACATCATCACTGATGTGCAGGTTGCATGCGCCGGGCGAGCCCGCGCCATCGCTTCGACCTGCGGTGAACTTCGGCGCACTACGTATCGCTGTTTTAACGAGCAGGTGGGAAACATTGATTCCCGCTTGAAATTAGCGCTCCGCCGTTGGCCTAAACAAACAGCTAGGCTTCCGGTATTGCGTGCCAAGCGAAAACTTGCCTGTTTATCGCCGAGAGAGGCGGCCACGGGAGTTAGCGCGCGATGAGGGCGGGCGATTTTAGGTGCCGTACCGAAGCGAATGCGGCGAGCGAGCTAACAGCCAATCCGGTCATCCATTTGTTTGAGTGCACAGGCGCTCCGCCGATTTCCTGGCCAGGCTTACCTGCCTCTGGTCTGATTTCGCGTTTAGTTGTTGGAGAGCAGCTCTGACCCACAACGTAATTCCTCAGCAGACCATTCTCTAGCACAAGTTCGTAGCTTAGGTTTGATTCTGTTAACACCATTTCCGTCCACATAATGCTAATTGCGAGGTGTCCTATTCGAGTGTTCCACCTAATGCATTCACAATTCAGAATAGCTTATTGAAATTAAGCCCGTCATTTTCATATGCGGCCGGCCGCGGTGGTCTCGCGGTTCTGGCACTGCAGTCCGGAACCGCGGGACTGCTACGGTCGCAGGTTCGAATCCTGCCTCGGGCATGGGTGTGTGTGATGTCCTTAGGTTAGTTAGGTTTAAGTAGTTCTAAGTTCTAGGGGACTTATGACCTAAGATGTTGAGTCCCATAGTGCTCAGAGCCATTTGAACCATTTTTCATATGCGTAAGAACACTGGGCAATGGAGTGGTACATAGAGTTCTGTTCTGAATCCATTTGTTTTCTGGATACATATGAGTGATCTACCACCAATCAAGACAGAGGACTAAAAAAAAAAAATCCTTTTGCAGATGATGCAAGTGCCATTGTGAAGCACACAAAAAGTAATGTAGCGCAGAGATCAGAGAAAATGTGGAATCATTACAAGCACAACACAACAAAACACATTACCATGCCTAATAAGGTGTAGGGAGCCCGTTGGCATTCAAAACAGCTTCCAATCGCCTCGAAATAGACAAAGGCAGATCCCGTATGTTCTTAAAGTGGATCTTGTACCGTTTCTTTCCGAAAAATAGTGGCAAGTTCAGGTAGCTAGCGGTCGCACACCCTTCTCTACAAAGTACATCACGAAAGCTCAGTAACAATGATATTTGATAACTGTAGTCGCCAGGGAGATGCAACAATTCATCCTAGTGCTGGTCGATGAGAGCTGTGTGAACAGGGGCCCTGCCGTCACTACTGTGGAACAAGCATTGTACCGTGGGATAGACCTGATCAGCCGAAGTGGTTACATAATCCGTGGCAGTAATGCAGTCTTGGAGACTAACCATGGCGCCATTGAATATCACGATACGGCTGCCCAGATTATCGCCGAACCCCCGAAATGTTTCACTCTGGGACTCAATCGCGGCCAAAAATTGAAAACAGTGTGAAACAACATTCGTGCGACCAAATGACCTTCTGCCGTATCTGGTTTTACGGCTTCGGCATCACATTTTCTCGTTTCGGGCATCTGCATCACTGCAGAGTGGCTTAGCAATTGTAGCTCGCCCCACAGTTCCCTGATTATGGAGCTCCTTTAATGTTGTCTTGGTGCTGATACGGTTCGCGTGTGCGACATTCAGTTCTTCAGTGACCTTTGCAGTGTCGTCTTCTGATACGACGTCACAATCCTCTTTAATTGTTTGTCACGATCACTCAACACACCCTTTATGAATATGGTATCTGTTCTTTCGGACATGTCCGAAAGAGCAGATACCATCGTCATATCGTTAAGGCTAACCTGCCATTGACCTTATTCTTCTGTGCTGGATGCACACGCATTGCCCGAACTCTTACGGGACTCGGTAAGATTGTCTGCCGCGAGTAATGAGTGTAATGGGCAGGGGCACTACCAATGTGGTGTGTGGACATTAAGTCGGGAATGTGGGTCTCACGAGGAGCGTTCAGGGGATAAATCCCTGCAAACGCACTATCCTCTGTTACCTCGGTGGCTCAGATGGATAGAGCGTCTGCCATGAAAGCAGGAATCCCGGGTTGGAGTCCCGGTCGGGGCACACATTTTCAACTGTCCCCGTTGATGTATATCAACGCCTGTCGACAGCTTAGGGTCTTGATTAAGTTATCAACACACACTTGGTCCAATTGTGGCTTAGCGGATGGTGTTTTTCTGCTATCCTTATATGCGGTATAGATCTTCGATGCTGTGCCTCTTGAAACACCAACACTTGGGCTCTATTGATTACGAAAGCACAAGCAGTTTGCCCACGTTCGAATTCATTTAGCTCCGACGTAATGGGCTCACAACTACACAGAAAACTGTTCTAACCACGATTGGCACTTGCAGTGTATTGAGGAGATAGAAAGTATGCCATTGATGGTCAAATACCAACCTTCAGGTATGGCTAGCATCTGTATTTATGTTCAAGCTTGTGTTTATAACGGTGTTTCCATATTTTTGTCGAACGCGTGTTTCTGTTGTGATAAACACTAACGTCAGCGCTGTGGCCGGGCGGTTCTAGGCGCTTCAGTCCGGAACCGCGCGACCACTACGGTCGCAGGTTCGAATCCTGCCTCGGGCAGGGACGTGTGTGATGTCCGTCGGTTAGTTAGGTTCAAGTAGTTCTAAGTTCTAGGGGACTGATGACCTTAGATTTTAAGCCCCTTAGTGTTTAGAGCCATTTGAACTAACGTCAGCACGTGGCTTTCAGAGAGCAGATGAACGCTTAACTAAAAAAACAAAAACAAGAATGCCGTGTATACAGTTGCTAACACGGAACTCCTGGTAAAGCAAAATTTTATTAACTTAAAGTGGTGTAACAGACAGTTTATTTATTTAATCGTCTGGCTAGGGCCCCCCGTCGGGTAGACCGTTCGCCGGGTGCCGGTCTTTCAATTTGACGCCACTTCGGCGACCTGCAGTCGATGAGGATGAGAGGATGATGAGGTGGACGGCACAACAGCCAGTCCCTGGGCGGAGAAAATTCCGCGACCCAGCCGGGAATCGAACCCGGGCCCAGAGCCTTGACAATCCGTCACGCTGACCATTCAGCTACCGGGGGCGGACTAACATACAGTGAAGTTGACTGTTAGAATGCGTTGTAGTAAGCGTAGGAATTGAAGGCCTTCTTGGAAGTATCACGTTCCAGATCGTCCGCAGAAAATACTGCATTGCTCACTGTAAGAATGATCACTGTTTCTTCACTGAAACGAGGTGGTTTGTTTACTTTTCTTACTTTCACTCCATCTTCACGCATTGTGTTACACAAGGGACGTTCAGTGAGTAGTACAACACATTTTTTCTTCCTGAAGGCAAATACAAAAACCTATTTTTCAACAGTATCTCCCTTCATGGCGACAGCCTAAATCCACCGTACTGGGAGGGCCGGTATACCAGCATGGTACCACTCTACTGGTCGACGTGGGAGACATCGTCTCGCTGCACCAATAACCTTCCCGTCATCCATGTACTGCATCCCGCGGCGTGCGTCCTTCGTTGGGCCAAACAGGTGGAGGTCGGAAAGTGCGAGATCCAGGCTGTAGGGTGAATGAGGAAGAACAGTCCAGCGAAGTTGTGTGAACTGCCCTCTGGTGTGCAGGCCTTGCGTTGTCTTCGAGAAGGAGAAGTGACTTTACCGTCTGAGAGTGCGGCTTTGAACCTTTTCCCCGCAGAAGAGATAGTGTGGCGCCACTCCACGGATTGCCGTTTTGTTTCCAGTTCGAAGTAATGAACCCTTATTTCACCGCCTGTAACGATGTTCGACAAAAAATTGTCACGATCAGCCTCGTAACACGGAAGTAAATCTGCACAGATTATCCATCGTTGCTCTTTCTGATCTTCCGTCAGCGGGCACACACCATTGAGTACCCCAGTTGGTGGACTAGTGTATCAGCACCACCAACAGAAACGTACAGTTGAGCAGAGAGGTGTCTGATTGTGACCCGTCGATCATCTCGAATGTGTGTTCGCTCGCTCCAACAATTGAGTAGTCACTTTTTTTTTTATATAAAGTGCATTTCAACCATCAACTGTTTATTGTCCCATTAGTCATCTATCGGTTTCGGTTGTTAACAGTCATCCAGGATGTAAGGTACAACATATGATGGTTAATAACCGAAACCAACGCGCGGGATTAGCCGAGCGGTCTACCGGTGCTGCAGTCATGGACTGTGCGGTTGGTCCCGGCGGAGGTTCGAGTCCTCCCTCGGGCATGGGTGTGTGTGTTTGTCCTTAGGATAATTTAGGTGAAGTTGTGTGTAAGATTTCACACTAATGGGGCAATTAACAGCTGATGTTGGATTTTATAAAATACTTTACGGCTTTTGAATACCGGTCACCGTAATAAATAAATCAAGACTGTTTTTGATAGTAAATATTTGTAACACATTGATCACTGTTCACTCCCATAATGTATTTAACCCAGGGTCAATGTGCGGTTCGCCCCCCCCCCCCCCCAGGGAACGTCTCATACCAGGTGAATGTAACCCCAATTGTTTGCATGGTAGAGTAATTATGGTGTACGCGTACCTGGAGACAGTGTTTACGCAGCAATCGCCGACATAGTGTAACTGAGATGGAATAAGGGGAACCAGCCCACATTCGCCGAGGTAGATGGAAAAGCCGCGCAGAATTAGCCGAGCGGTGTAAGGCGCTGCAGTCATGGTCTGTGCGGCTGGTCCCGGCGGAGTTTCGGGTCCTCCCTCGGGCATGGGTGTGTGTGTTTGTCCTTAGGATAATTTAGGTTAAGTAGTGTGTAAGCTTAGGGACTGATGACCTTAGCAGTTAAGTCCCATAAGATTTCACACACATTTGAACATTTGCAGATGGAAAACCGCCTAAAAACCATCCACATGCTGGCCGGCAGATCGGACCTCGACACTAATCCGCCAGGTGGATTGGTGCCGGGGACCGGCAGTCTTCCCGCTGGGGAAGCAGCGCGTTAGACCGCGCGGCTATCCGGGCCGGCATCACACGCTACTCACACTGGGCAAACGGAACATTTAATGAGCCCAACAACTAAACAATTTAAGATAATACTTCATCAAATCACTATCGTAATGAGTTCGACTTACCTTCTCAAGCATCTCGGCAAAACGATAAATATAAAATAACTGACAATATTGAAGACAGCAAGAATTAAAGAAATGTTTCTTGAAATACGATCATAAAATTTCTTGACATCACTGCGTTCCTAATATTAGATTATTCAGTACAGTAAGCCTTAAGGAGAGTTGGAACGCCCTATCCCGACAATGTTACATTTAGTGACTTGGCTTCCCTGTATTCCAGGTAGCCATTGACATGAAACTTTTACAGGACATTAAACTGTACGTTCCGAGTCTGCTGAACTTCAATAATTGCATTTCAGCCACTGCTGAAATTTTGTGTACTTTTTTGTACCGTATCCTAAATAATTTTAATCATACATAACATTATATTCTTCTTTTAGTTCACTAGACTCAGGATATGTATGTTACTACTTCTTGAAAATTTCAATACTCTACTCGAAGTGGTTTCTGAGATTTAGGGAAAAATGCAACAGAAAATGTTAATTTGCAGGAACGGCTTCTAAAGTTTCAAAAGACTGTAACTCACTTAGTATATGCTTAATTTTTAATTTTTAGTCACTCAGAAGCACCCTGCACCACACAGTATATCATCCTCTTGATCTTTTTCCAAGTTTTTTCTTCTTTTCTTCTTTCTGGACTCCTCAGTGGCCAACTGTGCTGCATGCTCTGCTTTATCAATGTGAACCTTGTCCATCCGTTCAAGTTCTCTGATGCAGTTTGCTCCAGAATTAATTCCCATATGCTGTAGCACTTTCACCCTACCAATGTTGCCATCATTAAAAGCAATAACAGCATCACTGACCCCCACTTTAGTGTCTTCATTCCAACAAAAACATTTTTTGGTAAGAGAGTCCATACAAGATTATTGAATGATTCATTGGAATTTTGAGTCTGACCATGCAGACAATTCTTCAGTGATTCAGGATTTGCCAGGTCTCTGTAAATAGGTTTTATGATATCCATGACTGCTGCTGGGATGGAATGTTTATGGCTGAATGAACTGTTAGAGTACTAAGCACTGCACCATGAATCAGATCCAAGAGGGCACAGGTGGTGTACTGGTTTTTCATCAGTTGACAGTCTGTGGGAGAAGGTAGCCCATACTGCCTGCTTCATTTTCTACAAATCCTCAGTTTTATTTCTAATGGCCATCCCTAATACTGCTGTAGTTCATCAATCATTTTGTCTGTCAGCCTGACTCTTAGGATTTCATCACCATCGACGTACAACGCGTGTTTATACTATAAAACAATACGATACAGTTTTTTACAGTGCTACCAATACAAACACGTAATTTAACCTTTATAACACAGCAATTCACAGCCGTCAATATAAAAAAAATTACCGATTTTATTAGATCTTGAAGTAATGCATGTAAAAATTTTAACATTTTCAACCGGTGTAGATTATATCTAAAAAAAATAAAAAAATACTTCCCATTTGAGTTCGTAAGTGATATATAATTATTTTATTCGAAAAATTTTAAATTTTATAATGAGATAAAAGTCTGAAAATGTGAAAACTTAAAAAGTGAACTTGTGTAAATCTATGGCTTTTTAAGCGTGGTGGCTTTTCGACATTAACGCCAATCCCCCACGGTGAGCAGGTGTTCATAAACAAGCCCCAATTTTAAGTGAGTAATGTCCAGTGAGAAAGCGAAGGCCACACCTTTGGCTCTGAATCACTAGTTTGTTTAACCAAACAGTAGGGTTCGGAAACTAACTTCAAATAAAAATTACTGAATTTACCAACTGGGGAAGAACAGCACTTGTTTACAGTTCAGCTGAACCAAGCACTTTAGGTCAGAGGAGAAATGTATCGCTATATTTAATATTCCTGCTACGGTCGCAGCTTCGAATCCAGCCTTGGGCATGGATGTGTGTGATGTCCTTAGGTTAGTTAGGTTTAAGTAGTTCTAAGTTCTAGGGTACTGATGACCTCAGAAGTTAAGTCCCATAGTGCTCAGAGCCATTTGACTCCATTTTAATATTCCTTGTAATGCCGCGGCTCCGTCAGGAAACAACTCCCCCTCCCCACCTGGAAATTTAGCTTTACTCGTGTAATCCACCACAGTCTTCTTCTTCTTCTTCTTCTTCTTCTTCTTCACGACAAGTATTAGAAAAGTCGCCTGTTACGATAATCCATCTTTTGTATGGTCTTCCTAAATTTCTTCTTCCAGTGCTTTTATAATTTAGAGCATTTACCGGAATCTTTCTCCGCCCATACGATATACATGTTTCAGCCATTTTCTCCTATTTCTCTTTATTTTTTGGTTTGTTATGTATTCCCAGATCTTTCCTTATTTCATTTATTTTACAATCTGCGCTTGTACATTCTCCCACTCGTCTTAGAAATCTCACTTCTTGAGCCTTTATTCGACTTTCTTGGTGTGTTATTGTTGCCCGTGCTTCACTTCCATAAATAAGGGTACTGCTCAAAAATGGTTCAAATGGCTCTGAGCACTATGGGACTTAACATCTGAGGTCATCAGTCCCCTAGAACTAAGAACTGCTTAAACCTAACTAACCTAAGGACATCACACACATCGATGCCCGAGGCAAAATTCGAACCTGCGGCCGTAGCTGTCGCGTGGTTAAGGGTACTGCTATTGTTTTATAAAACTTCAGCTGGGTTTCTATCCTGGCTTTATCCTGCAAATTTTTTACGATAGTTCTACGCATGGATGTAAAATTGTTTAATTTTTGGTCCACGTCATTGTTGTATTCGTAAGTGATGTCGCATCGTAGAAATTTAAAATGTCCGCCAGAGCATCGCAGTTGCTTCCGATTCGGGCAACACTGAGCGGCAGTGCGGAGTCTAATACCAACGCTACTCAACCACCAACTGCGGCGACCGCAGGCAAGGCGGAGCACAAGCCTGGCATACATCCTGTAGCCCCACCTGCTGACTCAGCCAAGCAAGTCTCCGAGGAACCGTGCTGCCCTGGCTCACAACATACTGTTTGTTTCTCCTCGCTCCGGACACACCTTCACGGAACGGCCTGCAGGTGGCGCCATCGTCCCGAATCAAAGATGCTCGTGGTAATTCGAATGTGTCAACAAGCGACGTAGTTTTGTTCGGCTCCAATCAAACCAGCCACTTCGGTGAAAGCCCAGTAACGCCACAACCCTCTCGTAATTTTCTTCATGTTTTATTAAGTCTTTAGTTCTGTTGTTTATAAAGTATCTAGTCAGCGTTCTGTAAACTGTATAATGATTCCTTCCATGGTCAAGTAGCTTTCGCTCGCAGAGTCCCACGGAACCTGATAAAAAAAATAAAATTACTGACCCCAAGAGACAGCACGCTAAATACCGAGTGACAGCGGCTCTAGCCTTAACAGCGGCCTGAATTGGACGAAGAAGAAACTCGACAGCTTTCTTCAGGTATGCCATACCGCCCGTGTCTTCCCGTGCTGACCACTGTACCTCGCCTGGCGACCAGTGCGTTCTGCTTGCGTCACAGGCACCAGGCCTGCCAACAGTCCCCACGCGGTGGCTGACACATGACCATCTGTCGCCCGGCGGTGACAACGCTGGCCCGCTTGGCCGTGCGTCATCTGGACGCGCCGTGTGCTCACATGCGTGCGTGCCTATCACGCGTGTGTTTGCGACCCCTTGCCCCCCCCCCCCCCCACCCCACCCCACCCTCCGGACAGATCTGGCGCCTGGCATTCGGACAACAGGCCGTGGGTACGCGAGCAGTGCGGTGGGCTAATTTCGGCACGAAATAATTGACGTAAACAAACGAGCAAGCGGCGCTTGCGTTGCCAACATTTGCATCCGATATCATTTGGCGAGCATTACCGGGCAGAGGGGTCCGCGCGGCAGCGATATGCGTGACGTCACAGCCAGTATAACCCCATAGGCGAAACAAATACAGGCCCTGCTGCGAGGCTTCGTGACTGATGGAAGCTGCGGCCAGTCACTTATTAAATACTATTTTCATTACTAGTTTTTGAACCAGGTGAGGTTCACTTAGTGATGAGGAATGCAGAGTCATGTTTGTAGAATGTTGCTGGGAACTGGGTCTGTGACAAGAAGACAGGACTCCGCATTGTGTGTTAGAGATACGACGAGTTGTGTTCAAAAACTGACGAAGTAATTAAAGCAAGCTTCTGTTTCGACACAACTATCCATTTCAGTAATACGTGGCTATACATTAGTGTTTCCTTTCTTCTTTTCTTGACCTCAGGAAGAAGTCTTACACATTTCCGCACTGTCGTTTAGCGAACAAAATACTGTCTCTCGCAGGTAGTAACGGAACTGGTAAGTAGCTGGAAATTGTGCCGGCGTAATTTGTTTTAGTCTTGGCTTCGGAAGGATTGCAGAGAAAGAAATAAACGAGTATCTATCAGCGTCTACAATACCATCAGATTAGAACGGCCTCATTTGATGGTCTCCGGACCGTAATGGCTTCGGATTCATCGTCCGAGCGCGGTAGCGCAGTGGTAACGCGCGACATAAGCTCTTTTCGTGTGTTAACTTTGCTGTCTGTGTGGTGTAAAACTATGCTAATTGGTGAATGTGTATAGCCATTAGGTGTAACTGTATGAATCTTCCGTGTTTATAGAGCTCCTATGTGTATCACTCTTCCCTAAACACACTAAACAAATCTTAAGAACTACTTAGAATGCAAAAGGAAATTTTCTATTTTCTGTTTACAGTGTCGCCAGTATTATGTGGCCTAGGAGTGCCGTAACTACTTTTGAATAAAAATATTAACTGTGTAAATTTCATCCAATATTCGAGATGTAATTACTCTAAAAGTGAACTTGACTATCGGTTATTAATTAATCTAATAGAGTAGCTATCTCTAACACACTGAAAGAATTCATCAACAACAAAAGTCACAATGACCAACTGTCGTCTGCAAAATCTGTCTAGAGTTATAAATATAACTTAAGAATTATACAGAAAATTTGCAAATGGATAGAGTTTACTAATTCTTCTCCACAACGTTCCTCTTGTCCATAATAATAATAGTTTAACAGTTACATTGCAGACCCATACACATTCCCTGATACACTTACACATGGAATAACTTATCTGAAACCTAAAGATCAAGCAGACACAGCAAACCCAGCTAAATATCGCCCCATAACATGCCTACCAACAATATACAAAATATTAACTTCAGTCATTACACAGAAATTAATGACACATACAACACAGAACAAAATTATAAATGAAGAACAAAAGGGCTGTTGCAAAGGAGCACGAGGATGTAAAGAGCAACTGATAATAGATGCAGAGGTGACATATTAAGCTAAAACTAAACAAAGGTCGCTACACTACGCATACATTGATTACCAGAAAGCTTTTGATAGTGTACCCCACTCGTGGTTACTACAAATATTGGAAATATACAAAGTAGATCCTAAATTGATACAGTTCCTAAACATAGTAATGAAAAATTGGAAAACCACACTTAATATACAAACAAATTCAAATAATATTACATCACAGCCAATACAGATTAAGCGTGGAATATACAAGGAGACTCATTAAGTCGTTTCTGGTTCTGCCTTGCTCTGAACCCACTATCCAACATGCTAAATAATACAAATTATGGATACAATATTACTGGAACATACCAACACAAAATCACACATTTGCTATACGTGGATGATCTAAAACTACTGGCAGCAACAAATCAACAACTCAACCAATTACTAAAGATAACAGAAGTATTCAGCAATGACATAAATATGGCTTTTGGAACAGACAAATGTCAGAAAAATAGCATAGTCAAGGGAAAACACACTAAACAAGAATATTACATATTGGATAACCACAGACTGCATAGAAGCGATGGAAAAAACAGATGCCTATAAATATCTAGGATACAGACAAAAAATAGGAATAGATAACACAAATATTAAAGAAGAACTAAAAGAAAAATATAGACAAAGACTAACAAAAATACTGAAAACAGAATTGACAGCAAGAAACAAGACAAAAGCTATAAATACTTATGCTATACCAGTATTGACCTACTCATTTGGAGTAGTGAAATGGAGTGACACAGACCTAGAAGCACTCAATACACTTACACGATCACAATGCCACAAATATAGAGTACATCACATATATTCAGCAACAGAAAGATTCACATTAAGCAGAAAGAAAGAAGGAAGGGGATTTATCGATATAAAAAACCTACATTATGGACAGGTAGACAATTTAAGAAAATTCTTTATAGAACGAGGAGAAACTAGCAAAATACACAAAGCAATCACCCATATAAATACATCGGCTACACCACTGCAATTTCATAACCAGTTCTACAACCCTTTAGATCACACAACATCAACAGATACGAAGAAAGTAAATTGGAAAAAGAAAACACTACATGGCAAGCACCCGTATCATCTAACACAGCCACACATCGATCAAGACGCATCCAACACATGGCTAAGAAAAGGCAGTATATACAGTGAGACGGAAGGATTCATGATTGCAATACAGGATCAAACAATAAACACCAGATATTACAGCAAGCATATTATTAGAGATCCCAATACCACAACAGATAAATGCAGACTTTGCAAACAACAAATAGAAACAGTAGATCACATCACAAGCGGATGTACAATACTAGCAAATACAGAATACCCCAGAAGGCACGACAATGTAGCAAAAATAATACATCAACAGCTTGCCATACATCATAAACTAATAAAACAACACGTTCCCACATACAAGTGTGCACCACAAAATGTACTGGAGAATGATGAATACAAATTATATTGGAACAGAACCATTATAACAGATAAAACAACACCACATAACAAACCTGACATCATACTCACCAATAAAAAGAATATACAGAAGAAAACAGGAGAAAAAATTGAAAAATACTTCCAACTGGATGAGGAAGTCAAGGACGTGTGGCATCAGGATAAAGTTGACATTATACCAATTATACTATCAACTACAGGAGTCATACCACACAATCTCCACCAGTACATCGATGCAATACAGCTACATCCAAACTTATATATACAACTAAAGAAATCTGTTCCTAAATGCAATATAACATATACCGTACAGTTAAAAGGAAATCACGCTTGATCAAGGTTCGTGTCACTTTCCATTTTTGACAAGACATAACGTCTGAGAAAAGAAAGAAAGAAATAATAATAATAATATGCAACAACGGAAACATAACTCATATGAAATGGTCTCAGCAACAGAACGTAAAGATCCTAACAATTTGGGGCTCAAAGAAGAATTTTTAAAAATCTGTTATAACTGATTTGTATATTAATTAACCGGATTAAAAATGTGAACCTGTATACATTACTGCTCATTGTTACTCTAATTTTAATATACTACTACACTTTTATTGCAAGCTCAGATTCTGTAGTAGTATTGTAATAACACAGCAATAAGCCATAAATACAACTTTCCTTTTTGCTAACAGCGGTTCACTCTGGACTACAAAGTTTATATTGTTTTCGAGTAGTCAGTCCGTGGGCACTTTTGTGTCGATCATTGGCTGAGTCGGATTGTTGACTTTGCCGTACTGGTTTGGCGGCCTCATCTCGGAATGCTGATACTGCAATTTTTGACATATATATAAATAAAAATTAATGTTAATGTTCATTTGTTCTAAATCGTGTAAGCTCTTAACCGATTGCTTCGAAATTTTGACACAACTTCGAATACTAATACAGGCATGTTCTACGAATTTATTTCTTTAATATATGTATGTTTTAATACATACAATATCAAATATATAAATATGGTATATAAAAAGCGAAAACACTGTTACCAAACATGTACCTTTCCGATTTACTACCAGTTTCTACATGTTGCCGTAATAAACGTTTAGACACATATACAGGCTATATACCTTATGCTCGTGTGTATATATATATATATATAAAGTCAACACATTGGATTCAATCAATGCGCAGAAGTGGCCGGTGTCTGACTACCTGACAGCAATATAAACTCTGGAATCCAGAGAGACTCCCTTAACAATGTACTCAGGATATGCAAATATCACAAACAAAACTGCCACTGCTTACGATGTAGACACCCTACAAACGGAATCGTATTCGAGAGGACGACGGCTCAAGTTCCGGTCCGACAGTAGAGATTTAAGTTTTCCGTGGTTTCCCTAAACCACATAAAACTGATGCCGGAATGGTTCCTTCAAAGGAGCACAGCCGATTTCCTTCGCTACCCTTCCTCAGTACGTCTATAATGACCTCGTCACCGACTGGACGTTAATGCTTGTATTCCTGGCCTTAGTAGTAATGCAGGAAATGTATTTCGCAATTGCAAGTATGAACCACCAATGACAATGAAAATTTGTGCCACACCGGGACTCGAACCCGAATTTCACGCTTTACGCGAACGGTCGCCTTAACCGCTTCAGTTATCAGTGAACGAGTCATTGTTAGACCCAAACCTCCATATGTGTTGTTCCACGTGTCACAACCTGCACTCGTACATTACGTATATTCCCGTCCAAATGGCTCTGAGCACTATGGGACTTAACATCTGTAGTCATCAGTCCCCCAGAACTTAGAACTACTTAAACCTAACTAACCTAAGGACATCACACACATCCATGCCCGAGGCAGGATTCGAACCTGCGACCGAGGCAGTCACGCGGTTCCGGACTGAGCGCCTAGAACCACACGGCTACCGCGGCCGGCTATTCCCGTCCAGGAAGGACATATTTATTGAGAGTCGAGGGACTGGTATTGTCGAATAAATACGAAGTTGCATTGCCTCTATGATTAAGAAGTACCATGCAAAGTTCTTTGTAGTGCATGCATGCCCGAGGGAACATTGCATTGTACTTAATAATGCAGGTACAGTACTTCTGTTTCGTATTTGTCTTAAAGGCCTGCACGTTTCCCCTCAACATCTGCAAAATTACTTTCGAGACCACCTAAAGCCAGTGGTCTATGGACACAGTGCACCTCCAAGCTGCACCGTGGCCCAAAAAACATAAAACAGGTGTCTCAGAAGAATCAAAATGATGACTTTACGCACACATGGCACGTAATGAAGTATACAGACATTTATTTTTTCTTTTACTGAATCCACTAACGGAAAAGGAACGCAAAACATACACACGCACTAGGATGAGCATTTACTCTGGATACACAGTACAGCTGCTTATGGACGATAAATACACATTCAGATTGCATAACCGGAAATATGAGCATCTCAGAGGTAGTGAAAACGCACCTTTCCAAATTTTTTATGAATTCTATGCTCCATTAAAACTTGAGTAGATGTCCATTTACACAATACACATTACGATGAGAACATTGTGTGTGCATGTTTGTGTTTGGATAGCGTAAGCCACAGAGATAGCGCTGAAGGAAACCTTGCTGATGTTTTCCTTCTTTCTTCTTTTTTTATCCACTTAATATGGCTTCCGGAGGAAAAAGGAGAGAGAGAGAGAGAGAGAGAGAGAGAGAGAGAGAGAGAGACGTCAGTTGAAAGACCACAAATCTCTTTCTGCACGCAAACGGGTCAATGCTGTTATCGCGATGTTTGTTTCATGTGGCTGGAAGAGCGCCAGCGGAGAGGAAATTCGATTACAACTAATGGCTGAAAAAATAAAACACTCGCAGCTGCTCATGAATATGTTATGAAGGCCGAAGCACCACCGGTGGCCGAATAGCCTACCGTCTGCCTGTAGAGAATTACCGCTGATATTATTGAGCAGCACAAAAGCGCCTGCTGCGAAAACGTGTCTGCCCTCCTTTTTTTCCGCTGCCACTCCCCCTTCTCTTCGCTGCCGGTAGCTAACTTCATTTCCGTTCCTTTTTTTATATAAATGCCGTGAGTGGGCTAATACAATCATAAGCGTGAAAATTACATGTGGGTGCAAATTCTCTCGCGAAACGCCTTTACAAAATTCCGCCCTGAGAACCGGAGTGTGTTTGGCTACTCTCGTATTTCAGTCTGCGAAAAAGGTGAGAGTGATTTCAAAATTGCTCAGATGTTCGGGTTACGTAATTGTAATGTAAAAGTTACATTCTTTTAAAATCAGTATTTATAAAATGGCGAGCTTTCATTAATAGCGACTCCAGCGAAGGTAAATTAGTGCCACAAAATTCTTCTCTAGCATCACATTTCAAATGTTTCTATGTTATTTTTGTCTGAACGCCTTATCGTCCACGTTGCACTTCCGTACAAGGCTATGCTCCATAATGAATTCCCTAACAAATTTATATTCGTAGTTAACAAATTCTTTATTTTCAGAAACGCTTTTCTAGCTACCGTCAGTCTGCATTTCGTAACCTCTTTACCTCGATCACCGTTAGTAACTTGCTACCCAAATAACGAAATTTCATTGTTTTTAATGCTTCATTTCCTAATATAATTCCATAAGTATCACTTGATTTAATTCTATTAAATTCAATTACCCTTGCTTTACTTTTGTTCACATTCATCTTATAACCTCGTTTCAGAATACTATTCATTCCGTTCAATTAATCTTCCAAGTCCTTTGCTGTCTCTGACGGTATTGCAGTGTCACCAGAAAACTGCAATATTTTTCTGTGGTAACTTTAATTCCATTTCCAAATCTTTCGTTGGCTTCCTTTACTGTTTGCTCAGGGTAGACATCCAATGACATCTGGGAGAGGCTACAATCGTGGCACACGCTCATCTGAGCCACTTTACGACTTACCTTAAAAGATATACAGATGGAGGTCAAACCTACTTTTAAAGCATTTGCAGATGTTGAGAAAGCTGTTAACTGTGTTGACAAGAACAAACTTTTTGCAATTGTGAAGGTTGCAGAGGCTACATGCAGGGAGGAAAAGGTAATTCAGTAAAACAGTGTGCCTGTGTTGCAGCCATCATATTTCACAATACTGAAGCAGATCTTAGCTGAATTTCGACAGTTAGCCTCTTCTTTATAAGTACATAATATTTTTTAACAAGTATCCCAATATTTTTATAGGAGATAGTACTGCTCAAAACAAGAAAAAAAGCCTGTCAATCCGCATCATATACAAATTTTGTTAAGATATGGATTATTCTGTCATATAATAGGTGCGCATGTTGTCACTGGGGGCTGCACACATAATGCTGGTAATCTGGGATGGTGATTTTTGTGTCCTGAGAGATTGCTATCATCATCATCATCATTTAAGACTGATTATGCCCTTCAGCGTTCAGTCTGGAGCATAGCCCCCCTTATACAGTTCCTCCATGATCCCCTATTCAGTGCTAACATTGGTGCCTCTTCTGATGTTATACCTATTACTTCAAAATTATTCTTAACCGAATCCAGGTACCTTCTCCTCGGTCTGCCCCGACTCCTCCTACCCTCTACTGCTGAATCCATGAGTCTCTTGGGTAACCTTGCTTCTCCCATGCGTGTAACATGACCCCACCATCTAAGCCTGTTCGCCCTGACTGCTACATCTATAGAGTTCATTCCCAGTTTTTCTTTGATTTCCTCATTGTGGACACCCTCCTGCCATTGTTCCCATCTACTAGTACCTGCAATCATCCTAGCTACTTTCATATCCGTAACCTCAACCTTGTTGATAAGGTAACCTGAATCCACCCAGCTTTCGCTCCCATACAACAAAGTTGGTCGAAAGATTGAACGGTGCACAGATAACTTAGTCTTGGTACTGACTTCCTTCTTGCAGAAGAGAGTAGATCGTAGCTGAGCGCTCACTGCATTAGCTTTGCTACACCTCGCTTCCAGTTCTTTCACTATGTTGCCATCCTGTGAGAACATGCATCCTAAGTACTTGAAACCGTCCACCTGTTCTAACTTTGTTCCTCCTATTGGGCACTCAATCCGTTTATATTTCTTTCCCACTGACATTACTTTCGTTTTGGAGATGCTAATCTTCATACCATAGGTCTTACATTTCTGATCTAGCTCTGAAATATTACTTTGCAAACTTTCAATCGAATCTGCTATCACAACTAAGTCATCCGCATATGCAAGACTGCTTATTTTGTGTTCACATATCTTAATCTCACCCAGCCAGTCTATTGTTTTCAACATATGATCCATAAATAATATGAACAACAGTGGAGACAGGTTGCAGCCTTGTCTTACCCCTGAAATTACTCTGAACCATGAACTCAAATTACCGTCAACTCTAACTGCTGCCTGACTATCCATGTAAAGACCTTTAATTGCTTGCAAAAGTTTGCCTCCTATTCCATAATCTTGTAGAACAGACAATAACTTCCTCCTAGGAACCCGGTCATATGCCTTTTCTAGATCTATAAAGCATAGATACAATTCCCTGTTCCACTCATAACACTTTTCCATTATGTTCCGTAAGCTAAAGATCTGGTCCTGACAACCTCTAAGAGGCCTAAACCCACACTGATTTTCATCCAATCGGTCCTCAACTAATACTCGCACTTTCCTTTCAACAATACCTGAGACGATTTTACCTACAACGCTGATTAAGGAGATACCTCTGTAGTTGTTACAATCTTTTCTGTTTCCATGTTTAAAGATTGGTGTGATTACTGCTTTTGTCCAGTCTGATGGAACCTGTCCCGACTCCCAGGCCATTTCAATTGTCCTGTGTAGCCATTTAAGACCTGACATTCCACTGTATTTGATGAGTTCCGACTTAATTTCATCCAACCCAGCCGCTTTATTGCACTGCAACCTATTGACCATTTTTTCCACTTCCTCAAATGTGATCCTATTTCCATCATCATTCCTATCCCATTCTACCTCGAAATCTGAAACATTACTGATCGCATTTTCACCTACATTGAGCAACTCTTCAAAATATTCCCTCCATCTGCCCAAGGCATCCACAGGATTCACCAGCAGTTTTCCTGACCTGTCCAAAATACTTGTCATTTCCTTCTTACCTCCCTTTCGAAGACTGCTAATTACACTCCAGAATGGTTTTCCAGCAGCTTGACCCATACTCTCCAACCTGTTTCCAAAGTCTTCCCACGATTTCTTCTTCGATGCTGCAATTGTCTGTTTGGCTTTGTTGCTACTGAAAAAAAAAATCATACAGAGGTTTGGGTTGTTTGAAACTAACAGATGTGGGCGCATTCTGAATGTAAACTCTCCTTTGGTAGGAGCGTCGGTGGCGGATAGTGGAACATGTTGGGGGTTTTGCGGTACGCAATTCCATGTTATCATTTACTAATAAACATAGTGTCACCATATTACAGTTGGTGACAAGAGCGATTTTGCACACATCAATCACTATCCAATTTAATAGGCATTTGCATTCGGTCACATTAACCAAGAAATCAAACAAATCTTTGATCTTGCGAACCAAACAAAACAAATTACAACTTAATTCTCCATTACTCAAAAAAACTCTTTGACATGTGTTGAAATATACATGCTTCACACAGCCTAGTGCAACAAGCACTTTAAATATAAACACATTGGAGCGGTTACAAAACAATGATCTGTTGGCCATCAGATTAAACTTTGAATCACGATGGCTCCCTCAGACACGTGCTGCCATCTATGCATACTCTCGGCGCTACCAGTGCTCTGAAACATTTTAAAGGAAACAAAGAGAGTCTCCTTCTCTAACTCGAGAAACATCATATTGCCTCATCACTTAAAGACATACGTGATGAACAAAGATAAGTCAAACTTAATATCAAGTAAAACAGGGGACAGCGAGGAAAAATCTTGCCGTTGTAACCAATCCCCACACTTCGGCTAGGTACAATTACTGTAACATTTATAGTTCAACAAAACACGATACCCCAGAAGAAGGTTCAAAATGGTTGAAATGGCTCTAAGCACTATGGAACTTAACATCTCAGGTCATCTGTCCCCTAGACTAGGAACTACTTACACCTAACTAACCTAAGGACATCACACATATCCACATGCCCAAGGCAGGATTCGAACCTGCGACGGTATCGGTCGCGCGGTTCCAAACTGGAGCGCCTAGAACCGCTCGGCCACACTGGCCGGCTCATAAGAAGGGAACAATAACACAACGCAGTACTGGATACAAAGATGAGCAAAAGAGCACCACTAACAAGGACAGCGCCATAACTGACAACACAACTTACAAGGGAACCTCCACATCGCACCCCCCTCAGATTTAGTTATAAGTTGGCACAGTGGATAGACCTTGAAAAACTGAACACACACCAATCGAGAAAACAGGAAGAAGCTGTGTGGAACTATGAAAAAAATAAACAAAATATACAAACTGAGTAATCCATGTGCAAGATAGGCAACATCAAGGATAATATGCGCTCCGGAGTGCCGTGGTCCCGCGGTTAGCGTGAGCAGCTGCGGAACTGGAGGTCCTTGGTTCAAGACTTCCCTCGAGTGTAATTTACTTTCTTTATTTTCGCAAAGTTATGATCTGTCGTTCGTTCATTGACGTCTCTGTTCACTGTAATTAGTTTAGTGTCTGTGTTTTGCGACCGCACCGCGAAACCGTGCGATTAGTAGACGAAAGGACGTACCTCTCCAATGGGAACCGAAAACATTTGATAGAAAGGTCATAGGTCAACCGATTCCTCCACACGAAAACACGTCGACACTGGTGACGGCATGTGCGTCACATGACAGGAATATGTTGTCGACCCACCTAACTTGTACACTTGGCGAATGGCGAAGTTTTCTCGTGGATGTGATAATCACTCCCAAAAAAGTGATGAAAACATAAAAGCTTGTCACATAAACTGCAACAAATGAATGCAGCAGTTTCACAGTCGCACAGTTTTCTCTGTGCTCTGTCAAAACATGTTTTTAACGTTTTCAAATTGTTCCGTGTGTAGACCGTCAAATCCTGCATATGTCCAAGCAAATCTGAACATGTCCTGGAATTTTGGAGAGCGAAATTGATTATGTGTCAGTGCTTGAACTTTGATAATTGTCTGAAAATAAAAAAATAAACTTTTCGCTCCAGGGAAGACTTGAACCAAGGACCTCTCGTTCCGCAGCTGCTCACGCTTACCACGGGACCACGGCGGTCCTAAGCTGATAGTCTCCTTGATGTTGCGTATCTTGCGCATGGACTACTCAGTTTGTATATTTTGCTTATTTTTTTCATAGTTCCACACAACTTGTTCCTATTTTCTCGATTGATGTGTGTTCAGTTTTTCAAGGCCTATCCATTGTGCCAACTTATAACTAAATCTGAGGGGGGTGCGATGGGGAGGTTCCCCTGTTAGAAGAATGTCGCTCATAGAAGGAAGCACAATGCCTCCCAGGCAGTGTCACTGAAAACTGAATAAAGCAATAACTGCCACACGACGTCGCTTAAACACTGCCAACCCACACTCTAGGAACGCATCACACTGCTACACCAGCACATAACAGTAGAGGGGGGAACTGACAAATAGTCGCCGGCCGGAGTGGCGGTGCGGTTCTAGGCGCTACAGACTGGAGCCGAGCGACCGCTGCGGTTGCAGGTTCGAATCCTGCCCCGGGCATGGATGTGTGTGATGTCCTTAGGTTAGTTAGGTTTAATTAGGTCTAAGTTCTAGGCGACTGATGACCTCAGAAGTTAAGTCGCATAGTGCTCAGAGCCATTTGACAAATAGTCGCCACCAGAACAGATGCTTCATGAACCGCAACAAACAGACCAATACTTCACTCCAAAGAGCAGTGGTGTGGTGCCTGTTTATCCTCTTGCAGCCACAGCTGGAAACCGTGCTAATATGTTGCCGTCACTTCCGCATCCATCCGTACGCGACAAGCATAGCCTGCACCGGCGCACTGTACTTCGTACACTGCAGCAAGAAGATCTCTGTAAAGCGTACTCCATACACAGCAACGAAAAATGGCAGGCACACAGACCGCATTCGTTGCCGATATCTGCGCTCTATCCATCCAGACGCTGTACTCCATACACGTTAATGAGCAAATGACAGGCAGCCTCAACCAGTTGCCAGAGGCCACTGTCGACGTGGCTTCAGATCACACCCTACTGACTCCGTACACGGGCTGGCTTCTCCCCAACGCACCGTGGTAACGCGCCTAGACAGCGCGGCTACCCCGCGCGGCACTGAAGTGTTCAAGTGCGCGTCATTTACGACGGCGGCCGAGTTTAGGTTCGTTCTGCGTATCTGACGTCACAAAACACAGTCAGCCAATGAACAGAGAACGACGTTGCCAGACCTCAACTGCAGTGCAGAACACGGACGAGTGTGTTCAGTTTTAGAAACGTTCAGTCTTGAGTAAAGTAATTGAATAAAAGCAATGTGTTGATAGCAGACTTTCTATAAAAGAAAGTTTGGAAAAAGCATTCTTTACACCAACTGCTTCATATTCTATTAATTAATTAAACCAAACAAGTAATAAGCCTCCTAATTCAGGTGATAGCAAGGAAATTCATTCTCACCAACCGCTTTTTCGCAACAAAGAACAGCGGTAATTGTTTATTTCCTATTGTAATTCGACGAAACGTGAGTAATTCATAGTCATACTAACAATATTTGTCGGTATTTTTCATGACTTTTTAAAGTACCCCAGGAATTCTATTAAACGGCGAGTTGCGGTAGCGTAGCGGGTAAAGTGTTTGGGTGCTAAGCAGAATGTTCCGAGTCCAAATCTTGGTCGGTGGTTAATATTTTCTTTATGTAAAAACAATATCGAAGTGTCTTACTTCATGAAATTTATTAATTTGAATGTAATTTTTTGAAATTTCTTGTGGCAACTAAAATCGTCCATATGGAAAGTAAACACTGTGGACTTTTACCTCTGCAAACTCTTCAAAATTTCGGACAATGGTTTACTACATTTAATGCTGCACAATAACTGCGTTGATCATCGAAACAAAATTAAGTCATTTATGGGGAGAAGGTATCAGTCAAGAAGATGTGTAAAAATCAAATTTTTGGGACAAATAGTTTTTGTGAAATCGAATTTTAAGTGTGTCAAAGCAGTCGGAACACCATGTGTCTGCACAGGCGAGCAGTGCAGTGACGGCAAAATCGCGCACAGCGCGGAATGCGGGGCGCACGTCTCTGAAGCAGCGAAAGGGTTAATGCGGCCTTGGTGGCATTACTTCATAAACTGCGCGCTCCCCCCTAAACGTAAGTTTGCGAACTATATTATACTATGGCGCTGCTTTTCTTGGCGTGTGCAACTGGCAACGCAGCAATCTCCCGCATCTGGGCGGGCATGCGCGAGCCGCCAAGATAAATGAATTGAACTATAATCATCCTCATGCCAGTTTGACGTTTGTTGCTTGCATTCTTTGTGATTTTGTAGTTTTATTAGACAGCATTGTATATTGACAAGCCTGAATGCAAATTTAATGTTAGTGCAACCCTTCAAGCGAGTTGTGTTTACCTTACTGTTGGTGATGTTGCAGGTGAGACGCCGCTGCCCTTTCTTTCGGCCGCTACGCTGTGTCACGGGATAACCGTGCGGTGCGCTCCTCTCGTTCACACGGACAGTGCTGGCTTCCTGCTGAACTGGATACGTCATCGTGAGTACCGCCTGAAGTCAAATGTGGTGCAGCGCTGTCTCTGCCGCTTCGACCGTGCCTGATCCTTCTACATACGAGCTGCATTCAAGTTCTAAGGCCTCCGATTTTTTTTCTAATTAACTACTCACCCGAAATCGATGAAACTGGCGTTACTTCTCGACGTAATCGCCCTGCAGACGTACACATTTTTCACAACGCTGACGACATGATTCCATGGCAGCGGCGAACGCTTCTTTAGGAGTCTGTTTTGACCACTGGAAAATCGCTGAGGCAATAGCAGCACGGCTGGTGAATGTGCGGCCACGGAGAGTGTCTTTCATTGTTGGAAAAAGCCAAAAGTCACTAGGATCCAGATCAGGTGAGCAGGGAGCATGAGGAATCACTTCAAAGTGGTTATCACGAAGAAACTGTTGCGTAACGTTAGCTCGATGTGCGGGTGCGTTGTCTTGGTGAAACAGCACACGCGCAGCCCCTCACGGATGTTCTTGTTGCAGTGCAGGAAGGAATTTGTTCTTCAAAACATTTTCGTAGGATGCACCTGTTACCGTAGTGCCCATTGGAACGCAATGGGTAAGGATTACGCCCTCGCTGTCCCAGAACGTGGACACCATCATTTTTTCAGCACTGGCCATTACCAGAAATTTTTTTGGTGGCGGTGAATCTGTGTGCTTCCATTGAGCTGACTGGCACTTTGTTTCTGGATTGAAAAATGGCATCCACGTCTCATCCATTGTCACAACCGACGAAAAGAAAGTCCCATTCGTGCTGTCATTGCGCGTCAACATTGCTTGGCAACATGCCACACGGGCAGCCGTGTGGTCGTCCGTCAGCATTCGTGGCACCCACCTGGATGACACTTTTAGCATTTTCAGGTCGTCATGCAGGATTGTGTGCACAGAACCCACAGAAATGCCAACTCTGGAGGCGATCTGTTCAACAGTCATTCGGCGATCCCCCAAAACAATTCTCTCCACTTTCTCGAACATGTCGTCAGACCGGCTTGTGCGAGCCCGAGGTTGTTTCGGTTTGTTGTCACACGATGTTCTGCGTTCATTAAACTGTCGCACCCAAGAACGCACTTTCGACACATCCATAACTCCATCACCACATGTCTCCTTCAACTGTCGATGAATTTCAATTGGTTTCACACCACGCAAATTCAGAAAACGAATGACTGCACGCTGTTCAAGTAAGGAAAACGTCGCCATTTTAAGTATTTAAAACAGTTCTCATTCTCTGCCGCTGGCGGTAAAATTCCATCTGCCGTACGGTGCTGCCATCTCTGGGACGTATTGACAATGAACGCGGCCTCATTTTAAAACAACACGCATGTTTCTATCGGAGGCCTTAGAACTTGAATGCACCTCATACAGTTGAATGTCCAGCGTGTACAGGGCGTTTCAGGAGGAATGGTAAATATTTTAGGGGGTGGTATTATAGACGAATTGCAATAAAAATGCCGTATAACATGTGTCCAATTTTTATTGAGTACAGAGCTAAAGCTGTTAGTATGTAACCCAAACAAACTTAAAGCAAAGGCAAATGAGGACGTTCACAGTTGATTTTAAAAAATTCCACCGCCACCTTCAATGCATTCTTGACTTCTCTTGATAACACAATGCGCAGCTCTTCTGAGTCTGTCTTTGCGTTCTATTATCGGAGCTGCACTACTAATAATCCGAACGATTTAATCGGCTGTTTTGGTTACCTTGGTGGCCAAGAAACGTGCCCATATCTACCGATCCATCTTCCTGGGGAATGTTAGGTTTAGATGACGTGTCACCTGACGACTGCAATGTGCAGGAGCCCCATCATGCTGGATGAATATACGCATTCTTGCTGCCAAAGGAATCACTGCCGATAACGCTGGAAGCTCATTTTTAAGAATGTGTAAATGAGGAGATCCTCTAAGACGATGCGATAACACATCGTGTCCAACGAACTGATTGTTAATCAGACCACACCACTCATTCACAGAGAAACGTTCTTGAAACTATGTCTCCAAAATGGCATGCAGGTATTCCTCGGACCACTAATGTGAATAACGAGTGTTATTGATGCCGTCCAGAGTGAAAGTAGCTTCATCAATGAAGAGTAGAAACGGATTACATGACGATTTTCAAGTATCCAGTGACAAAATTCCAGTCGTCTATCTCCATCTCCTGCTGAATGAGTTGAAAATGATCCGAATGGAACCCGTGCATACGTAATGTCCGCCGTAATCTTCCATGTGGAACACCGATACGTGCAGAAATTCTACGTCTGCTTTTTGAAGGCCTACGTTCTACCCACTGGATAATGTCTTCTACTTCATCAACAGTCTGTTTATTTACACGTTGAGAAGCAATATGACTGGTGGGCAGTGTACCAGTTACCAGCGTCACACAGTGTATTGGACGCACGAGCAAACAGTCTTGAGTCTATTAGTCTGCGGTTAGGAAATCGTATGCCGTACTCTCTACAAGTAGCAACGGCGCTTCCATTACAGAACCCATACACAAATACCATATCGGCATACTCAGCATGTGTAAATATGGGCGGTATGTTTACAGTCTAAAGTACAGTAGACTTGGCCAACAAACCACAGTGTAAACTAAAGCACAACTTCACAACGTGAAAATCAACACTCTACTGGTGACATTCGATAAATAAGTCCGTGGCAACTGGTGCAGCAACACACGAAAAGAAAATGCATTGAACTCAGCTTTCCTCAATAAAAATTGGACACATGTTATATGGCATTTTTTGTTGCACTTTGTCTACACTACCACCTCATAAAATATTTACCATTCCTCTTGAAACACCCCGTATTTAGTTAAAATATATAAATAACAAACTTGTATATAAACTAATGAGCCAAAACTGTATAACCACGAGCGTCATAGAATGTTTGTCCGCCTTTGGAACGCAACACAGGAGAAATTCTTCCTGGCATGCGGTCCTACTGTTCCTTGGCAGGTTTCCAAAGTTATGTGGCACCGGACGTCACAATCAACGTGCGTTTACTATCACGCTCCTGAATCCGCTGTAGTAAAAGTCTGGCCTTGTGAGACAGTTATCCTGGTGGCAGATGTCATGACTGTCGGGGAAGATATCAAACAGGAAGGAACGCAGGTGCTACGCAATAATGGACACGTAACCGTTGTATCTTATGACAGCACATTGTTGTTGAACACTTCCGCCAAGTCTACATGGATAGGAAATTTACTGGCAGATTAAAACTGTATGCTGGCCTGGCACTCGAAGCTGGGATTTTTGCCTTTTATGGGAAAGAGCTCTACCACTTCGGCACCCCAGCGCGTCTCACGACCCGTCCTGACAGCTTTACTTCTGACAGTACCTCTTCTCCTACCTTTCAGACGTTCACCTGCGAAATTTGCGGACTAGCACTTCTGAGAGAGAGGATATAGCGGAGACAGGGTCTACAAGAGACCACATGACAGTCAGATTTTTTATATTTATGGTACGTGAAGTTCAGAATTTAAATATCAACATCCCAAATCAATTCGATGCAACTCTCAAAAATTCTCGAGCAAATCGAGTTTGAAGTTTCCGAGTGTCTTTAATATTCTAATGAAACTTCTTTGTTTCGAAGGAGGAGCAGCTCTGTGATACAGCGCTCGCCTGCCGGGGGGAGGATGGGAGGGCGTCCAGTGTTTTATTCCGGGGTGTGATAAATTTTTAAACCAAGTTCAAAGTTCTTCGAACATTTCCATGTAGCGTTATACACATAAAGATGAAAATAAATAAAATAATTTGTAATACTTTTTATTTAAAAAAGGGTTATTAACGGTTTCTTATAGCCGTCCGTTGTGGCCGAGCGGTTCTAGGCGCTTCAGTCAGGAACCGCGCTGCTGATACGGTCGCAGGTTCGAATCCTGCCTCGGGCATTGATGTGTGTGCTGTCCTTACGTTGGTTAGTCTAGGGGACTGATGACCTCAGATGTTAAGTCCCATAGTTGTTGTTTTTGGGGTAGGAGACCAGACAGCGATGTCATCGCTCTCATAGGAGTAGGGAAGGACGGGGAATGAAGTCGGCCGTGCACTAAAAGGAACCATCCTGGCATTTGCCTGGAGCGATTTAGGGAACTCACGGAAAACCTAAATCAGGATGGACGGACGCGGGATTGAACCGACGTCCTCCCAATGCAGTAAGACGTTGGCACCGTCAGCGACGAGTGGAGTGGTACCCTGTGGGCATACAGGCACTCCCAGTAGGGCGGAATAAGGCTGTACGCTGAACGGAGATTATGTAGAAAAAGTTCTTGTGGCCAAAAGAGTGAGGAATAACACGGTGTATTGCAATCCTGAATAAAACAAACTTGCTTTCGGAAAAAAATGTGTTGCATTATTTTTTGAATGTCTCTTGTAAATTGTACTTACGCTACATTTTAGTAAAATATGTCTCTCCCTCCACCCATGAAAACGGTTTCGGTATTGTGGCTGCATCTAGAGTATAGTAACATGTGGCGTAAAGTCCCCTAAAGTTGAAGCGACCACATTTTGCATTGCAAGCTCACCGAATTAAGTGCTGTAGGTTTGTTAATTTCAAAACGTCATAATACGAGGGATATTCGGAAAGTAACTCCAATCGGTCGCGAAATTGGAAACCTGAGTGTAAATCAAACCTGTTTTATTTGCTATAGTTGACTACGACTGGCAGCTGCTTCTCTACATAGTCGTCAGTCCAGCTTTCCAATACCCTCGCCATAGAAGGCAGCCTCCAGCGCTTTCCGCCAATTCCCTACTCTCGTCTACACCGCGTTGTCTGTGGCAAAACGTTGTCTTCATAGCCATATGAGCAGAGATGAAACTCAGGACGAGACAATTATGGGCTGTATTGTGAGTGATCAAGCACTTCCCATCGAAAACGCTGCAGGAGCATCTTCATTGCCCCTGCAGAATGCGGCTGAGTATTTTCTTGAAGAAGGAAACGCATGACAGATTTATTTTGTGGGCTGCGTAGCTTCAGGCGAAATTTCTCATCAGCCCCTCGTACTTGGGGGGAGACACTATTTTCTATGCATCTTTACGTGCTCACTGTGCCATTAAATCAAAAGAGCGGCGAGCTGCGATCGACGGGCATACTAGAGACACTAGCCAACACACATGTGCAAAGCTTCATTGGATTTTCGCAGTGGTTTCAATTTCACGACCGATGGGAACTTACTTTCCGAATAGCCCTCGTAACAACAACTACAAAAGGCAAGCTGTGTTTTGAGACTGTCAAATGCGAAAGAATCCAAGTTTTTAACCAAATAAACTACTGGCCACCAAAATTGCTACACCACGAAGATGACGTGCTACAGACGCGAAATTTAACCGACAGGAAGATGATGCTGCGATATGCAAATGATTAGCTATTCACAGCATTCACACAAGGTTGGCGCCGGTGGCGACACCTACAACGTGCTGACATGAGGAAAGTTTCCAACCGATTTCTCATACACAAACAGCAGTTGACCGGCGTTGCCTGGTGAAACGTTATTGTGATGCCTCGTGTAAGGAGGAGAAATGCGTACCATCACGTTTCCGACTTTGATAAAGGTCGGATTATAGCCTATCGCGATTGCGGTTTATCGAATCGCGACATTGCTGCTCGCGTTGGTCGAGATCCAATGACTGTTAGCAGAATGTGGAATCAGTGGGTTCAGGAGCGTAATACGGAACGCCGTGCTGGATCCCAACGGCCTCGTATTACTAGCAGTCGAGATGACAGGCATCTTATCCGCATGGCTGTAACGGATCGTGCAGCCACGTCTCGATCCCTGAGTCAACAGATGGGGACGTTTGCAAGACAACTACCATCTGCACGAACTCTTAGACGACGTTTGCAGCAGCATGGACTGTCAGCTCGGAGACCAAGGCTGCGGTTACCCTTGACACTGCGTCACAGACAGGAGCGCCTGCGATGGTGTACTGAACGACGAACCTGTATGCACGAATGGCAAAACGTCATTTTTTCGGACGAATCCAGGTTCTGTTTACAGCATCATGATGGTCGCATCCGTGTTTGGCAACATCGCGGAGAACGCACATTGAAAGCGTGTATTCGTCATCGCCATACTGCCGTATCACCCGGCGTGATGGTATGGGATGCCATTGGTTACACCTCTTGTTCGCACTGACGGCACTTTGAGCAGTGGACGTTACATTTCAGATGTGATACGACCCGTGGCTCTACCCTTCATTCGATCCCTGCGAAACCCTACATTTCAGCAGGATAATGCACGACCGCATGTTGCAAGTCCTGTACGGGCCTTTCTGGATACAGAAAATGTTCGACTGCTGCCCTGGCCAGCACATGATCTCTCACCAATTGAAAACGTCTGCCGGCCGGTGTGGCCGTGCGGTTAAAGGAGCTTCAGTCTGGAACCGCGCGACCACTACGGTTGGAGGTTCGAATCCTGCCTCGGGCATGGATATGTGTGATGTGTCCTTAGGGAGTTCTAAGTTCTAGGGGACTGATGACCTCAGATGTTAACTCCTATAGTGCTCAGAGCCATTGAACCGTTTGAAAGGCTACTTCAGCAGCATACTTGCTATTGCTATATTTGCACAAAAATATTTTTACCGTGGCGCAACGGATCACTGCGTGTTTCGAGGTCCTACCCGTTCCTCTTGCTCTGCAGGCCTGCTCGCATGGTGCCCACCCAAACCCTGCAGACCGCGTCACCTGGCAAGGAAGGCTAACGCTCGCAGGGCAGGCAACACAGTGGGCAGGGCACGCTCAGCCCGAAAAACGGCTCCGATTGGCTGCCGGCCGACCCCCGCCGCTCGATTCGCCGATGCGTCAATAACAAAGTAATTTTAATCGGATAATACGTACGTATGCTATATTTTCACATAATGTCACTGGGAAGCCCTGGGACGTAAAGATAAATGAAAGGGACGTAAAGATAAATGAAAGCTTAGTTCGGTTTCGTGAAAAAAAAAAAAAAAAAAAAGATCAAAGCGGATCTGTACTGTGTACCGTGTTTGTATAATGTAACAAGCATCTCTGAGAAATATTTATATGGACATGGCCTTTTGGGCGAGGTGCTGTATGTTTTTAAATATTTTAATGATGACAAACGTTTATAATGTGATGAGTTTTATTCACTTGACATCTTGTGCGTGAGGTTCAGCGTAAAAAAAAGAATGCTTGTGAAATCTTAGGAGACTTAACTGCTAAGGTCATCAGTCCCTAAGCTTACACACTACTTAACCTAAATTATCCTAAGGACAACCACACACACCCATGCCCGAGGGAGGACTCGAACCTCCGCCGGGACCAGCCGCATAGTCCATGACTGCAGCGCCTGAGACCGCTCGGCTAATCCCGCGCGGCTTCAGCGTAAAATGAAAATGTTTTTCAACAAAAAGATGTTAAAGACCTGAAGATTTCAGTAATGACTGTTGAAACCCGTCGTCTTAAATAAAGAAGTTTTTCATGCCACCTTGACTTTTGAATGGGTTTTAACTATCATATGGACACATTTTCTTGCTGTATGCCTCACTAAGCACCCTTACACTTTCTTTGTATCATTAGATTTCTGTAATGAGACGCTATCATTCACCTAACGTCAATACAGAAAATAGAATTTTCATTTGTTTTATTACTTTATTTATAAAAAAATTACTGAAAAATCTGTAGAATATCTCGCGCAATAATAAATACAGTCCTCAACAGCTCACATGTATCTCGTGTATTGACGACAGGTGGAAACAATCAAGAGAAAGCCTGCTGACAATGCCACGTTCTGCGCAAGCGCGGGATTCGCGGTAGAAATGAACAACAGTTCCTGTTTGTCCCCGGCGGATAAACCGTCTCTTAAAATCGCAGCTTCACATCTTCTGCCACTGGGTGACAGCCCGTCTACAGCTGACTCGTACACGTAGCACGGAGCAGCAGCAGCAGCACTTCTGTAATAAACTGCGAATTAATTTAGTCTTTGTTTTTTGTTCAAGTGTTTCTGCAAAGAAGTGAACTGTACGTGTGTATTTTATTCTGTAGACTGGTGGTTAGAAAATTAATCGTAGTTTGTGTTGTTGCATAAGTCTTGTGAATATCCTTGTTTAGGGAGGCTTCCTAGTGTAAATTTTCCGTATAGAGAAATGTATTTCTGTTTTATAGCTTGCGGTCTCAGAGAACAGTGAGAAATCTGCACACCAACTATTAGTGTTACTTTATTCTCCTTTGATGTATTTTCAAACACCGTAGCGTCATTTGAGACCTTACATCCATTTTACGAGGTGCATTCAAGTTCTAAGGTCTCCGATTTTTTTTTCTCCGGACTGGAAAGAGATATAAACATGCGCATTGTTTTAAAATGAGCTCGCGTTCATTGTCAATACGTCCCAGAGATGGCAGCACCGTACGGCAGATGGAATTTTACCGCCAGCGGCGAGAATGAGAACTGTTTTAAATACTTACAATTGCAACGTTTTCCTTACTTGAACAGCGTGCAATAATTCGTTTTCTGAATTTGCGCGGTGTGAAACCAATTGAAATTCATCGACAGTTGAAGGAGACATGTGGTGATGGAGTTATGGATGTGTCGAAAGTGCGTTCGTGGGTGCGACAGTTTAATGAAGGCAGAACATCGTGTGACAACAAACCGAAACAACCTCGGGCTCGCACAAGCCGGTCTGACGACATGTTCGAGAAAGTGGAGAGAATTGTTTTGGGGGATCGCCGAATGACTGTTGAACAGATTGCCTCCGGAGTTGGCATTTCTGTCGGTTCTGTGCACACAATCCTGCACGACGACCTGAAAACGCGAAAAGTGTCATCCAGGTGGGTGCCACGAATGCTGACGGACGACCACACGGCTGTCCGTGTGGCACGTTGCCAAGCAATGTTGACACGCAACGACATCATGAATGGGACTTTCTTTTCATCGGTTGTGACAATGGATGAGACGTGGATGCCATTTTTCAATCCAGAAACAAAGCGCCAGTCAGCTCAATGGAAGCACACACATTCACCGCCACCAAAAAAATTTCGGGTAACCGCCAGTGCTGAAAAAATGATGGTGTCCATGTTCTGGGACAGCGAGGGCGTAATCCTTACCCATTGCGTTCCAAAGGGCACTACGGAAACAGGTGCATCCTACGAAAATGTTTTGAAGAACAAATTCCTTCCTGCACTGCAACAAAAACGTCCGGGAAGGGCTGCGCGTGTGCTGTTTCACCGAGACAACGCACCCGCACATCGAGTTACGCAACAGTTTCTTCGTGATAACAACTTCGAAGTGATTCCTCATGCTCCCTACTCACCTGACCTGGCTCCTAGTGACTTTTGGCTTTTTCCAACAATGAAAGACACTCTCCGTGGCCGCACATTCACCAGCCGTGCTGCTATTGCGTCAGCGAATTTCCAGTGGTCAAAACGGACTCCTAAAGAAGCCTTCGCCGCTGCCATGGAATCATGACGTCAGCGTTGTGAAAGATGTGTACGTCTGCAGGGCGATTACGACGAGAGGTAATGCCAGGTTCATCGATTTCGGGTGAGTAGTTAATTAGAAAAAAAATCGGAGGCCTTAGAACTTGAATGCACCTCGTACACACAGTACGATATGGCTAGGCACTGTACGTGTTGTGAGCGGACACAAGGAGAATTGCCTGCTGTCCGTAAACAGCTGGAAGCTGCGTTGGCTGCCGTCGCCAAGCTTCTAGCTAATGCCCGAAGTTGCGGTGACGTCGGTGCGCCTGTGACGAGGCCTGTGACACCTTTGGTGGCACTGGAATCCTCTGGTCAGGGATTTTCTCTGCCTCGTGATGGCAGGGTGTTGTGTGCTGTCCTTAGGTTAGTTAGGTTTAATTAGTTCTAATTTCTAGGGGACTGATGACCTCAGAAGTTAAGTCCCATAGTGCTCAGAGCCATTTGAACCATTTTTTGTTTATACCAAAGTAACAACGCCATAAGATAGTATGAATTTGCAGAACGACCTGCAGAGAATTGATGAATGGCGCAGACACTGGCAGTTGACCCTGAACGTAAATAAATGTAACATATTGCGCATACATAGGAAAAGAAATCCACCACTGTACAGCTACACTATTGATGACAAACAGCTGGAGACAGCGTCTGCCGTAAAATATCTAGGCGTAGCTATCCAGAGCGACCTTAAGTGGAATGACCATATAAAAGAGATAGTGGGAAAAGCAGACACAAGACTCAAGATTAATCTGAGTAATCTTAAGGAAAGAAGTGGCTTATAAGGCGCTTGTTCGCCCGATTCGTGAGTATTGTTCATCTATCCGGGGATCCCTGTCAGGTAGGACAGATAGAGGAGGTAGCGAACTTTACAAGAGAGACGTTGCGTCTCACGGAGAGATTTGCTACTGAAATTTCGGGACAGGACTTTTCAGGAGTAGTCAGACAACATATTACTTCCCCCCCACATACATCTCGCTAATTGCCCACGTGGAGAAAATTCGAGAAATTAGAGCCAATGCAGAGGCATCATTCTTCCCACGCACTATTCGCGAGTGGTACAGGGTTGGAGGGATCAGATAGTGGTACCGAAAGTACCCTCCGCCACACACCATTAGGTAGCTTGCAGAGTATGATGTAGATGTTAGGTGTGTCGTGTAATACCGGCTTTAGTTCGATGTAATGGTTATTGAATGCAGGTTTGTCAGTTTAGCTCTATCTGGATTCTGATTTCAGTTATGTGTACACTGTTCCTCAATCTAAATACGTAATGAAAGGAAAGAATTATCTGTTTTGTTGTTATGGGAATATTTACGAACCCCGACAAAGTGTAATCGGGAGTCATGTTTTCAACAAGAAGATGCACACAGTACTGCCTAAATCCTGGTGTGTGAGAACACTGACAAGGGAACCTCCCCATCGCACCCCCCTCAGATTTACTTATAATTTGGCACAGCGGATAGGCCTTGAGAAACTGAACACAGATCAATCGAGAAAACAGGACGAAGTTGTGTGGAACTATTAAAAAACAAGGAAAATATACAAGCTGAGTAGCCCATGCGCAAGATAGGCAACACCAAGAAGTATCTGAGCGCACTAGCGTCGTGGTCCCGTGGTTAGCGTGAGTAGCTGCGGAACTAGAGGGCCTTGGTTCAAGTCTTCCCTCGAGCGAAAAGTCTGCTTACTTTATTTTTGCATAGTTATGATCTGTCCGTTCGTTCATTGACGTCTCTGTTCACTGTAATAAGTTTAGTGTCTGTGTTTTGCGACCGCACCGCAAAACCGTGCGATTAGTAAACGAAAGGACGTGCCTCTCCAATGGGAAGCGAAAACATTTGATCCAGGAAAACACGTCTGATATATTCTATACGACACTGGTTGTCGACCCACCTAACATGTACACTTGGCGAATGTGTAAAAAGATTCTTCTACCTTGCCCGATTTAGGTTTTCTTGTGGATGTGATAATCACTCCCAAAAAAGTGATGAAAACATAAGAGTGTGTCATATAAACTGCAACAAATGAATACAACAGTTTCAGAGTCACACAGTTTTGTCTGTGCTCTGTCAAAACATATGTTTTTGACGTTTTCAAATTTTTTCATGTGTAGACCGTCAAATCCTGCATATGTCCAAGCAAATCTGAACATGTCCTGGAATTTTGGAGAGCGAAGTTGATTATGTGTGAGTGCCTGAACTCTGATAGTTGTCTGAAAATAAAAAATTTTTGACTCGAGGGAAGACTTGAACCAAGGACCTCTCGCTCCGCAGCTACTCACGCTAACCACGGGACCACGGCGCTCGTGGGCTCACATATTCCTTGATGTTGACTATGATGCCCATGGACTACTCAGTTAGTATATTTTGCTTGATTTTCATAGTTCCACACAACTTCTTCCTGTTTTCTCGATTGATCTGTGTTCGGTTTTTCAAGGCCTATCCACTATGCCAGCTTATAACTAAATCTGAGGGGGGTGCGATGGGGAGGTTCCCTTGTGAGTACTTCTTGTGGTCAAATGAGAATGACGGACGAGACCGGCTCCAAAGCCCGCCCTGGCTGACCAATGTCAACGTAATAACGTAAACCTGCGCGGCGTTCCCGCTTTGTGACTGTGCACTGCGGAGTAACCACATACGTGTCAAATTAAATGTAATGAAAGCGTAAACTAAACATGCATGACATTCCCAGTTCCTTGTTGTCGGGGAGCTAAAAACGCTATACGAAAGCACTCCTTTGGCACGGCGCACGTGCGAGCGCGAGCCAGCGCAGAAAGGTAAAAGCTGCGCGAGGTCGCACGGCGTCGCGATAAATGGAAAGCACGGCGTCAGATTACAGTCCAGGGACTCCCCGCGCCTCCGCCTCTCCTGGGAAACGACAAGCGTGGCGCCGCTTTTTCCGCCCCTCCTAACCCCCCCGCCCCCCACCCCCTTTTCTTTTTTTGGGCTGCTACAGTGACGCAACGGTGAGTTCCAGCGCCCTGTAGCCGTCCGGCCGTGGCTCGACACGACACGGCCTGGGAATTAATTAGAGCAGCACCGCGCCTAATGACCACCCGGGGACTCCCCGGCTTCTTGTGTGCTGGCGCCGGCTACAGGGCTGCCAACCGCGCCGCGTCTCGCTTCTTTGCAAACGCACCGCTCCGCCCGCATCCGCGGTCGACATGCTCGACACCCCGCACGTTCCATCCAAGTCTCTCTCTCTCTCTCTCTCTCTCTCTCTCTCTCTCTCTCTCTCTCTCCCCCCTCCCCTTCCTCCCTCCCTCCCCCCTCCCCCCTCTCTCTGCGCCTTCCCTCCCCACTTCCCTCTATCCCACGTGTCTGCGTGAACTTCAGTTAAACAAAAAACACTCGATCTCTGCCGTTTCTCGTTTCCGGTTTCCGTCTGTCACACCTAGCCTCCACCCACGATTTTTTTAAGGATTACAGCGACTACGTGTGACAAGCGTATAGCAGGAAACTTCATTAATTAGCTGAATTACATTTATTGCTATAAAATGAACTGATCAATGGGGAAGAAATCGATGAAGGGCTCATTGAGGTGGGATGATTGCGAAAACAGGTCAGTAATGCTGAACTTCTAATGTTCTGAATATATCGAGACCATCTGAAATTGTATTAAACCCGCATTTTCTGCTTTTCACGTGCATTCGCCTTTACCATTTTCTATCTCAGCAGACACCAGGGTATATTTTCAGCATTTAAAGGCAAAACGTATCACCAGTGTATGGACAAACAGGTGCGTTGTTTCCAGTGATAGCTACTGAATATACTGAAATTTGTGCTATTATCAGAATAGTAAGAGCACATGGTAGTTGAAGTAATACTAACTGCGTACGTGACCTACGACATCTATGATTGCACTAGATATAGTTGCCAGTAGTTTGGACTGGTTAGGGATTGTGTATTTCCCACAATTACAATCTAATACTACTATTATCGTATATTAACAACATATTATTATTGTGTTCTTATTCACGTTTCGGTCACACTGGACTGCGAAATGTAAAATCAGGATCCACCAAAAAAGGATACGACAAATGGTGAAATGAAGAGGGTTCACAAGTTCAAGTATCTTGCGGGGATGATACAGGCAAATGGCATAGACAGGGAGACAGTACAACACTGTCATCAGACGGGAAATTTCACGCGCCTCGGAAATGTTGGTATTTTATACTGCCCCTTTCCTATCCACGACCAAGAAACTGAAGAATCATCAGAGAAATGCTAGGGCACAATAATGCAGGAGGAGGCTGAGTTCGCAGAGTAGACAAGAGACCGAACAGATATCTAACGTAGTACATGCCATGAAAAACGTCAACTGAAATTTTACAGGCTTGGGAAGAGAATTCCAGACACCCACAAACTAAACGGCTCTTGAAGGGCACAGAAAGCATTAATAACAGAAATTGGGTCTTCAGAGTCCGGAAAAAAAGCGGGAAAGGTGCTGGTAAAAGGAACTCAGATATACAAGATAGACAGACATCCAGTAACAAAGTAGTTAAGCGGAAAGTTCAAAATGGTTCAAATGGCTCTGAGCACTATGGGACTCAACATCTTAGGTCGTAAGTCCCCCTAACTAACCTAAGGACATCACACACACCCATGCCCAAGGCAGGATTCGAACCTGCGACCGTAGCAGTCCCGCGGTTCCGGACTGCAGCGCCAGAACCGCTAGACCACCGCGGCCGGCTAACCGGAAAATGAGCCAAGAGGTCGAGTAATTCAAAGACTTGAATAACGTGGTAGGAAGAACGGAAGGAAATGCAAAGTGAGAACGTGAAAGTAGTATGGCGTCTGAAAAACCTCAAATCAAGTAGATGATTCGTGTGGTGGTCCAGAGTCCTTTACGTGTATAGCAATAATAATAATAATAATAATAATAATACATCCGCATAGATGCAAGACTGGGTTCCAGCGTTGAGTGGGTAATCATTGGTGTATACGTTATATAATATCGAAGCCATTATACTCCGTGGGAAAGGAAATTCTTCTGCATTCTCCATCGGCTCTTTTTGTCATTTAGAGTAACAAAAGATCATCTGTTCTGCAGCAGACTCTGAATAAACTGCGTCAATCGGTTTTCCTTAGTTCTTGTGTATAGCTTCTTTGTTAGTTTCTTAAGATTCACAGTATCATAAGCAGCTGCTGGATAGATAAAGGCAACTCCTGTAATATGCTTTCTTTCATACTGTTCGTCAATATGCTAGGTTAAATTAAGTATCTGACAAGTAGATGACACTCTTGGACTGAAACCTGGCTGTTCTTCAATGATCTTCTTGTCGACAGACTCAGAAACTCGATTCAAAACCATTCTCTACAGAACTTTAAAAAGATGACACGGAAGTGATACACGTCTGAAGTTCTTGGGGCTATTCGGTTTTCTGTCCAGTTTAAGCACTGCCATGACTTTTGCCTTGCGCCAGATCTTTGGGGTTATCATTTTAGAAACACAAGTATTCATCATTTTCAGGATTTGGGCTGATAGTCACAGCGCCAAAGTTTATTTGCTCTGATCCCCCGTCATCCAAGCTTTCAGCTTTGTTCCTTTTCATCCGATGACTAGCAGTTCCCAGTTCATCTGTGAATGGAGAGCGATGGTCAACATTCTCCTCGTCACATCGTTCAAGTTTCATTATATTCGATTTTTTGGTGGTTTTTGCCACTCAACAGTTGCTGGTGTGCTGTTTGGTCGGGGGGGGGGGGAGGGGGGGGACCTCGCTCACTATTGAGAGTGAAACTATAGAATCACGATTAAGGTTTCTCCATAATTTTCAGGCTTTTCGACTGTAACATTTCTTGTCCAAGGTTTCGAGGAGATTGCACCATTTTGCTACTCGTGATGTTGATATGCCTTGGCCAAGTTGTTCTCCTATTTGTATTGTCTCTTCTGAGAATGGATCGTTTTTCGAAGAGCTGTTAAACCTCTTAAACCTTTGGGTCCCAAAAAGTGAAAAAATATAATTTAAAATTTTTTTCACAAAAGTAACCTTTATCATCACAGTAAGCAACAAATAGAAGAAGGAATTGATAGAAAGTACACCCTCTATTGTTTTAAGGAGGTAGTTTCTCTTTAGAATATGATCTTAAAAATTTTCACAAGATTGTTTTTTATCTTAGTAAGCAACGAATACAAGAAGAAATTGACACAAAGTCAATTATCAGTTGTTTTAAGGGGGTGGTTTGTTTTTGGAACCACTATGACATATGGGTTTCAACCATCCATTGTTTAATGTGATATATTTGAAAGAAAATTGGCGGTTTTCGTAGACGCAGTTCCACATCTCGAAATTTTCAGGAACTCATAATGCGAAACCACTAATAAAAGGAGTGTACAAACTCAAATACACGTTACGAGAACGTTAGAGATACTTTCACTGTCAATGATCTCCTCGTTATGGTCGCTATTAAAAAAAAAAAATCACAATCTCCTACCATTAAGTAGCACAATCTCCGCTCCGACTGTTGCTTTGAACGCTAGAAGTGACTGTTCCAGTGCACTACGTTCGTAGAAGAAACTTAGTGTACTAGTAGATGTCTCTGTCGTGCGACATAATCCGTTGTTTCACGCTAAAGGCACTGCTATTTAAAAAAAAAAAAAGATGGTGGTTTTGGGACGTGTTTACGAGAGGTGCTCTTTAATGGCTCGACAAAGTCTCCATACCTTTTTTAGATCATACCTTATTTTTGATAGTTCTTCAACCATGTTCTGAGAAAATTTTCTCACCGAGCTTTGCTGAAGTTGAACTGTATTCTGAATACAACTTTTTCTGGTTCAACAACTGCTTCTGCAGTACATATTAGAGCTTGTTGTTGTGTTTCTAGGAATTGTTCTGCAATATGTCCCTTGGTTTGGTGAGCAGTATGTTCGGAGGAAAAAATATTATCCAGGATGAAACCCCTCTTCCATCATCCACTGTTCAAGGAATAGGGCAATTTTGGGTCATGCATTAGTTTTAAACCCATCCATTCGGCCCAGTCTTCTGGGTTTTTTGCGTCTTGCGTCAGTCTCCTTACATCCCCAAAAAGTACTGCTACAATTACAGTCACCGATGACCAGCTTTGCTGGTTGAGAGTCAAAATTGAAAGTGTTTCTAATTTGTATTCCTTGTGTTGTGGCTGTGCCCTCTTGCTATGTTTTGTGGCTACTGGCTGTGCCCTCGTACGATGTTGTGTGGCTACTGGCTGTATGAGGAGAGCATGGTGTGATAGGTGGGTGGCCAGTTTTCTCTCACTGCAGCACTAAATGCACACTTGGTTGAAATACACTTTATTGCAGGGGCCAATAAAGTACTTAACTTCAATAATGTCCCATCTGAAGTTCTGCGGTAACAACAATCAAATCACATGTGCTAATACTTGAATCTTGTACGTGTCCATATCACAACTAAGTGGTGCATTCAAGTTCTAAGGCCTCCGATTTTTTTTCTCCGGAGTGGAAAGAGATAGAAACATGCGCATTGTTTTAAAATTAGGCCGCGTTCATTGTCAATACGTCCCAGAGATGGCAGCACCGTATGGCAGATGGAATTTTACCGCCAGCGGCGAGAATGAGAACTGTTTTAAATACTTAAAATGGCGACGTTTTCCTTACTTGAACAGCGCGCAATCATTCGTTTTCTGAATTTGCGCGGTGTGAAACCAATTGAAATTCATCGACAGTTGAAGGAGACATGTGGTGATGGAGTTATGGATGTGTCGAAAGTGCGTTCGTGGGTGCGACAGTTTAATGAAGGCAGAACATCGTGTGACAACAAACCGAAACAACCTCGGGCTTGCACAAGCCGTCTGACGACACTATCGAGAAAGTGGAGAGAATTGTTTTGGGGGATCGCCGAATGACTGTTGAACAGATCGCCTCCAGAGTTGGCATTTCTATGGGTTCTGTGCACACAATCCTGCATGACGACCTGAAAATGCGAAAAGTGTCATCCAGGTGGGTGCTACGAATGCTGATGGACGACCACACGGCTGCCCGTGTGGCATGTTGCCAAGCAATGTTGACGCGCAACGACAGCACAAATGGGACTTTCTTTTCGTCGGTTGTGACAATGGATGAGACGTGGATGCCATTTTTCAATCCAGAAACAAAGCGCCAGTCAGCTCAATGGAAGCACACAGATTCACCGCCACCAAAAAAATTTCGGGTAACCGCCAGTGCTGAAAAAATGATGGTGTCCATGTTCTGGGACAGCGAGGGCGTAATCCTTACCCATTGCGTTCCAAAGGGCACTACGGTAACAGGTGCATCCTACGAAAATGTTTTGAAGAACAATTTCCTTCCTGCACTGCAACAAAAACGTCCGGGAAGAGCTGTGCGTGTGCTGTTTCACCAAGACAACGCACCCGCACATCGAGCTAACGTTACGCAACAGTTTCTTCGTGATAACTTTGAAGTGATTCCTCATGCTCCCTACTCACCTGACCTGGCTCCTAGTGACTTTTGGCTTTTTCCAACAATGAAAGACACTCTCCGTGGCCGCACATTCACCAGCCTTGCTGCTATTGCCTCAGCGATTTTCCAGTGGTCAAAACAGACTCCTAAAGAAGCCTTCGCCGCTGCCATGGAATCATGGCGTCAGCGTTGTGAAAAATGTGTACGTCTGCAGGGCGATTACGTCGAGAAGTAACGCCTGTTTCATCGATTCTGGGTGAGTAGTTAATTAGAAAAAAAATCGGAGGCCTTAGAACTTGAATGCACCTCGTATATACAATGACCAACGTTCCCTCACAGCTAGCTAAGGTGCGAGGCGACGCCTATCACTGTGGAGGACTGGGACACAATCCGACATATTGAGGCACTGAGAAACTGAGACAGCTCGGTCGGCGGCGGCGGCCGCCTATATGCACACTGCCCAGGGGGGCGTATCCTGGGGGTGTCTCTTGGTCTTCTCTTATCATAGGCGCACGTGGTTCAGCGCCTGCTGTACAATCTTTCGTAGTGCCGACCGGTGTGCTGGTGAAGTCGTACGCCAGCACACCTTATTTGTGGCTTGTAGACACATGCAACAGTGCAAGATTAAATTTCATATGTTAGAATTTCGCTGTCGTTTACACACTGTAAATATGGGAACCGAATGTCGGTGTGCAGTTTTACGAAAACTGCACTCCCACAGTGCCCATTAGGTCACTGTAAGATAAGTTTCATTGCATCCGCCCTCGGCTGAAGGCCATTTTCTCCTCTTGTTTCATGCAAATGTCAGACTGTAATGCTTCCTTCCCTGCTGAAATTATTTCAGCATTAATGGTTACTAGGGGTTGGATGTATCTTCGTACACTCACACAACATTGGCGGGTGTGAAAATGATCAGAGTTACAGACTTCTGTAACAGGAACAAGAGCAACCAGAGTCATTAGTGTCGTAAGTGTTTAGTTTTCTTAACAGGCCTGATAGGGTACACAAGGGGCGTGGACAGTGTCTGTTACCGAGCGAGGTGGCGCAGTGGTTAGCACACTGGACTCGCATGCGGGAGGACGACGGTTCAATCCCGTCTCCAGCCATCCTGATTTAGGTTTTCCGTGATTTCCCTCAATCGTTTAAGGCAAATGCCGGGATGGTTCCTTTGAAAGGGCACGGCCGATTTCCTTCCCCATCTTTCGCTAACCCGAGCTTGTGCTCCGTCTCTAATGACCTCGTTGTCGACGGGACGTTAAAAAACACTAACATAACCTAACAGTGTCTGTTGTTGAGTGATTAGTGTGAAGATGCCGCGTACTCCTGTGAGACAGTATTGTCAGATTTAAAAAGGGCCTTATTGTGGATCTCCATTTGGCCGACTGGTCGAATCACGCAATACATAGATTTTTGGGGCATTCGAATGTGATAGTGACCTTTATGGACTACGTGGGAGGTTCTGGTCGACCACATCTGAACACCACAATAAAAAATCACTGTACTGCGTATCAAGCACATTGTAATTCCTTCAGATCTGCATCTCTCATCCGGGAAGAAGTAGTGTACTCCCTGCAGTATTGTGTATCGTCCTGTTCCAATGGTCCGAGACAGGATGCAACCATGCAGCCAGGCAAGGGAATTACTGCCCCATGCATAGGCTGCCGGTAATACCGCAACACAAAAGGTTGCATATGTAGTGGTGTCGTGACCAGGAAACGATGAATCACGGTTCTGCAGTAGCCGGATGACAATCGTCAGCTAGTATAGTAACGACCTCCGGAGAGGAACCATTCTTGCACTGTTTTGGAGAGGCACATCAGTGTTACCCGTAGCGTCGTGGTGTAGGGAGCATCAGATATGACTTTTGGTCACGACTGATAGCGATTTTTAGGAGGGGCGGGGGGGAACTCTGACGGCACAAAGGCACTAACTTCACGCACGTCCTGCATCCTCAAGCGGCAGTGTCGTGGTGCCATTTTTCAGCAGGACAATGTCGTCCACACAATGAACTGTATAAGTGATGTCGAGTTACTTCTGTGTCAGGAAGATACCATGCGTGGGGCCAGCTCGTACTCTGTTCCAGTTGCTGTATCCAGGTACGGAGTTGTGACCAGCTTGACTCGGAAGAACATACGACGGCTTTACGACACCCTTTTCCAAACGAATCAGGGCATGTATCCAAAGCAGAGGGGGGTAAATGGGCTGATTATGCCAAGTGCTTTCTAGATCTGACTCGATTTTGCAATCACTGAAATAACGTAAGACACAGACTCAATCCGTGAAGTTTCATTTCTTTTCCTCCTGCCTTTTTGGACCGAACAAGGTGGCACAGTGCTTTATTTAGCACGCTGCACTCGCATCTGGGAGGACGGTGGTTCAAATCCCCATCCGATCATCAATATTTAGGTTGTGTTATGATTTCCCTGAGTCGCTCAAGGCAAATGCCGAAATGATTCAAATGGCTCTAAGCATTATGGGACTTAACAGCTGAGGTCATCAGTCCCTAGACTTAGAACTACCTAAACCTAACTAACCTAAGGACATCACACACATCCATGCCCGAGGCAGGATTCGAACCTGCGACCGTAGCAGCAGCTCGGTTCCGGATTGAAGCGCCTGGAACTCCTCGGCCACAGCGGCCGGCAATGCCGAGATGATTTCTTTGAAAAAGGGCACGGCCAATTTTTTCCATAATCCTTTCCTAATCCATGCTTGTGCTCCGTCTCTAATGTCGTCGTTGTCTACGAGACTTTCTTCTCCTCCTCCTTCTTCTTTCATCATGATCTAGGCCATAGGCCTGTTCCGTCTTTTAAGTATCCAGCCATCTTTTTCTTCGTCTTCCTGTAGCTCTTGTACGTAAAGGCCTGAAATTTAAGGCTTCTTTTGGTAGTCTTGAATCCAACATTCTTTGTAGATGTTCTAGCCAGCTTTGTCGGTTAGACTTGATCTTCCAATTTATAGCACATACCCCTAGCACTGCTCTTATGTCTTAATTTCTTAGTCTAATCTTGTACAACCATTAATTCTACTTCGAAATTTCATTTCTGTCGCTCGGATTATACTTTCTTCGCTTTTAGTAGTGGTCCAAGTTTCACTCCAAAATAACAATTTGGGGGTACCCAGTACCTGACAAAACTTGAGTTTGTACCATTCCTCAATTTATTTCCAAAATTTCTATTGATTCTTCCGCATATCACTTAATATTTCTGCAGCTTGTGGACAACGTAGAGTTCATTCTGGTAGCTGATATTGTTCCCCAGACAACTGAAGTAATTAATTAGCTTGTTCAATGGTTTTCTTTTCTATTTTGATGCCGGTCGCGGTGACCGAGCGGTTCTAGGCGCTTCAGTGCGGAACCACGTGACTGCTACGGTCGTAGGTTCGAATCCTGCATCGGGCATGGATGTGTGTGATGTCCTTAGGTTAGTTAGGATCCAGGAGTTATAAGTTCTAGGGGGCTGATGACCTCAGCTGTTAAGTCCCATAGTGCTCAGAGCCATTTGAACAATTTTTAGTATGATTAGACTTCATTCTTATTTCTGTACCTCTGTGCGTGTGAATTCCTAAGGGACCAAACTGCTGGGGTCATCGGTCTCTAGACTTTACACACTACATAAACTAACTTATGCTAAGAACAACACACAAACACACCTGTGCCCAAGGGAGGACTCAAACCTCCGGCGGGAGGGGCCGCGCAATCCGTGACATGGCGCCTCAGACCACGGGACCATTCCACGTGACTTCGTACCTCTATGTCGGCATTGTATTATGTTTATTATTTGCTGAATGATATCCATTCTAGTGTAATATATTCCGTAAGATTTCCTTACCCAAAAGGTCGAAGGCTTTCTCTAAGTCTGTAAGGGTGATGTGTGTTTTCCTATTGAACACTCTGTTTTTCTAGAATTTGTTTAAATGTGAAAACATCATTACAGGATCTTGCTTTCCTGGAACCATTTTGTTCTCCAGATAACATATTTTTAAATGGCTATGAGCACTATGGGACATAACTTCTGAGGTCATCAATCCCCTAGAACGTAGAACTACTTAAACCTAACTAACCTAAAGACATCACACACATCCATGCCAGAGGCAGGATTCGAACCTGCGACCGTAGTGGTCGCGTGGTTCCAGACTGTAGCGCCTAGAACCGCTCGGCTATTCCGACCGGCTAACATATTTTCGGCAATATCTTCTAGACGTTTGTTTATTATCTTAACATAAATGTTGCAGCTGTGTCCGCTAATGTTGTACCACGATAGCTATTGCATTCATTTTGTTTACATCCTTTAAAGACTGATATGACATCTGCAACTGTCCTTGGTTTTGGAACTTAAATCCCAATCTTCCTCACTTATTCTTCTCCTCCTCCTCCTCCTCCTCCTCCTCCTCCTCCTCCTCGCACTAGGTGGTTCATGGTTCAAATGGGTCTAAGCGCTAAGGGACTTAACATCTGAGGTGATCAGTCACCTAGACTTAGAACTACTTAAGTCTAACTAACCTAAGGACATCGCACACATCCATGCCCGAGGCAGGATTCGAACCTGTCACCGTAGCAGCAGCGCGGTTCCGGACTGAAGCGCCTAGAGCCGCTCGGCCACAGCGGTCGGCATATGCTTAAATTATATTTTTTTTAGAATGAAATTCTCACTCTACAGCGGAGTGGGCGCTGATATGAAACTTCCTGGCGGATTTAAACTGTGTGCCGGATCGAGACTCGAACTCGGGACCTTTGCCTTTCGCGGGCAAGTGCTCTACCAACTGAGCTACCCAAGCACGACTCTCGTCCCGTCCTCACAGCATTACTTCTGCCAGTACTTCGTCTCCTACCTTCCAAACTTTTACCTTCCAAACTTTACAGAAGCTCTCCTGCGAAACTTGCAGAACTAGCAAAATTGTTCAAATGGCTCTGAGCACTATGGGACTTAACTTCTGAGGTCATCAGTCCCCTAGAACTTAGAACTACTTAAACCTAACTAACTTAAGGACATCACACACATCCATGCCCAAGCCAGGATTCGAACCTGCGACCGTAGTGGTCACCCGGTTCCAGACTGTAGCGCCTAGAACCGCACGACCACACCGGCCGGCCAGAACTAGCACTCCTGAAAGAAAGGATATTGCGGAGACATGGCTTAGCCACAGCCTGGGGGACGTTTCTAGAATGAAATTTTCACTTTACAGCGGAGTGTGCGCTGATATGAAACTTCCTGACAGATTAAAACTGTGTGCCGGACCAAGGTTCGCAGGAGAGCTTCTGTAAAGTTTGGAAGGTACGAGACGAGGTACTGGCAGAAGTAAAGCTGTGAGTACGGGGCGTGAGTCATGCTTAAGTAGCTCAGTCGGTAGAGCACTTGCCCGCGAAAGGCAAAGGTCCCGAGTTCGAGTCTCGGTCCAGCACACAGTTTTAATCTCCCAGGAGGTTTTGTATGTATATATTTTTTTGTCAGTATGTCTGTGTGGCAAGGTGGGATTAGAGTCCGGTTTGTGTACATCGCAGTTTTTTTTTTTTTTTTTTTTTTTTTTTTGTGGAATGGGGGAGGGGTGGCGATAGGGGGGAGACCGGAAGCTGACTCCCTGTTGGCCACGACGAAGCACATCAGTAACGTAAAATTTACAAGTAGTTTCTATCTTGATTCTTTGAGAAGAAGTAATTTCACAAACTATGGGCCAGCGGGGTTGCTGCGGCGAAGGGGTTGCAGCGGAAGTCGCAGCACGTCTGGATTCTAGAGATGGGGGATCCGCTCTTGAACTGATTCATAGAGTTGAATCTTTCAAAGGAGTGAACAATCAGTGATTCAGAAAAAAAGAACGGTAGCTCCAAACGTTTCCCATGGCAGAGAGAGAGAGAGAGAGAGAGAGAGAGAGAGAGAGAGAGAGAGAGAGAGAGAGACGGAGCATATCAGCAGCGCCTCTGCTGGTCAGAGCACAGTGCACGCCACACAACACAGCCAGCGCCGGCCTCTGCCCTGCTTCTACCTTGGCTGCCTGCATTGTGCAGTGCCCCATTGGATTTTGTGTTTCACATATGCCGTGCCGTCTTTGTGCGTCGTCTGCCGCGTGCAGTGTCTGGCGCAGCTTAACTTCGCATCGCACTCTGTCGGCGATCGTTTCAGTCGCACGTCCTGCCCTCTGTGCAGTTGATGCGAGCAACAGGACAGAGAGCCACCTAGCGGATAACATAGGAACTACTTGCAACAACCTGCTCGCAAGGGAACGGACGATTTGTCTCGGAGCGGGTGAGTGGTGACCGTTCACTGCTCCCCCCACCCTCGGAACTCGCCCGCTCAGCGCTGACCCCACCGTTCTCGACTCTAGCCAGAGCGTTGAGCAAAGCAACTCAGGTGTCACTGTGGTCTCTGTGGTCTTAGCTCACGCAGTAATACAGCTCGCGGCTCGACCTGCTCGACTCAGTGCTTCTGCATCGGAGTTCGTCTCTACTGGATATTGTTCTTTGTAGTAATACCGCTATGTATATTACATTATTATGTTATGTATACATCATTTGTTTTTATTTTATTTTTATTTGTTTAAACTGATTAGATTAGGTTCCTGACGACTCCTCTTACTATAGGATTTTTATTATGGACACTCGAATTTACGCTTTAATTACGAGCGAACCGATAAACGTATTGCAAAATGTGATACACCAATATTTTCCTTGTTTTATTCTGCGTAAGGCTATATGCAGCACTTTCGTTATACAGTCAAATTTATATTTTTTTTCTTATTCTGGTACGGATTTTGCGATTTTAGGCGTCTTCGGAAGGAAACGTTCACTTTAAAAATATATGGCTTGCGATGTATTTGTATGAGGTTAATGAAATTTTAATACATTATAGCCAAATATATTGTTAATGTAAATCTCAAGTTACAACATTTTCGGATAACCCAAAAAACCACGATAGTGCAAAATAAATCAATAATCAAAAACTTTGTCATATCGTGGAAATTTCAATAAACAATACAAAATTCTTACTCATTATCTGTGTTACTTCAAAATAGGATCAAATAAGATCAAAATACAGGTATAGTACTGGAATAAACCAAGTTTAAAGGGCAATGTGCCTTCCATTTATTTTCTATTGTAAATGAGTGGTGAGTCATGAAAAAGAGCTAATTCATTTCAGGGAGTGAACAGTTCTGATCCGATCTCTGAAAAGAACAGTTTTGCCCATCTCTACTGGATTCACTCTGAAGCCAGAGGAGGATCACGTTTAAACGCGAAGAGTCGTTCCAGACAGACAGACAGACAGACAGACAGACGGGAGGATGGACGGACAGCTAATGCGGGTGGGCTGCCCTCCGTGGAGCGGCCGCTAGCTGCCACGGGCGGCTGGAGCCGAGGCGCGCGGCCCCGCTGGAGGAGTGGCGGAGTGAGGGAAGTCCGAGCCCGGCACGCCGCGGCGCGCCAGTTGGCGAAATTAGTTTGCGCCGCCTCTCGGACGCCGGGCGGGGCAGCGCCTCGCGTGCGCGCGCCGCGGAGAAGAAAGCTCATTAGCAAAAGTTGCCGCGAGGACTCGCTGCAAGAAACGCAGCCTTCTGCAGCGCACCGCGCAGCGCACGCGGGCCCGAGCTTCTTCCTCCTCCTCCTCCTCCTCCTCCTCCTCCTCCCCCCCGAGCTTCATTTCTTTCCCGTGTCAGTCCCCCATTTGCTCGGCCGCGCACGTAAAGTAGCGCCGATTCCCTCTCCATCAACGTCAAAGGCGGCCCAGCATCTCCTCCTCTGGAGGATGTTCTATTCCTTTAAAGTTCCAAACACGTCTGCATGCTGCAGTTCGCCAAAACTCCCAACACCAACAAGAATACGAGCGGCTGAAATGAATTTTGCGGCATTTAGCCAATACCGGGGAGACGTACACTTCGGCCCGTTCGAGGAACAAGGCGTCGGGAACAGTGGGTGTAAGCACCAAGAAAGGACGCCTACGAAACCCGTACTGTGGTACACTGTCTGCAAAAAGTCACCGCGGAGACAGTGAAGCGATTCGAATCCGGGTGTCCTGCTCACTCGGCAGATGCGCTAACCATTACACCATCGCGGCACAGTGGCTTCGCACAACTGCCCAGTTTGCCCTCTCTCCTCAATCAAAATTCCCATTCGCACTTCAGCCCCCTTCGTATTCCCCGCCAAAACTGGTGGAACAGCATTCGGAGCCTCACCAGCTGTATTGTACGAGGGCAGTTCAATAACTAATGCAAACCTTTTTTTTCTGAAACAGGGGTTGTTTTATTCAGCATTGAAATACACCAGGTTATTCCCCAATCTTTTAGCTACACAACACTATTTTTGAACGTAATCTCCATTCAATGCTACTGCCTTACGCCACCTCGAAATGAGGGCCTGTATGCCTGCACGGTACCATTCCACTGGTCGATGTCGGAGCCAACGTCGTACTGCATCAATAACTTCTTCATCATCCGCGTAGTGCCTCCCACGGATTGCGTCCTTCATTGGGCCAAACATATGGAAATCCGACGGTGCGAGATAGGGGCTGTAGGGTGCATGAGGAAGAACAGTCCACTGAAGTTTTGTGAGCTCCTCTCGGGTGCGAAGACTTGTGTGAGATTTTTGTGCCTACGAACACGCTGAAGTCGTTTCTTCAATTTCTGAAGAGTAGCACAATACACTTCAGAGTTGATCGTTTGACCATGGGGAAGGACATCGAACAGAATAACCCCTTCAGCGTCCCAGAAGACTGTAACCATGACTTTACCGACTGAGGGTATGGCTTTAAACTTTTTCTTGGTAGGGGAGTGGGTGTGGTGCCACTCCATTGATTGCCGTTTTGTTTCAGGTTCGCAGTGATGAACCCATGTTTCATCGCCTGTAACAATCTTTGACAAGAAATTGTCACCCTCAGCCACATGACGAGCAAGCAATTCCGCACAGATGGTTCTCCTTTGCTCTTTATGGTGTTCGGTTAGACAACGAGGGACCCAGCGGGAACAAACTTTTGAATATCCCAACTGGTGAACAATTGTGACAGCACTACCAACAGAGATGTCAAGTTGAGCACTGAGTTGTTTGATGGTGATCCGTCGATCATCTCGAACGAGTGTGTTCGCACGCTCCGCCATTGCAGGAGTCACAGCTGTGCACGGCCGGCCCGCACGCGGGAGATCAGACAGTCTTGCTTGACCTTGCGGCGATGATGACACACGCTTTGCCCAACGACTCACCGTGCTTTTGTCCACTGCCAGATCACCGTAGACATTCTGCAAGCGCCTATGAATATCTGAGATGCCCTGGTTTTCCGCCAAAAGAAACTCGATCACTGCCCGTTGTTTGCAACGCACATCCGTTACAGACGCCATTTTAACAGCTCCGTACAGCGCTGCCACCTGTCGGAAGTCAATGAAACTGTACGAGACGAAGCGGGAATGTTTGAAAATATTCCACAAGAAATTTCCGGTTTTTTCAACCAAAATTGGCCGAGAAAAAAAATGTGTTGCATTACTTATTGAACTGCCCTCGTAGTAGCACCTCAGCATTGAATGAAATGGGGGATCCTGCCTGCCACCTAGGCATAGGCGTTTTCATCAAATGAAACTGTGTGGTTGCAGACACAGACCGAAGTGATGAATTAAATTTTGTACCAAGGCCAGGATTCGAACCCAGGTCTCCTGCTCTACATATATACATCGTATATGTTTGAGACTTGAAAAGGTCTGTCGAAACATATTTTCATTTGATTAAAGAACCTGTGGCTGGGTGTCAGGGCAGCATTTCCCATTTTTTTCCAAGCTGAGGTGTAATTCCACTACAGTTGGAGAGCTTCTGCAATGCTGCTCGAGTTTGAGAGGTGGGGGGGCAGAAATACCAAATTGGCTATGGTGTGAATGGGAATTCGGATTGTGGAGGGAGGCGTGCTAGGGTAGTCGATGCCGCTACGGAAAGCCACTGTGCCAGGATGCTGCAGTTGTTAGCACATCTGGCTACTGAGTAGGAGACAAACGTTTAAATCCCGGCTTTACTACAAATATTTATTCATCACGTCAGTCTGCTTATAGCCCGCATCTCGTGGTCGTGCGGTAGCGTTCTCGCTTCCCACGCCCGGGTTCCCTGGTTCGATTCCCGGCGGGGTCAGGGATTTTCTCTGCCTCGTGATGGCTGGGTGTTGTGTGCTGTCCTTAGGTTAGTTAGGTTTAAGTAGTTGTAAGTTCTAGGGGACTGATGACCATAGATGTTAAGTCCCATAGTGCTCAGAGCCATTTGAACCATTAGTCTGCTTTTATACACTATGATCAAAAGTATTTGGACACGTGGCTGAAAATGACTTAAAAGTTCGTATCGCCCTCCATCGGTAATGCTGGAATTCAATATGGAGTTGGCCCACCCTTAGCCTTGATGACAGCTTCCACTCTCGCAGGCATACTTTCAATCAGGTACTGGAAGGTTTCTTGGGGAATGACAGCCCATTCTTCACGTAGTGAGGGCCATAGACCCGGGTTCCCGGGGAGATGCCGTGTTTCTTGACTTCCGCAAGGCGTTCGATACAGTTCCCCACAGTCGTTTAAGGAACAAAGTAAGAGCATATGGACTATCAGACCAATTGTGTGATTGGATTGAAGAGTTCCTAGATAACAGAACACAGCATGTCATTCTCAATGGAGAGAAGTCTTCCGAGGTAAGAGTGATTTCAGGTGTGCCGCAGGGGAGTATCGTGGGACCGTTGCAATTCACACTATACATAAATAACCTTGTGGATGACATCGGAAGTTCACTGAGGCTTTTTGCGGATGATTCTGTGGTATATCGACACGTTGTAACAATGGAAAATTCTACTGAAATGCAGGAGGATCTGCAGCGAATTGACGCATGGTGCAGGGAATGGCAATTGAATCTCAATGTAGACACGTGTAATGTGCTGCGAATACATAGAAAGATAGATCCCTTATCATTTACCTACAAAATAGCAGGTCAGCAACTGGAAGCAGTTAATTCCATAAATTACATCTACATCTACATCTATACTCCGCGAGCCACCTTACGGTGTGTGGCGGAGGGTACTTATTGTACCACTATCTGATCCCCCCTTCCCTGTTCCATTCACGAATTGTGCGTGGGAAGAACGACTGCTTGTAAGTCTCCGTATTTGCTCTAATTTCTCGGATCTTTTCGTTGTGATCATTACGCGAGATATATGTGGGCGGTAGTAATATGTTGCCCATCTCTTCCCGGAATGTGCTCTCTCGTAATTTCGATAATAAACCTCTCCGTATTGCGTAACGCCTTTCTTGAAGTGTCCGCCACTGGAGCTTGTTCAGCATCTCCGTAACGCTCTCGCGCTGACCAAATGTCCCCATGACGAATCGCGCTGCTTTTCGCTGGATCATGTCTATCTCCTCTATTAATCCAACCTGGTAAGGGTCCCATACTGATGAGCAATACTCAAGAATCGGACGAACAAGCGTTTTGTAAGCCACTTCTTTCGTCGATGAGTCACATTTTCTCAGAATTCTTCCTATGAATCTCAACCTGGCGCCTGCTTTTCCCACTATTTGTTTTATGTGATCATTCCACTTCAGATCGCTCCGGATAGTAACTCCTAAGTATTTTACGGTCGTTACCGCTTCCAATGATTCACCACCTATGGCATAATCGTACTGGAATGGATTTCTGCCCCTATGTATGCGCATTATATTACATTTATCTACGTTTAGGGAAAGCTGCCAGCTGTCGCACCATGCATTAATCCTCTGCAGGTCTTCCTGGAGTACGTACGAGTCTTCTGATGTTGCTACTTTCTTGTAGACAACCGTGTCATCTGCAAATAGCCTCACGGAGCTACCGATGTTGTCAACTAAGTCATTTATGTATATTGTAAACAATAAAGGTCCTATCACGCTTCCTTGCGGTACTCCCGAAATTACCTCTACATCTGCAGATTTTGAACCGTTAAGAATGACATGTTGTGTTCTTTCTTCTAGGAAATCCTGAATCCAATCACAAACCTGGTCCGATATTCCGTAAGCTCGTATTTTTTTCACTAAACGTAAGTGCGGAACCGTATCAAATGCCTTCCTGAAGTCCAGGAATACGGCATCAATCTGCTCGCCAGTGTCTACGGCACTGTAAATTTCTTGGGCAAATAGGGCGAGCTGAGTTTCACATGATCTCTGTTTGCGGAATCCATGTTGGTTATGATGAAGGAGATTTGTATTATCTAAGAACGTCATAATACGAGAACACAAAACATGTTCCATTATTCTACAACAGATTGACGTAAGCGAAATAGGCCTATAATTATTCGCATCTGATTTATGACCCTTCTTGAAAATGGGAACGACCTGCGCTTTCTTCCAGTCGCTAGGTACTTTACGTTCTTCCAGCGATCTACGACAAATTGCTGATAGAAAGGGGGCAAGTTCTTTAGCATAATCACTGTAGAATCTTAAGGGTATCTCGTCTGGTCCGGATGCTTTTCCGCTACTAAGTGATAGCAGTTGTTTTTCAATTCCGATATCGTTTATTTCAATATTTTCCATTTTGGCGTCCGTGCGACGGCTGAAGTCAGGGACCGTGTTACGATTTTCCGCAGTGAAACAGTTTCGGAACACTGAATTCAGTATTTCTGCCTTTCTTCGGTCGTCCTCTGTTTCGGTGCCATCGTGGTCAACGAGTGACTGAATAGGGGATTTAGATCCGCTTACCGATTTTACATATGACCAAAACTTTTTAGGGTTCTTGTTTAGATTGTTTGCCAATGTTTTATGTTCGAATTCGTTGAATGCTTCTCTCATTGCTCTCTTTACGCTCTTTTTCGCTTCGTTCAGCTTTTCCTTATCAGCTATGATTCGACTACTCTTAAACCTATGATGAAGCTTTCTTTGTTTCCGTAGTACCTTTCGTACATGATTGTTATACCACGGTGGATCTTTCCTCTCGCTTTGGACCTTAGTCGGTACGAACTTATCTAAGGCGTACTGGACGATGTTTCTGAATTTTTTCCATTTTTGTTCCACATCCTCTTCCTCAGAAATGAACGTTTGATGGTGGTCACTCAGATATTCTGCGATTTGTGCCCTATCATTCTTGTTAAGCAAATATATTTTCCTTCCTTTCTTGGCATTTCTTATTACACTTGTAGTCATTGATGCAACCACTGACTTATGATCACTGATACCCTCTTCTACATTCACGGAGTCGAAAAGTTCCGGTCTATTTGTTGCTATGCGGTCTAAAACGTTAGCTTCACGAGTTGGTTCTCTAACTATCTGCTCGAAGTAATTCTCGGACAAGGCAGTCAGGATAATGTCACAAGAGTCTCTGTCCCTGGCTCCAGTTCTGATTGTGTGACTATCCCATTCTATACCTGGTAGATTGAAGTCTCCCCCTATTACAATAGTATGATCACGAAACTTCTTCACGACGTTCTGCAGGTTCTCTCTGAGGCGCTCAACTACTACGGTTGCTGATGCAGGTGGTCTATAGAAGCATCCGACTATCATATCTGACCCACCTTTGATACTTAGCTTAACCCAGATTATTTCACATTCGCATTCGCTAATAACTTCACTGGATATTATTGAATTCTTTACTGCTATAAATACTCCTCCACCATTGGCGTTTATCCTATCCTTGCGGTATATATTCCATTCTGTGTCTAGGATTTCGTTACTGTTCACTTCCGGTTTTAACCAACTTTCCGTTCCTAATACTATATGCGCACTATTTCCTTCAATAAGAGATACTAATTCAGGAACCTTGCCCTGGATACTACTGCAGTTTACCAATATTACGTTAACTTTTCCTGTTTTTGGTCTCTGAGGACGGACGTTCTTTATCAACGATGATAATGTCCTCTCTGGTAAGCCGTCAGGTATTTTATCGTTTCGCCCAATGGGGGGTCCCTCTAACCTAAAAAACCCCCGTGTGCACGCCACACGTACTCTGCTACCCTAGTAGCTGCTTCCGGTGTGTAGTGCACGCCTGACCTGTCTAGGGGGGCCCTACAGTTCTCCACCCAATAACGGAGGTCGATGAATTTGCAACCATTATAGTCGCAGAGTCGTCTGAGCCTCTGGTTTAGACCCTCCACACGGCTCCAAACCAGAGGACCGCGATCGACTCTGGGCACTATGCTGCAGATATTATCTGGGAGTACGCATTAGGAGTGATTTAAAATGGAGTGATCATAAAAAGTTAATCGTCAGTAAAGCAGATTCTAGATTGAGATTCATTCCAAGAATCCTAAGGAAATGCAATCCGAAAACAAAGGAAGTATGTTACAGTACGCTTGTTCGCCCACTGCTTGAATACTGCTCAGCAGTGTGGGATCCGTACCAGATAGGGTTGATAGAAGAGATAGAGAAGATCCAACGGAGAGCAGCGCGCTTCGTTACAGGATCATTTAGTAATCGCGAAAGCTTTACGGAGATGATACATAAACTCCAGTGGAAGACTCTGCAAGAGAGACGCTCGGTAGCTCGATACGGGCTTTTGTTGAAGTTTCGAGAACATACCTTCACCGAAGAGTCAAGCAGTATATTGCTCCCTCCTACGTATATCTCGCGAAGAGACCATGAGGATGAAATCAGAGACATTAGAGCCCACACAGAGGCATACCGACAATCCTTCTTTCCACGAACAATACGAGACTGGAATAGAAGGGAGAACCGATAGAGGTACTCAAGGTACCCTCCGCCACACACCGTCAGGTGGCTTGCGGAGTATGGATGTAGATGTAGATGTACAGTGCTGCTCTGAGGAGAGGTATCGATGTCGGTCGGTGAGGACTGGCACGAAGTCTGCGTTCCGAAAGGTCCCACAACGGTCTTCTATAGGATTCAGATCACGGCTCTGTCCAGGCTAGTCCATTACAGGGATGTTTGTTATTGTCGTGTAACCACTCCGCCACAAGCCGTGCATTATGAACAGGTACTCGATCGTGTTGAAAGATGCATCCGCCATCCCCGAATTGCTCTTCAACAGTGGGAAGCAACAAAGTGTTTAAAACATCAGTGTAAGTCAGTGCTGTGATAGTGCCAGGCAAAACAACAAGGGGTGCAAGCCCCATCCATGAAAAACACGAGCATACCATAACACGACCGCCTCTGAATTTCACTGTTGGCATTACACACTCTGACAGATGACGTCCACCGTGCATTCGCCATTTCCACACCCTGCCATCGGATCGCCCAATTTGAAACGTCCCCTTTCAACAATTTATACAAGACTGTGCTTAACCTGGCACACAATAATTTTAGCGCAACGCAATCTGACTATCAAAAATCCCTGCAAAAGAATGGCCCTGAGTAACATTAAACTATACCTTTCAGAAATCACTTACCTCACAAAAATCTTCGTTACTCGAACTACTGCAATACAGCGAGCGCCACTACTGCCAGCTAAATAAAAGATTCAAACTACGGAAGGCACTAACTACTGATAGAGATAGTTAGCAAATGAAAGATATTAATAGAGAACAAACAATGTATTTACCTTAATATTCATAATTGACATCCAGTCTTACAAATTATCAAAACTCCGCCATCTCTGTCCCCACATCCACCACTGCTGGCGGCTCACCTCCAACTGCGCAACGCTACGCGCTGTTCACATCCAGCTGCCCCTCTACAATGGCAGACAACAATGCAAACTAGCCACAGACTGCACACAGCACAGCCAGTGATTTTCATATAGAGCGCTACGTAACTTTGCCAATAAGAAAATATAAACAGCCTACTTACAAATTGTGTACTGTGATTCGTCACTCCACACAACGTTTCTCCACTGTTCAATCGTCCAATGTTTACGCTCCTTACACGAAGTGAGGAGCCGTTTGGCATTTACCGGCTTGATGTATGGCTTCTGAGCAGCTGCTCGACCATAAAATCCAAGTTCTGTCGCCTCCTCCCTAAGTATCATAGGACTTTCAGTGGATCCTGATGCAGTTTGGAATTCCTGTGTCTGGATAGATGTCCGCCTATTACAATGCACCTAATGCGAGAAACGTATGTTTTTGAGAGTGTGCGGATGCTTTGGGATCACATAGTGTACATCATAGGTGTTTCAGATTTTAGTGGGTCTCTGGAACCATATAGTATTATTTGACAAAGGTAGTGTCCCAGTTGTTGTGGAAAGAATGAGGTAAGGTTAGAATTTAAGGAGATGTCAGTGACAGAGGCCAATGGAGATAAGCACGTGTGCCATTTACAGCAGATGGGCTCCAACTTCGTTCTAGTGCATATATAAAACTCTTATCCATACAATTCGTGACCATTGTCGTTGAAAGTAATATCTTCTGGAGAAATACGCCATGTGAAATTTCTCTTTAAACTTTTTTGTCGTCAACTCTTCTCACTCAAAATTTTGTTGGTGTGCAGCAGCAAGCAAATTGAAAATGTACACCATTACTGGTTTCTCCACATTCCTGCATCTGTGGACACTGGATAAATTTCTGCAAACACCGATGCCCGATTAAAAGTAACAGTAACCCTGCGAGAATTTCGAAGCTGTCGAGACGGTGCGAATATCGTAACTTGAAACAGGATTCTACGTGAGTCAAAGGAATTATGTTAAACATTATCGTGGGCAGTTTGTGAGATGACAAGGTATTTTCAGTGAATGGGAGGGAAAAGAAAACTCGTATCATCAGAAGGAACAGGGAAAATTATAGGGACAGACAAAGTTTGGAACATGCGTAGCATGTAACAGGTGTCGCTGTAGGACTGTTTCCTGCTAGGCCTGCTAAGGGGGTGCAGTTGGTACGTAAGAGCAAGAAAACAGTGACAAAACACAAGCAATAGATTGAGGAAAAATCTGAATTGCAGTAAACTATTATCTTTCCTTAATTTCAATTTTTTAATTTTGCGAAGCTAAATCTACAAACTGCTGTTCACTGCAGCAGAAAGAATGTGTGTACTCGTCATAACTGAAGTAAATATTCTTCTTTAGGCTGTGCACCATAGCCGTTATAAAATAAACAATTTATGTATAATACCATACAGCTGTTAAAATTGTCGATACTGCTTTGAGCGCAATAAGGATTTTGTGTCATTATCCTGCAAACTTTAGAGTTTAAAATCGTATGTACGACATGTAAAGTCTTTTAAAATGCGACAAATATCATCGAACTCTGAAGTCAGCCGGCTGAGGACGTAAGAGTGTCTAAAACTTTTGCAAGGAGGGAAGTGTCGTAGGGTAGTATACGCAGTCGTGCAAAGCCACTGTGTCAGGGTGGTGTAGTGGTCGGTGCATTTGCCTAGCGAGCAGGAGACCCGCTTTCAAATCCCGGCCTTGCTACAAATTTTCATTCATCACTTCAGTCGACATATAAATTTATAGATGTTTGAGACTTGGAAACGTCTCTGGAACCATATTGTTTCATTTGATTATTGCAGAATAATACGTATTTTAACTGCATTGCAGTGGTATACAGGGTGTTACAAAAAGGTACGGCCAAACATTCAGGAAACATTCCTCACACACAAAGAAAGAAAATATGTTATGTGGACATGTGGCCGGAAACGCTTACGTTTCATGTTAGAGTTCATTTTATTACTTCTCTTCAAATCACATTAATCATGGAATGGAAACACACAGCAACAGAACGTACCAGCGTAACACTTTGTTACAGGAAATGTTCTAAATGTCCTCCGTTAGCGAGGATACATGCGTCCACCCTCCGTCACATGGAATCCCTGATGCGCTGATGCAGCCCTGGAGAATGGCGTATTGTATCACAGCCGTCCACAATACGAGCACGAAGAGTATCTACATTTGGTACCGGGGTTGCGTAGACAAGAGCTTTCAAATGCCCCCATAAATGAAAGTCAAGAGGGTTGAGGTCAGGAGAGCGTGGAGGCCATGGAATTGGTCCGCCTCTACCAATCCATAGGTCACCGAATCTGTTGTTGAGAAGTGTACGAACACTTCGACTGAAATGTACAGGAGCTCCATCGTGCATGAACCACATGTTGTGTCGTACTTGTAAAGGCACATGTTCTAGCAGCACAGGTAGAGTATCCCGTATGAAATCATGATAACGTGTTCCTTGAGCGTAGGTGGAAGAACGCGGGGCCCAATCAAGACATCACCAACAATGCCTGCCCAAACGTTCACAGAAAATCTGTGTTGATGACGTGACTGCACAATTACGTGCGGATTCTCGTCAGCCCACACATGTTGATTGTGAAAATTTACAATTTGATCACGTTGGAATGAAGCCTCATCCGTAAAGGGAACATTTACACTGAAAATGAGGATTGACACATTGTTGGATGAACCATTCGCAGAAGTGTACCCGTGGAGGGCAATCAGCTGCTGATAGTGCTTGCACGCGCTGTACATGGTACGGAAACAACTGGTTCTCCCGTAGCACTCTCCATACAGTGACGTGGTCAGCGTTACCTTGTACAGCAGCAACTTCTCTGGCGCTGACATAGGGTTATCGTCAACTGCACGAAGAATTGCCTCGTCCATTGCAGGTGTCCTCGTCGTTCCAGGTCTTCGTCAGTCGCGAGTCATAGGCAGGAATGTTCCGTGCTCCCTACGACGCCGATCAATTGCTTCGAACGTATTCCTGTCGGGACACCTTCGTTCTGGAAATCTGTCTCGATACAAACGTACCGCGCCACGGCTGTTGCCCCGTGCTAATCCATACATCAAATGGGCATCTGCCAACTCCGCATTTGTAAACATTGCACTGACTGCAAAACCACGTTCGTGATGAACACTAACCTGTTGATGCTACGTACTGATGTGTTTGATGCTAGTACTGTAGAGCAATGAGTCGCATGTCAACACAAGCACCGAAGTCAACATTACCTTCCTTCAATTGGGCCAACTAACGGTGAATCGAGGAAGTACAGTAGGTACTGACGAAACTAAAATGAGCTCTAACATGGAAATTAAGCGTTTCCCGACACATGTCCACATAACATCTTTTATTTATTTGTCGTGAGGAATGTTTCCTGAAAGTTTGGCCGTACCTTTTTGTAACACCCTGTATATGAAAATACAGCTGCTATCTGCTCCGACGGTGAAAATAAGAAGCGCTGCAGATCGACATATCGTTCCAAGAGGGCACCAAGGTTTCCATTCTTTCTGAAGAAATCAGTTGGCGGCACAAGCGCCGGAAACAAATGTGCTTCTGAAACCCGTTGCCTTGCTCCGGGAAATTGTATTTTCCAGGAACACCGTCGTACACTTATTTTCTTTTTATCAGGTGCAAGGCGCGTTAGCTACATTTCTGGAGGCGCACGCGAAAGAACAGCAGAAATTGAGTTGCATCTACATATGTCAGTCCCGGAGCAATACTGTAGCTTTCAGCACGCACACGCCCCCCTCCCTTCTGCAGCACGTCTCTGTCGCACCAATATCCCTGGTCGTTAGCTGGGGAAAAAATGGGGTCAGACAAAGTATCTTCTTCGAGTTATTCTTCTTTTTCGCCACTATTTCACTCCTACTGCCGTTTCTTTCGCTCTTCTCTTTCTTCTTATTGGAACATAAATCTGCCGCCCCCTCCCCCTCCTCTGCCCGCTGGTATGTATGTAGCGAAAGGGGGGGGGGGGGGAGGGGCACTGCCCTTTTGTCTCAGCGCCAGTCCGTATTGAGACGTGATTTTGAAACCGCGCATGCGGCGCAGAAAAGAAGCAGCACTGCAATAAAAAGAACAACGGATTTCTGTGAGAGCGACGGCGAGGCGGAGCAGGAAGGGTATGATTTACAGGGTTGATTCGCCGCCAGAGGCGCTCTTATAGGTGGCGTTTCATTATCGCTGTTTTTTGGCTGCCGATGGGTGCGACCTTCCGCAGTGCAGTGCCTCCCACCTTCCTTCCACCCCCTGCCCCCCCCCCCCTCAGCTCCCTTTATCATCCTGTAGCAGCAGCCTAGAAATAGACCGTTTCCTTCCCTAGTCCAATATACACGAGTCCTCGCGCCTCGGAGATACCGACTGTTACGTTGAGAGACTCTAGTCTCTGGGGAATTCATTGCCAGCTCACCGCAGAAGTCATTGTCCTAGTCGAGTAAGGCACTGGGTTCGTATTCCCACCCCCTCTCTTCAATCAACTGTCATACTGCTCAAAGCAACGAAGGAAGTAAAAGAATGGAGTTAAGATCTGTCTCTAAGCTGGTCGTAGGTTGTGTTCCAAAAATGAACAGCGTAGAGGCACAAGTGATGACACTTTCTGCAGGACCTGACCATCAGTTTGCAGGACAGTGCTCAACCACGTACAGTGCAAGCTGTTATTGATTTCTTTGACTGATGGGGCTGCCAGGTGCTGTACCACCTCCTGCACTCCCCTGACTTCAACGAATTGCACACAATGCTGGTGACTACTTTGAAGGTCACTAAAAATTTGAAACACGTATCTATTTTGTACGAGCTGTGAATAAATACACTCCTGGAAATGGAAAAAAGAACACATTGACACCGGTGTGTCAGACCCACCATACTTGCTCCGGACACTGCGAGAGGGCTGTACAAGCAATGATCACACGCACGGCACAGCGGACACACCAGGAACCGCGGTGTTGGCCGTCGAATGGCGCTAGCTTCGCAGAATTTGTGCACCGCCGCCGTCAGTGTCAGCCAGTTTGCCGTGGCATACGGAGCTCCATCGCAGTCTTTAACACTGGTAGCATGCCGCGACAGCGTGGACGTGAACCGTATGTGCAGTTGACGGACTTTGAGCGAGGGCGTATAGTGGGCATGCGGGAGGCCGGGTGGACGTACCGCCGAATTGCTCAACACGTGGGGCGTGAGGTCTCCACAGTACATCGATGTTGTCGCCAGTGGTCGGCGGAAGGTGCACGTGCCCCTCGACCTGGGACCGGACCGCAGCGACGCACGGATGCACGCCAAGACCGTAGGATCGTACGCAGTGCCGTAGGGGACCGCACCGCCACTTCCCAGCAAATTAGGGACACTGTTGCTCCTGGGGTATCGGCGAGGACCATTCGCAACCGTCTCCATGAAGCTGGGCTACGGTCCCGCACACCGTTAGGCCGTCTTCCGCTCACGCCCCAACATCGTGCAGCCCGCCTCCAGTGGTGTCGCGACAGGCGTGAATGGAGGGACGAATGGAGACGTGTCGTCTTCAGCGATGAGAGTCGCTTCTGCCTTGGTGCCAATGATGGTCGTATGCGTGTTTGGCGCCGTGCAGGTGAGCGCCACAATCAGGACTGCATACGACCGAGGCACACAGGGCCAACACCCGGCATCAAGGTGTGGGGAGCGATCTCCTACACTGGCCGTACACCACTGGTGATCGTCGAGGGGACACTGAATAGTGCACGGTACATCCAAACCGTCATCGAACCCATCGTTCTACCATTCCTAGACCGGCAAGGGAACTTGCTGTTCCAACAGGACAATGCACGTCCGCATGTATCCCGTGCCACCCAACGTGCTCTAGAAGGTGTAAGTCAACTACCCTGGCCAGCAAGATCTCCGGATCTGTCCCCCATTGAGCATGTTTGGGACTGGATGAAGCGTCGTCTCACGCGGTCTGCACGTCCAGCACGAACGCTGGTCCAACTGAGGCGCCAGGTGGAAATGGCATGGCAAGCCGTTCCACAGGACTACATCCAGCATCTCTACGATCGTCTCCATGGGAGAATAGCAGCCTGCATTGCTGCGAAAGGTGGATATACACTGTAGTAGTGCCGACATTGTGCATGCTCTGTTGCCTGTGTCTATGTGCCTGTGGTTCTGTCAGTGTGATCATGTGATGTATCTGACCCCAGGAATGTGTCAATAAAGTTTCCCCTTCCTGGGACAATGAATTCACGGTGTTCTTATTTCAATTTCCAGGGGTGTAGTTTCCACTATTAAAGTCCCAACCCTCATATTACGATGATGATCTCGTATACGATAGTTTATACAAGTGATACGTCAGAGATGAGCACGAAGGATTTGGCAGTGGCAGTACATTTTCAGTGCTCTTTTACTTTCCAAATCTGATTGGTACATAAGGGGAAACGGGGTTCGCTTACATAGTTGTTGCACATTTCATCTGTTCAGTTTATATTACTGATTGGTATTACGCCATCACCAAAGAAACGAAATACAAATGTCGTCCCTTTGTATGATTATTGCCGAGTGACTTACTGCTAACGACACGAATATGGTCACAATTTGGAAGCGGAGCTAGGACTAACGTACACTGACACACAGTCGTTCACAAGTTGATGGCTGAATGAGAACTGCTTGTGGCATTGTACTTTACGCACATTTACAGAATAGCGTAAGAATAAATTTTAAATCCTGTTGTTATTTTCTAAGTTAAACCAAGAAAGAGACAAAATCAGTGGATTGAACACTGTACTAGGCATCATACCAAGTCTATTTAACTATGGGTTGGTTAATGAGAGAACTGACAAAATTATAAAACTGTCGTTCGAAACCAGTGTCTGCTTCCACGAGCATTCAAAAATTCTGCCGGAAATGGTTAAAAATTAATATTTCTGGATCCAATAAATGACGAACTTGCACGTCTTTCTACCAGAAGTGGAAATTCTCAGAATCAGAAAATTCAGGGCTACAAAGCTATTGTACGGTAGGAACATTCAGGAAGACGAAAATTTTGATTAAGAATAATTTGTGAAACAGGAAAATTATGGTGGAAGTAAGATGTTTATCGATGTGAGGAGCGTGAAGGCTTTTGATTGACGTAGGTCATTCTATAAACAACTAGCCATTTGTCGTTGAAAATATCAACTATACGTGCATTGTAGGGATCAGAAATATGGGAAGGAAGTTTTTCGCGACGGCGCTTATATGTAAAACATTCTCGGTATTCTTGCCGCGTCAGTTCTGGGTAAAATCTCGAGCTTTCGACGATTACCTCCATCGTCATCGTCAGGAGCTGACTGTCTTCACTGCTGTTTTTTTTTTTACTTTATTGTTATTTTAAACCTGTACAACAGGCAGGCTGTCAGCAGCACACTACGCTGCTCTTCAGCCATAGAATATACAAGGAGCAAAAACAGTGAGAAGACACATAAGTGACAGAACGGTGGGCAATAAAACAGGAGACACATAGAGACAAACACGGAGCCGTTCACACTCGTCGATAATCCACACTGCTAACTGATGAGACGACACACAAACACTGAAGATGACGATGGCACTGGTGAACGATGGAGTGTGACGGTGAACACTGAGCACTAAACACGACGGCACACACGAAACACTGATGGCGGTGATCTCCGGCGCGCGAATGTCCACTTAGCGTGTACGAGTCCGGGGACTTGCCAAGAGGGGAACAGGGGTGAGGTGGGGGAGAGGGGAGAAAAAGGATGCCAGTGGCTGAGGAGACGGGGGAGGAAGAGAGGGACAGGGGAGGGGAAGCCCGGGGGAGGAGGGGGGAGAAAAGGAGGAGGGAGGGAAAAGGGAGAGAAGGGAGGGAGGGTGCCCAGAGGAGCAAGCACAGGAGGAGGGAGGGAGGATCAAAGTTGGTAGGAGGGGTAGATGGAGGGGAGGAGGGCATCATCAGGGAGGGGGAGCTGGCGGAAGCCACCTTGGGAGAGTGTAAGGAGGGTGGAGAGATGGAGACCGGGTGGGACGTGCGAATACAGGCGTTGCAGCGGGCGGGGGTGGGAGAGGATCGGGGAGACGAGCGGGTGAGGAGGATCGAGTTTGCGGGAGGTGTACAGGAGCCGTAACCTTTCAAGGAAAAGGAGGAGGTGGGGGAAGGGGATGAGATCGTACAGGATCCGCGTGGGGGAGGGGAGACGGATGCGATAGGCGAGGCGGAGAGCATGACGTTTAAGGGTTTGAAGGAATTTATAAAAGGTAGGGGGGGTGGAGATCCAAGCCGGATGGGCATAACAAAGGATAGGGCGGATGAGGGACTTAAAGGTGTGGAGGATGGTGGAGGGGTCCAGACCCCACGTACGGCCGGAGAGGAGCTTGAGGAGACTGAGTCGGGAGCGTGCCTTGGCTTGGATTGTCCGGAGGTGGGGAGTCCAGGAGAGGCGACGGTCGAGGGTGACGCCAAGGTACGTAAGGGTGGGAGTGAGGGCGATAGGACGGCCATAGATGGTGAGATAGAAATCAAGGAGGCGGAAGGAAGGGGTGGTTTTGCCTACAATGATCGCCTGGGTTTTGGAGGGATTGACCTTGAGCAACCACTGGTTGCACCAAGCGGTGAACCGGTCGAGATGGGATTGGAGAAGGTGTTGGGAGCGCTCTAGGGTAGGGGCAAGGGCGAGGAAGGCGGTGTCATCGGCAAACTGGAGAAGGTGGACGGGGGCTGACGGCGGCGGCGGCGGCGGCGGCATGTCCGCCGTGTACAAAAGGTACAGAAGGGGGGAGAGGACGGAGCCTTGGGGCACACCGGCAGAGGGGAAAAAGGTGTAGGAATCGGTGTTATGGATGGTGACATAGGAAGGACGGCGGGAGAGAAAGGAGCCGATCAGACGGACGTAGTTAATGGGAAGGGCGAAGGTTTGGAACTTGAAGAGGAGACCGGAATGCCATACGCGGTCATATGCACGTTCGAGGTCCAGGGAGAGGAAGATTGCGGAGCGACGGGAATTAAGCTGTTCGGAAAGGAGATGAGTGAGGTGAAGGAGAAGGCCGTCGGAAGAGAAGGACGGCCGAAAGCCACACTGGGTAACGGGAAGGAGGCGGTGCTGGTGGAGATGCTGGTGGATGCGTCGGGTGAGGATAGATTCCAGGACCTTGCTGAAGACCGAGGTAAGGCTGATGGGACGGTAGGAGGAGACGGCGGACGGCGGTTTGCCAGGTTTAAGGAACATGAGGATACGGGAGGTTTTCCACAGGTCGGGGTAGTAACCGGTGGACAGGACTACATTGTAGAGCCTGGCCAGGGTGGAGAGGAAAGAGACAGGAGCTTCACGAAGGTGACGGTGGGTGACACGATCGTGACCAGGAGCGGTGTTGCGTTTTGTGCGGAGTGTATGAATGAGATCCTGTGTAGTGATAGAGGCATTGAGTTCCGTGTGTGCAATGTGGTCCAAGTACTGGAAACCAGGAGCAAGGGGAGGGACAGAGGTGTCAGTCCGATCGCGGATATCCGGGAAGAGGGAGTAATCGAACTGGGGATCATCGGGGACTTCACTGCTGCTTGGATAGCCTTATTTATAGTCCGTGGACGGCTATGATTGGTCGGCGATTACGTGCTGCTGTCTCAGACGATGTAACTGTGCGCGCCGGTGGCGCCACCGCTTCCGTTGGAACGTAAACCTTGGAAGGAACGTCTCTGCTGCTTCTCTGCATCAAGCGCTCGTTTCCATGCACAGCTCAGATGGTATCCGCTATCGCGGTTAAAGTTATTTTGGCTCATTCTTATTTCAACAGCCTCCTTAATAACAGAATCCCAATACGTGGAGGCATGGGACAGAATTTTTGTTTCATCGATCAAAATTTTATGTTTGTTCGTGAGGCTGTGCTCCGCAATTGCCGATTTCTCCAGTCCTCTATTTTTAATATGCACAACGGTCGGAAACGGTACGAATCGTCTGACCTATATAATTACTTCCACACTCGCAGGGTATATTATATACTCCAGGGACCCTGAGGCTGCCTGTCATTGTACTAAAGCGTCTAAGAAACGCAGTCTCCCTTCCTTCTCCATCTCGACAGTGAACTGGATCTTTGAATGTATGCTGTTCATGTGTTCCACGAATTGTTCTAGAGCTTCTGCGCCGTGTGACCAGATCATAAATGTATCGTCAACGTAACGATAAAATATGCGACAGCAGTACGTAATCGCCGACCAATCAGAAGCCGACCAATCAGAAGCCGTCCACGGGCTATAAATAAGGCTACCACAGCAGCAGTGAAGACAGTCAGCTCCTGACGATGACGATGGAGGTAGTCGTCGAAAGCTTGAGATTTTATCCAGAAATTAAATTACAGGTCTGATGACGGTCATGTGATATGACCGAAACCGTTCACCTATGTTCTTGTAGCATACGTGGTGCGATCAAGACTAAATTTTTAAAAAGAAATTTTTTTTAAAAAACGTATTTTTGTTGCTCTAAAAGTTTTTTTTATATATACAGGGCGCCTGCAACTGGGTTGTGGTTGGAGGATGACCGTTGGTTAGCAATATCGATGAAACGATGTGATCTTAAGATGCCACTATTGATAACACTGCATCTTGTAGTACCACTTACTGCTGTGCCATTTTTGAAGTCAGCTGGTTAGTTAGTTTCACGTTTCTTTAGCTCATTTGTACGAATAATCCTAATGAGACTGATCGAGTCATATTATACACTCCTGGAAATTGAAATAAGAACACCGTGAATTCATTGTCCCAGGAAGGGGAAACTTTATTGACACATTCCTGGGGTCAGATACATCACATGATCACACTGACAGAACCACAGGCACATAGACACAGGCAACAGAGCATGCACAATGTCGGCACTAGTACAGTGTATATCCACCTTTCGCAGCAATGCAGGCTGCTATTCTCCCATGGAGACGATCGTAGAGATGCTGGATGTAGTCCTGTGGAACGGCTTGCCATGCCATTTCCACCTGGCGCCTCAGTTGGACCAGCGTTCGTGCTGGACGTGCAGACCGCGTGAGACGACGCTTCATCCAGGCCCAAACATTCTCAATGGGGGACAGATCCGGAGATCTTGCTGGCCAGGGTAGTTGACTTACACCTTCTAGAGCACGTTGGGTGGCACGGGATACATGCGGACGTGCATTGTCCTGTTGGAACAGCAAGTTCCCTTGCCGGTCTAGGAATGGTAGAACAATGGGTTCGATGACGGTTTGGATGTACCGTGCACTATTCAGTGTCCCCTCGACGATCACCAGTGGTGTACGGCCAGTGTAGGAGATCGCTCCCCACACCTTGATGCCGGGTGTTGGCCCTGTGTGCCTCGGTCGTATGCAGTCCTGATTGTGGCGCTCACCTGCACGGCGCCAAACACGCATACGACCATCATTGGCACCAAGGCAGAAGCGACTCTCATCGCTGAAGACGACACGTCTCCATTCGTCCCTCCATTCACGCCTGTCGCGACACCACTGGAGGCGGGCTGCACGATGTTGGGGTGTGAGCGGAAGACGGCCTAACGGTGTGCGGGACCGTAGCCCAGCTTCATGGAAACGGTTGCGAATGGTCCTCGCCGATACCCCAGGAGCAACAGTGTCCCTAATTTGCTGGGAAGTGGCGGTGCGGTCCCCTACGGCACTGCGTACGATCCTACGGTCGTGGCGTGCATCCGTGCGTCGCTGCGGTCCGGTCCCACGTCGAGGGGCACGTGCACTTTCCGCCGACCACTGGCGACAACATCGATGTACTGTGGAGACCTCACGCCCCACGTGTTGAGCAATACGGCGGTACGTCCACCCGCCTCCCGCATGCCCACTATACGCCCTCGCTCAAAGTCCGTCAACTGCACATACGGTTCACGTCCACGCTGTCGCGGCATGCTACCAGTGTTAAAGACTGCGATGGAGCTCCGTATGCCACGGCAAACTGGCTGACACTGACGGCGGCGGTGCACAAATGCTGCGCAGCTAGCGCCATTCGACGGCCAACACTGCGGTTCCTGGTGTGTCCGCTGTGCCGTGCATGTGATCATTGCTTGTACAGCCCTCTCGCAGTGTCCGGAGCAAGTATGGTGGGTCTGACACACCGGTGTCAATGTGTTCTTTTTTCCATTTCCAGGAGTGTATATACTGACCATTTACAAGCAACATCTTTTAATACGAATGTTAATTGGCAGGACCTAACCATCACGATTTACGTGATATAAGTGGCAGTCAGATGAAAACGAGAGAAATGGAAAAAAGTATTATTTCAAAAGTGATCGCCATACCTATTAATATATTTATCCCACTGTGAGACAAGACAACCAATGCCTTCATGGAACAGTGTTCACGGTTGCCTACGGAATCATGATTATACCCAAGCGCGCACTTCTTCTTCCGAAGCAAATCGACGGGCACGAATGTCTTGTAAGAGTTCGAAAAATATAAAAATCGCGTGGGTAGAGATCGGGACTGTACGGAGGATGTGTAAGGGCTCCCGCCGAAACTTCTGCCGCGCAGTCGAAACAACCTACCGACAAAACGTCCGTCCACATGTTTCCAAGCAGAAGTTTCGCTGGAAAGCCGTTACACATTCTCCATACAGTCCCGATCCCTCTCCATGCAATTTCCATGTTTTTGGAACCCTGTACAATGACAATCGTGGCCGTCGATTTGCTTCGGACGAAGAGGTGTCACTCTATGGATGCGAAAACTGTACCCTCAAGAAAGAGATGACGAGAGAGTAGAAGCATGTAAAACGAATTTCCTTAGATATGTGGCAGGAATGCTTTGCTGTATAAAAAAGAGAAGATACACTACTGGCCATTAAAATTGCTACACCAAGAAGAAATGCATATGATAAACGGGTATTCATTGGACAAATATATTTCACTAGAACTGACATGTGATTACATTTTCACGCAATTTGGGTGCATTGATCCTGAGAAATCAGTACCCAGAACAACCAACTCTGGCCGTAATAACGGCCTTGATACGCCTGGGCATTGAGTCAAACAGAGCTTGGATGGCGTGTACAGGTACAGCTGCCCATACAGCTTCAACACTGTACCATAGTTCATCAAGAGTAGTGACTGGCGTATTGTGACGAGCCAGTTGCTTCGCCACCATTGACTAGACGTTTTCAGTTGGTGAGAGATCTGAAGAATCTGCTGGGCAGGACAGCAGTCGAACATTTTCTGTATCCAGAAAGGCCCGTACAGGACCTGCAACATGCGGTCGTGCATTATCCTGCTGAAATGTAGGGTTTCGCAGGGATCGAATGAAGGGTAGAGCCACGGGTAGTAACACATCTGAAATGTAACATCTACTGTTCAAAGTGCCGTCAATGCGGACAAGAGGTGACCGAGACGTGTAACCAATGGCACCCCATACCATCACGCCGTGTGATACGCCAGTATGGCGATGACGAATACACGCTTCCAATGTGCGTTCACCGCGATGTCGCCAAACCCGGATGCGACCATCATGATGCTGTAAGCAGAACCTGGATTCATCCGAAAAAATGACGTGTTGCAATTCGTGCACCCAGCTTCGTCGTTGAGTACACGATCGCAGGCGCTCCTGTCTGTGACGCAGCGTCAAGGATAACCGCAGCCGTGGTCTCCGAGCTGATAGTCCATGCTGCTGCAAACGTCGTGCAGATAGTTGTTGTCTTGCAAACGTCCTCATCTGTTGGTTCAGGGATCGAGACGTGGCTGCACGATCCGTTACAGCCATGCTGATAAGATGCCTGTCATCTCGACTGCTAGTGATACGAGGCCGTTTGGATCCAGCACGGCGTTCTGTATTACCTACCTAAACCCACTGATTCCATATTCAGCTAACAGTCATTGGATCTCGACCAACGCGAGCAGCAATGTCGCGATACGATAAACCGCAATCGCGAGTGTCTACAATCCGATCTTTATCAAAGTCGGAAACGTGATGGTACGCATTTCTCCTCCTTACACGAGGCATCACAACTACGTTTCACCAGGCAACGCCGGTCAACTGCTCTTTGTGTATGATAAATCGGTTGGAAACTTTCCTCATGTCAGCACGTTGTAGGCGTCGCCACCGGCGCCAACCTTGTGTGAATGCTCTGAAAAGCTAATCATTTGCATTTCACAGCGTCTTCTTCCTGTCGGTTAAATTTCGCGTCTGTAGCACGTCATCTTCGTGGTGTAGCAATTTTAATGGCCAGTAGTGTAAGAGGTAAAAGGTCTTTAATAAGACCAATGAAGAGATGGCGTGACCAGTTTTGAAGGAAACCGAACAGACCGAAACGACCAGTCTATGATGCAGATGATGATGCAGATGATGATGCAGATGATGATGCAGATGATGATGCAGATGATGATGCAGATGATGATGCAGATGATGATGCAGATGATGATGCAGATGATGATGCAGATGATGATGCAGATGATGATGCAGATGATGATGCAGATGATGATGCAGATGATGATGACATGATGATGATGCAGATGATGATGACATGATGACGATGATGATGATGATGATGATGATGACGACTCTTCCGTGGGTTTATTGGATGACTTTTAATGGCCCAACGCCTCAACAGTGCATCTCCTATGTATGGTTATGTGGAAAATTTCACTCGATTTGAAGTCCCCTGCGCTGCTGCGACCTCATTATCAGATTGTTTTTCTCCAACCTCTGTCTGTAGCGCGACGAAACAGCGCGGTGAGTGACCGCTGTTGGGACTTCATTAGAGCCCGCAGACCCGCCACGGCAGCGTGTCCCGGCCGTCCACCCCCTGTAGGGCACCGTCCAATCTCGCCACGGCTGAGCGTATGTAAATGGCCGTCCACTGTCTCATTGCGCCCGTCAGCCTGAACCGGGCGTCTGCCGGAATTGGATCCCGATGCAAATGCCTCCAGGTCCCGCCCAGTTGGAGGCCGCGGCTATTACCAACTCCCCCTTGTCCCGTGCCGGCACTTGCCGTTATCCTTCAGGATTCCCTGTGTCACTGTGGCACCTCCTACCGCCTTCTGCTTATCATTTCACGCGGCACCAAAGAAGTGATGGGTGATCGTAATCTCCATCTGAAATCCACAGTCTGCAGCTCGTGGTCGTGCGGTAGCGTTCTCGCTTCCCGCGCCCGGGTTCGATTCCCGGCGGGTTCAGGAATTTTCTCTGCCTCGTGATGACTGGATGTTGTGTCTTGTCCTTACGTTAGTTAGGTTTAAGTAGTTCTAAGTTCTAGGGGACTGATGACCATAGATGTTAAGTCCCATAGTGCTCAGAGCCATTTTTTTGAAATCCACAAATTGCGGCCTTTGCCCGCAAGTTAAGAATAAAATACTTTCCGATTTTAATATTTTAAGGGGTTTAGCAGCGTCAGACGCAATTGGGTACCGAAATAATTTGTGGCGAATGTTGAAAATTTGTGGCGCACCGAGACTCGAACATCGATTTCAAGTTTTACGCCAGTGGTCGCCTTAACCGTTTCGGACATCCGAGCACGCTTTCCGTCCTACCTAAATTCTCAACTTATCACACACTACGAAGTAGCGTCCTTGTCTATTTACCTCATTTGCTCGCAGTGTTTCCTATATTCCCGCAAGAGGTTCGGACGCAGCTTATAAACGTATGTTGTTGTTGTTGTCTTCAGTCCAGAGACTGGTTTGATGCAGCTCTCCATGCTACTCTATCCTGTGCAAGCTTCTCCATCTCGCAGTACCTACTGCAACCTACATCCTTCTGAATCTCCTTAGTGTATTCCCTCTATGATTTTTATCCTCCATGCTTCCCTCCAGTACTAAATTGGTGATCGCTTGAACCCTCAGAACGTGTTCTACCAGCCGATCCCTTCTAGTCAAGTTGTACCACAAATCCCCCTTCTTCACAATTCTATTCAGGACCTTCTCATTGGTTACGTTGTCTACCCATCTAATCTTCAGCAATCTTCTGTAGCACCACATTTCGAAAACCTCTATTCTCTTCTTCTTTAAACTATTTATCGTCCATGTTTCACTTCCACACAAGGCTACACACCGCACAAATACTTTCAGAAACGACTTCCTGACACTTTAATTTATGCTCGATGTTAACAAATTTCTCTTCTTCAGAAACGCTTCCCTCGCCATTGCCAGTCTACATTTCGTATGCTCTCTACTTCGACCATCATTTATTTTGCTCCCCAAATAGCAAAACTCGTCTACTATTTTAAGTGTCTCGTTTCGTCATCTAATACCCTCAGCATCCTCTGATTTAATTCGACTGCATTCCATTATCCTCGTCTTGCTTTTGTTGATGTTCATCTTATACCCTCCTTTCACGACACTATCCATTCCGTTCAACTGCTCTTCCGAGTCCGTTCCTGTCTCTGACAGAATTACAATGTCATCGGCGAACCTCAAAGTTTTTATTTCTTCTCCATGGATTTTAATTCCTTCTCCAGATTTTTCTTTTGTTTCCTTTACTGCTTGCTCAATATACAGATTGAATAACATCGATGATAGACTGCAAACCCGACTCACTCCCTTCTCAACCACTGCTTCCCTCTCGTGCCCCTCGTCTCTTAAAAACTTCCATTTGGTTTCGGTACTAGTTGTAAATAGCCTTTCGATTCCTGTATTTTACACCATGCCACCTTCAGAATTTGAAAAGAGAGTATTCCAGTCAGCATGTTGCTTGAGGTTGAAAATCCTCTTCAGTTGTAAATCTCTCTTATTATCACGACCGGTTTCCTGCTCTCATAAGCCCATCAACAGGTGTCGTAACTGTGCTGTGGCCCCTCGAGCGCCCTCCTGAAGAACAGGGAGTTCTGCGCTCGGAGGTAGCACACCGCACCTAGTAGACGTCGACAGGGGCGCTCGAGGGGCCACAGCACAGTTACGACACCTGTTGATGGGCTTATGAGAGCAGGAAACCGGTCGTGATAATAAGAGAGATTTACAACTGAAGAGGATTTTCAACCTCTAGTAACATGCTGAGTTGCGGATCTTCTTCGAACAGGATTGTTTCCAGTCAACATTGTCAAAAGCTTTTTCTAAGTCTACAAATGCTAGAAACGTAGGTTTGCCTTTCCTTAATGTATCTTCTAGGATAAGTCGTAGGGTCAGTATTGCCTCGCATGTTCCAACATTTCTATGGAATTCAAACTGATCTTCCGTGAGGTCGGCTGCTACCAGTTTTTCCATTCGTCTGTAAAGAATTTGTGTTAGTATTTTACAACCGTGACTTATTAAACTGGTAGTCCGATAATTTTTCGCACCCACTCCCTTTTTAATTGGAATTATTATATTCTTCTTGGAGTCTATATATATATACTCTACTTTTCCAACTAAAAAGGGAGTGGGTGCTGACAGGTGCGAAAAATTATCGGACTATCAGTTTAATAAGTATATACTTATATATATAGCTTTCCTATGTTGTACATACTGATGTACAATCCAAAGTAGCTTTTGCATGTTACATCACTGCCAAGTAAAATAGCTCGATGAAACTTGGACCACACATAGAGGAGTGCTACAATACAGGACAGAAGGTGTCCGATAGACAATAATTACACTGAAGTCACCGCAAATTACGATTGTGCCTTCGACATTACAAAAGGCGCCATGTGGTTCTTAATACGGTGTGTGGTCACCACGAACGATATTCCGTGCTCTGCAGTGAGCTCTCATGCAGCCCGCAAGGTTTGCAAGGAGTTTTTGTGGTAGGGCGTTCCATTCTCCCGCCAGCAATGCTAACAACTGTTGGGTTGTTGTCGGTGCATGTGGGCGTGCTCCAATACATCCCGCGCGTGTTCGATGGTATTTAAGTCAGGGTAATGGGGCAGACCAGTCCATTCGCCGAATGTCTTCTCGTTCCATGAGTTCCTCCACCCGCGCTCTTCGACGCTGTCGCACATTGTCATCCATAAAAATGGACCCCTGGAAAGACACTGATGGGGAAGGAGTAGCGTTTCGCAATATGTTAACCGGCGAGAGCCCGTCAGTATGCCCATGGAGGTAAGAATAAGGGGAGATGGCGCTACGTATCCCAGCCGTACTACGTTTTGAAGCCATGGGGGCGTGGCTCGCTGCCATGACACTCGGACCAAAACATTGCCAGTGTGCTATAGCGCTGCGTGTATTACAGTCGCTAATTGCACCATATACGCATGTAACGTCATCAGATTGGTTGTTTCAAAGTTTTTGTTTAAAATAAAATCTCGTAAAGGCGAAATTCCGCGTTTCTTCTGATTAAAAATAGTTTTTAATGTAATATTACGAATAGCTAGCCTTCAATGTAAACGATACAATTTTGTTAATTCAGTAATAAACGTGTATCACAAACTAAATAATAGAAACTGAAAACTAAGTTAGCTATACCCTCCCTCCAAAGCCCCATAAATACATCTCGTTTGTAATACGTACTGGGACAATTCAGTTACGTTACACTACTGGGAAACACTGTTCATTACCACCAATATTTACTGAAATACGGTACATAGAATGGCAAATCCACACAGTGTCCTGTTTAGGCCTATACTTTACCTCAGTTAATGTAGTGTTAGCTTTTAATTTGGTACATGATGAAGACAAAGTGAGTTACTCAACACTTCGATTATCGACGATACGTACGTATTATACTGAAACGTGAACTTGAAAACTAAGAATTTAATTCTTTGAATTAACATAACTTTTGCAAATGTTTTGGGTGTGTAGGGAAAACTGTGATGGTACAGCATTTTCTCGGAGCCTTATGTTGAAGGGGAAGTTCGGTCTATGTCATCTTCTCGGAAATGCTGAGAACATATAGTGCTCCATTTAGACGCGCGCCAATTCTTCCTCCTCACGGCATTCTCCCACACAGCTTTCCGACATTCATTTTTAGGAAATCTAAAATCATACAGGAGAAAAACACGCTATAGTACAAGTACCGATGTAGCACACGTTCACTCACAATGAAGTTGTAAAATCACACTTAACGAGACAACTTACACATGAAATGTTATTCCCTTCGATTTCGCATCACAATCAGAACGATTCGTACATCCGAACACCACACAAGTCACCATAATAGCGCAATATCCTTCCAAAAGCGAGCGACAAGCCTATGCACACAAGCTTACAGCAGCAATGTTTTGGTCGGATTGAGATGGCTACCCTCGGCTTGACATAGCTTCACAGCTGTGACGTCACGGCGTCTCCCTCTATTCTTACCTCCATGAGTATGCCCACGCAGCCCACCCGGCTAGCCGCGCGATCTAACGCGCTTCTTTCCGAGCGGGAAGGCGTGCCGGCCAGCCTGTGGATTGTTTTTAAGGCGGTTTCCCTTCTGCATCGGCAAATACGGGCTGGTTCCCCTTATTCCGCCTCAGTTACATTATGTCGGCGATTGCTGCACAAACACTTCCTCGACGTACGTGTACACTATACTCTTACCACGCAAACATTTTGGGTTACACTTCTCTGGTATGAGTCGTTCCCGTGGCGGAGGTGGGTTGGGGTGTGGGTGGGGGGCCACTGGGGGCGGTTGTGGGGTTGTGAAACACTGAGGGCTACGGCGGGACGAAGCCTCTCCGTCGTTTCTAGGTCCCCAGTTCAATACACAATGCCCATGCAAATTTTGCCTTCCGACACCACTTCATCTGGACCAGCTATACGAGCATGTCCAACAGTGTTGCTGTGTGTACCAGGTGCAGAAGTATGAAACCGGAATTTGCTTGAAATAATTACGCGTCTGTTGTTTGAAACTGATAAACAGTATTTTATTCAAAATAATCTCCATTGCTACGAGGTGCATTCAAGTTCTAAGGCCTCCGATTTTTTTTCTAATTAACTACTCACCCGAAATCGATGAAACTGGCGTTACTTCTCGACGTAATCGCCCTGCAGACGTACACATTTTTCACAACGCTGACGCCATGATTTCATGTCAGCGGCGAAGGCTTCTTTAGGAGTCTGTTTTGACCACTGGAAAATCGCTGAGGCAATAGCAGCACGGCTGGTGAATGTGCGGCCACGGAGAGTGTCGTTCATTGTTAGAAAAAGCCAAAAGTCACTAGGAGCCAGGTCAGGTGAGTAGGGAGCATGAGGAATCACTTCAAAGTTGTTATCACGAAGAAACTGTTGCGTAACGTTAGCTCGATGTGCGGGTGCGTTGTCTTGGTGAAACAGCGCACGCGCAGCCCTTCCCGGACGTTTTTGTTGCAGTACAGGAAGGAATTTGTTCTTCAAGACATTTTCGTAGGATGCACCTGTTACCGTAGTGCCCTTTGGAACGCAATGGGTAAGGATTACGCCCTCGCTGTCCCAGAACATGGACACCATCATTTTTTCAGCACTGGCGGTTACCCGAAATTTTTTGGATGGCGGTGAATCTGTGTCCTTCCATTGAGCTGACTGGCGCTTTGTTTCTGGATTGAAAAATGGCATCCACGTCTCATCCATTGTCACAACCGACGAAAAGAAAGTCCCATTCGTGCTGTCGTTGCGCGTCAACATTGCTCGGCAGCATGCCACACGGGCAGCCATGTGGTCGTCCGTCAGCATTCGTGGCACCCACCTGGATGCATTTTCAGGTCGTCATGCAGGATTGTGTGCACAGAACCCACAGAAATGCCAACTCTGGAGGCGATCTGTTCAACAGTCATTCGGCGATCCCCCAAAACAATTCTCTCCACTTTCTCGTTCATGTCGTCAGACCGGCTTGTGCGAGCCTGAGGTTGTTTCGGTTTGTTGTCACACAATGTTCTGCCTTCATTAAACTGTCGCACCCCCGAACGCACTTTCGACACATCCATAACGCCATCACCACATGTCTCCTTCAACTGTCGATGAATTTCAATTGGTTTCACACCACGCAAATTCAGAAAACGAATGATTGCACGCTGTTAAAGTAAGGAAAACGTCGCCATTTTAAGTATTTAAAACAGTTCTAATTCTCGCCGCAGGCGGTAAAATTCCATCTGCCGTACGGTGCTGCCATCTCTGGGACGTATTGACAATGAACGTGGCCTCATTTTAAAACAATGCGCATGTTTCTATCTCTTTCCAGTCCGGAGAAAAAAAATCGGAGGCCTTAGAACTTGAATGCACCTCGTATTTATACATTTCTCCAACCTCTCCAGCTATGAATGCGACAGCAAGAAAACAGTTCTTCTTTTGGATCGAAACAGTCAGCGAGCCATTTTCGTACATTTTAATACGAATTGAAGCAATGTTCAGCGAGAGCGTGTCCCAGTGTTGCAAATAGATGATAATCCTGGAGAGTAAGCCAAACTGAATGCCTCGGTCGTTTCCCTGACCGCTTTTTCTGTGTGCGATGGGGCGTTATCATGGAGCAGTATGACTTTGTGTTGTCTTTTTCCATATTCCCGTCGTTTTTCACGTAATGCTAGATTTAAATCGATCAGTTGGTGTTGTTAGCGATTCACCAGGTTTTAGCAGCTCATAATAGATGACACCCTTCTGAATCCAAGCCGGCCGAGCGGTTCTAGGCGCTTCAATCTGGAACCGCGCGGCCGCTACGGTCGCAGGTTCGAATCCCGCCTCGGGCATGGATGTGTGTGATGTCCTTAGGTTAGTTAGGTTTAAGTAGTTCTAAGATCTATGGGACTGATGACCTCAGATGTTAAGTCCCATAGTGCTCAGAGCCATTTGAACCATTTTTTTTGTCCTGCTTACTAGGCAGTTGCGTTAGTCACTAAGCCACCTTGGCGGAGCAGTTAGCACAACCCCACGGATAAGCCTGACATGCCTCCATCCTCGATCCATATTCTCACTGCCACCTCCAGTCCAAATTAAATTCTCCGTTCAGTCTATATACATAAAATCATGACCAGTAAGTCTCTGAAATTGTCATTTCATTTGTACCAATGATAAGACTTGACGATGAAATTGCTATTCTCAGTGAAACTTTATTGTATGATTATATGATAGCGGAACAAACTCTGGTAGCAGTTACTTCTGTAAAATATCTGGGAGTATGCGTGCGGAATGATTTGAAGTGGAATGATCATATAAAATTAATTGTTGGTAAGGCGGGTACCAGGTTGAGATTCATTGGGAGAGTCCTTAGAAAATGTAGTCCATCAACAAAGGAGGTGGCTTACAAAACACTCGTTCGACCTATACTTGAGTATTGCTCATCAGTGTGGGATCCGTACCAGATCGGGTTGACGGAGGAGATAGAGAAGATCCAAAGAAGAGCGGCGCGTTTCCTCACAGGGTTATTTGGTAGCCGTGATAGCGTTACGGAGATGTTTAACAAACTCAAGTGGCAGACTCTGCAAGAGAGGCGCTCTGCATCGCGGTGTAGCTCGCTGTCCAGGTTTCGAGAGGGTGCGTTTCTGGATGAGGTATCGAATGTATTGCTTCCCCCTACTTATACCTCCCGAGGAGATCACGAATGTAAAATTAGAGAGATTAGAGCGCGCACGGAGGCTTTCAGACAGTCGTTCTTCCCGCGAACCATACGCGACTGGAACAGGAAAGGGAGGTAATGACAGTGGCACGTAAAGTGCCCTCCGCCACACACCGTTGGGTGGCTTGCGGAGTATAGATGTAGATGTAGAATAATTACAGGATGTTTTGAATGGGTCCCGCGGGGTAGCCGCGCTGTCTTGGCGACTTGTCACGGTCCGCGCGGCTCACCCTGTCGGAGGTTCGAGTCCTCCCTCGGGCACGGGTGTGTTAGTTTAAGTTAGATTAAGTAGTGTGTAAGCTTAGGGACCAATGACCTCAGCAGTTTGGTCCTATAAGACCTTACCATAAATTTCCAGTTTCTGAATGGAATGAACAGTCTAATGAGTACAGAATATGGTTCGAGAGTAAATAGAAGAAAGGCCAAAGTAATGAGAAGTAACAGAAATGAGAACAGCGGGAAACTTAACATCAAAGTTGGGGATCGCGAAGTAGGAGAAGTTAAGGAATTCTGTTACCTAGGCAGTAAAATAACCAATGGTGGGTGAAGCAAGGAGGACATAATAAGCGGACTAGCACTGCCAAATTGGGTATCATGGTCAAGAGAAGTCTGCTAGTATCAAACATAGATCTTAATTTGAGGAAGATGTTTCTGAGAATGTACGTTTCGAGCACAGCGTTGTATAGTAGTGAAACATGAGTTGTGGGAAAACCGAAACCGAAGAGAATCGAAGCCTCTCAGATGTGGTGCTACAGAAAAATGTTGAAAACTATGTGCACTGATAAGGTAAGGAATTGAAATGGTTCTCCGCAGAATCGACGAGGAAAGGAAAATATGGAAAACACTGACAAGATGAAGGGACCGGATGGCAGGACATCTGTTAATATATCAGGGAATGACATCAATGTTACTAGAGGGAGACTAGACTTTCCTGGAGACTAGAAATCTACTCTGTAGGAATCAGCATGGGTTTCGAAAAAGACGGTCATGCGAAACCCAGCTCGCGCTATTCGTCCACGAGACTCAGAGGGCCATAGACACGGGTTCAAGGTAGATGCCGTATTTCTTGACTTCCGCAAGGCGTTCGATACAGTTCCCCACAGTCGTTTAATGAACAAAGTAAGAGCATATGGACTATCAGACCAATTGTGTGATTTCAGGTGTGCCGCAGGGGAGTGTCATAGGACCGTTGCTATTCACAATATACATAAGTGACCTGGTGGATGACATCGGAAGTTCACTGAGGCTTTTTGCAGATGATACTGTGGTGTATCGAGAGGTTGTAACAATGGAAAATTGTACTGAAATGCAGGAGGATCTGCAGCGAATTGACGCATGGTGCAGGGAATGGCAATTGAATCTCAATATAGACAAGTGTAATGTGCTGCGAATACACAGAAAGATAGATCCTTTATCATTTAGCTACAAAATAGCAGGTCAGCAACTGGAAGCGGTTAATACCATAAATTATATGGGAGTACGCATTAGGAGTGATTTAAAATGGAATGATCATATAATGTTGATCGTCGGTAAAGCAGATACCAGACTGAGATTCATTGGAAGAATCATAAGGAAGTGCAATCCGAAAACAAAGGAAGTAGGTTACAGAACGCTTGTTCGCCCACTGCTTGAATACTGCTCGGCAGTGTGGGATCCGTGCCAGATAGGGTTGATAGAAGACATAGAGAAGATCCAACGGAGAGCAGCGCGCTTCGTTACAGGATCATTTAGTAATCGCGAAAGCCTTACGGAGATGATAGATGTACTCCAGTGGAAGACTCTGCAGGAGAGACGCTCAGTAGCTCGGTACGGGCTTTTGTCAAAGTTTCGAGAACATACCTTCACCGAAGAGTCAAACAGTATATTGCTCCCTCCTACGTACATCTCGCGAAGAGACCATGAGGATAAAATCAGAGAGATTAGAGCCCACACAGAGGCATACCGACAATCCTTCTTTCCACGAACAATACGAGACTGGAATGGAAGGGAGAACCGATAGAGGTACTCAAGGTACCCTCCGCCACACACCGTCAGGTGGCTTGCGGAGTATGGATGTAGATGTAGATGCAGAAAGTAAAAACTGTAAAGTAAGACGGATGTTGGAATACATCCAGCAAATAATTGAGGACGTAGGCTGCAATTGTCACTATTAGATGAAAAGGTTGGCACAGGAGAAGAATTCGTTTTGGGTAGCATCATACCAGCCAGATGAATGATGACTCAAAGGAAAAAAAAGTAAACCTATGAGTTTGTCATAGACAGGTTCCTGCCCATACTTTGATACTGATGCCTAGTCTCCATGATTTCTCGAATATTTGCATCTGCCCACAAGTGCACATTGTGGCAAGTTACTAACCTATCTCTTGTGAATCTAATGAAACGCAGGCAGTGACCTGCGCATCTTCAGTGACCCATATCTCAACAGGTACTGGTTTCCGGACATGTAAGTATAAGAACGTTTATTCTATTTTTGACCAATACCAAAAGAATCCTGCATGAATATGTGACACTTCTTATTTTAAACAAGCCATATACCTGTGTTTCTACTTTGCTGTCAGCTCCAGAGAGTGAAGGAGTTACGGTTGCATGCTCTGGGTACGAGTAGAGGAGAGTTGAATTAAATTTTGCATTACTTTTTACTTGCGTCATGCTTACGTGAATAGTACAGTGTGATAAGTTTACCAACAGTTCTTGAGTACAGAAAGTTGATTATCGAAAAAAATATAGAGTGCGATTTAAATAAACGTACTTATGCTCACATATTCGCAACGAACAAAGTTACAAGAAAGACAGTCGTGCTCGTTAATGCCCACCTGGAGCTAAACAACATTTTGCTTGGTAAATTTTCTATTTTACTTCACGATTATTTGTTTTGCCCCGAGTTAAATGGGACACCATGAATATATTTTACAACATTCCTTGCATGTCATTTAGAGTCCTATAAAAGCACTCCGGCTTCTACGCAAATTGCAAATAACGTTTCTGTCCCTCTACTTTTCCCTAGTAACTTACGAAGTTCAAAGAATTTATTCCATTCGACACTGTCAAAAGCCTTTTCTAAATCTGTAAAAGTTTTAAATGTGGATTTGTCCCACATCACGTTAACTGTACAATATACCACCTACCATGCAACGTGTCCTTGGGAATGGTAAACTCGGAACGCCTATCGTGGAAGCGAAGATCCGGACGAACAAATTTCCCAACGAAAATAGATATAACAGAGAATGGTGAGGGGTGGGAAGGCGTAACAGAAAGAAAGTATGGGCGCGGAGCGCGGACTGTGGGGTGGAAACTGAAACTGGCGACACGAGCAGTTTAAATTGCAGCAACATTAATTAAATGAAGAATTCACCCATTGCCATTAGCGTTAGTAATTATGTTAGAATAATAAAGCGCAGTCGTTCCTAATAGAGTTAATTAGCGCGACGTTATGGCAGTCGACACTGCAAAATAGTGCCATCCGCACAGCGGCAGGAGTGGAAATTTAAAAACTGTGGAGGAGGGAGTTGAAGGGGAACGAACTGTAGTTGCCAGTCGCGGGCGGAGGCTCTTCGCGGCACAGAGGTGTTTAGTTCCATCATTACCGGACCGCGCGCTATCCTGCGTCCCGAGGCAAACGTAACACGTTCCACACGCTGTATTATCCTGTGACGTGCCAGTTGCTTTTTTCTGTTGTTTTTTTCGGCGAGCAAGCCTCTCTCCTTTCGTGTATACTTTGAAAATTAATAATAATAATTACAGTAATAACAAACAGAGAAACAAAGTACCAGAAGCAAAGCATGGGGACAAAGGCGACCCATGAGATATTGCAGCCGTAAACGAAACAGAATTCTTTTTATTCAGCAGCTGTGGAATTAAAGGAGTAGTTCTACAAAACCCTTCGTACGTAGTACCTTTCGCGCTTTGTATCGCTGTTCTTGCTATTCCTGTTCATTTTGTTATACAAATCTATGATGCCAGAACAACTATCTTTGTAAAACTATACTACTAAATTTTACTTAGTGTATCGCTTATCTTTGTTAAACGTGTATTCTATATTTATTTTTGTGCCACGACATCATTGTTAGTTAATCTATGTTTACGTTCATAACTACTGACCAGCAGCTGCGGTGTGTATTCTTTAAACAAAATAAAAATTTGTCATTAACTGAATAAAAAGTTTTAATTTTACCAGTTTCAGCAGATTATCGTACGATCCTTGATGTCGGCTGCCCTATGCTTTAAGCGTATAACAAACTTCTGAAGATAACAGAGTAATCTGTTGAAGCCGGTAAAGCGAAATGAAAAAGATTTTTCTGCAAATGACTACTGACTTTTATTTTGGGAAAAGTATACTTAATTTGTACCTGTACTAATATAAAAGTGACAGTCACATGAAAACGAGACAGATGGCTCAAGTGGCTCTGAACACTATGGGACTTAACATCGGAGGTCATCAGTCCCCTAGAACTTAGAACTACTTAAACCTAACTAACCTAAGGACATCATACACATCCATGCCCGAAGCAGGATTCGAACCTGCGACCATAGCAGTCGCGCGGTTCCAGACTGAAGGGCCTAGAACCGCTCGGCCACACCAGCCGGCCGAGACAGATGGAAAAAATGTAAGGAAGCAGTTTATTATTTAAAAAGTAATCGCCATAATTGTTAGTAGATTCATCCCCCTGAGACGCAAGACGGTCAGTGTCTTGATGGTAAAAAAATCGCTATGTCCTACGGACCTATGATTGTATCCAGGCGGGGCACCTCTTCGAAACAGGTCGACGGTCACTAATTACGTTCTTAAAGACACCAAAAAAATCACACGGGCAGAAATCTGACCAGTATCATTTATACTCGCTTCCCAGTGAGACTTCTGCAGCGTACTCCAAACAATCTTGGCACCGTGCGGGCGGGAGTTATCCTGCAAACAAAATTATGCCGTCCGTCAACACTCCTGCGCGTTTGGGCTTGATGGCGCGCTTTAATTTTTGCAAAGTTTTCGCGTACCGCTGTGCGTCAATTGTGGCGCTGTTGTTCCAGAAAGGCAATCGGCAGCGGGTCCTTGCAGTCACAGACGGAATAGGTCATCAACATTTTCCTGGAGCTGGCGTGCCTGTTGTTTCGACTACGCTGCCGAAGTTTCGCTGGGAGGCGAGTATAAATGATACACTCCCAGTCACTCCCATGGAGCCCTGAACGACGATAGTCGTGGTCTTACAAGGGAACCTCCCCATCGCACCCTCCCTCAGATAGGCACAGTAGATAGGCCTTGAAAAACTGAACACAGATCACTCGAGAAAACAGGTTCAAATGACTCTGAGCACTATGGGACTTAACATCTGTGGTCATCAGTCCCCTAGAACTTAGAACTACTTAAACCTAACTAACCTAAGGACATCACACACATCCATGCCCGAGGCAGGATTCGAACCTGCGACCGTAGCAGCCTCGCGGTTCCGGACTGAGCGCCTAGAACCGCTAGACCACCGCCGCCGGCGAGAAAACAGAAAGAAGTTGTGTGGAACTATGAAAAAATAAGCAAAATATACAAACTGAATAATACATGTGCAAGATAAGCAACATCAAGGCCTAGTGTGAACTCAGGAGCGCCGTGGTCCCGTGGTTAGCGGTAACAGCTGCGGAACCAGAGGTCCTTGGTTCAAGTCTTCCGTCGAGGGTAACGTTTAATTTTTTATTTTCAGACAATTATTATCTATCCGTCCGTCCGATGCGAGGTAACTGCGCCGTAGTATCGGGCAAGGTAGAAGAATCTTTTTCCCCTTTCGCCAAGTGTACAAGTTAGGTGGGTCGACAACATATTCCTGTCATGTGACGCACGTGCCGTCACCAGTGTCGACGTGTTTTCGTGTGGAGGAATCGGTTGACCTATGACCTTGCGATCAAATGTTTTCGGTTCCCATTGGAGAGGCACGTCCTTTCGTCTACTAATCGCACGGTTTTGCGGTGCGGTCGCAAAACACAGACACTAAACTAATTACAGTGAACAGAGACGTCAATGAACGAACGGACAGATCATAACTTTGCGAAAATAAAGAAAGTAAAATTACACTCGAGGGAAGTCTTGAACCAAGAACCTCCTGTTCCGCAGCTGCTCACGCTAACCACGGGACCACGGCACTCCTGAGCGCATATTGTCCTTGATGTTGCCTATGTTGCACATGGACTACTCAGTTTGTATATTTTATTTTTTTCATAGTTCCACACAACTTCTTCCTGTTTTCTCGATTGATGTGTGTTCAGTTTTTCAAGGCATATCCACTGTGCCAACTTATAACTAAATCTGAGGGGGGTGCGATGGGGAGGTTCCCTTGTTAGATTTGCTTCCGACGAAGAGGTACAGTCATGGTTCCGTGAGCAATCTCAAAAATTTTGTATGAAAGCATTGACCCTCTTGTCTCACAGTGGGATAAATGTATTAATCCATGGTGATTACTTTCGAAATAATGAATAGTCCACTTACTTTTTTTCTCCATGTCTCTCATTGGAGTACCCGTTATAAGTATAAAGGATGTTTCAGTGTCTGCAACAGACGCCTCGAGGTGATATGTCACGTAGTGAGAACAACTTTTGCTAGAGGCAAAATGTTCACAGTCGGTTTCCGACTGTGGCGGACGTTCTTCACTATTCGGCTGCCCTGCGACGACGAGATTTTACCGAACCAGCAGGTCTACTAGCAAACGTGCAGCATCTGCGTACTACATACACCAGAAAACCCAAGAGAACCATAAGAACGAGTGGAGAGTGATATTTCAGAAGTGAATCAAAAACTTTAATATTGCTCGGATGAACCCGCTCACATACAGCGGATGATTTGATTGTAGGGAACACACTCTGCATACGCATACAGCATAATGCCTACGCCCTGACATCTGTAAGAGTAATAACCAGCACAAAAGGACGCATGGCATCGCCGCGAAATGTCAATGAACACTCTTTCTTCAACAAAAGATGTTCCCCATGACGTGAGGTATCGCCCTTAGAGCTTTGACGCAGATATTTTGAAACACCTGGTACGTATGTAGTTATTGACGCCGGGTGGCTATGATTAATGTGAAGCTACTCACAGAGGTTCTGTGTGAGCTGCAATTCTCTTATGGCATCGAAACTTGGTAGATATTATAATGCGTTAATACGGAACTGAATTACGCTGGAAAAAAATTAGTTCCAATTTTGGCCACCAGGTGCAAGTCTCGCGCTTTGAATGCAAGAAGGACGTATAGAAATGTTTCCATATGTAATGGATTAGGAACGTGACATAGGCAGAAAAGGACAAACAAGCGAGAAAGACACAAAGTTGAGATTATTATTAACTGCCGCTGACACAATTTATTCAATATGAGCGTCGAGACGTCGACGAGATGCTGCACAGCACCAGATTGGCAACTAGTGACCAAATTGGAACTAATTTCTTCCAGCATAAAGTGGTTTCGCTTTAACACTAGCAATACCAATGCATTTTTCATAATGCGCCTTACCAAGGGCCTGTTACTTTGTGGCCAGTGTAAAAAAAAATTGAAAAACTAATTTCGTTGACTGTTGCTGATTTATATTAAAAATATACTTTTAAAGAGGTACTAATGTATTGTAAGTAGGCTGTTTATGTTTTCTTTATGTAAGTTTGCTGTTTATGTCTTTTATTGGCAACGTTACATAGCACTCTGTATGAAAATCACTGGCTGTGCTGTGTGCAGTATGTGGCTAGTTTGCATTGTTGTCTGCCATTGTAGAGGGGCAGCTATATGTTAACAGCGCGTAGCGTTGCACAGTTGGAGGTGAGCCGCCAGCAGTGGTGGACGTGGGGAGAGAGATGGCGGAGTTTTGATAATCTGTAAGACTGAATGTCAATTATGAATATTGAGGTAAATACATTGTTTGTTCTCTATTAGAATCTTTCATTTGCTAAGACTATCAGTAGTTAGTGCCTTCCGTAGTTTGTATCTTTTATTTAGCTGGCAGTAGTGGCACTCGCTGTATTGCAGTAGTTCGAGCAACGAAGATTTTTGTGAGGTAAGTGATTTGTGAAAGGTATAGTTTAATGTTTGTCAGGGCCATTCTTTTGCAGGGATTTTTGATAGTCAGATTGCGTTGCGCTAAAAATATTGTGTGTCAGGTTAAGCACAGGCTTGTATAATTGTTCTAAGTGGACGTTTCACATGTGTAAAATTGTTCAAAGGGGACGTTTCAGTATTAATAGGCCCAGAACACAAAAATGTCTTTTAGCACACTCGAAGCAATATCTCCACATTTGCAGTAATGTGTGTTACCAAGGAACGGGAGGAGGGGTTACTTTATGTCCAACAAAAAACATTTTTAAAATTGCAGATTTCATTAACTGTTATTGACTTTTACTCACAACGTACTTTAAAGAGATATTGGTGTTTACATAATGTCGTGAACCTCTGTGCGGCCCAGTCCATTACAGGGATGTTATTGTCGTGTAACCACTCCGTCACAGGCCGCGCATTATGAACAGGTGCTCGATCGTGTTGAAAGATGCAATCGCCATCCCCGAATTTCCCTTCAACGGTGTGAAGCAAGAAAGTGCTTAAAACGTCAATGTAGGCCTGTGCTGTGATAGTGCCACGCAAAACAACAAGGGGTGCAAGCCTCCTCCTTGAAAAACACAACCACACCCTAACTGTTGGCACTACACACGCTGGCAGATGAAGTTCACCGGGCATTCGTCATACCCACTCCCTGCCATTGGATCGCCACATTGTGTACCGTGATTCGTCACTACACACAACGTTTTTCCACTGTTCAATCGTCCAATGTTTATGCTCCTTACACCAAGCGAGGCGTCGTTTGACATTTGCCGGCGTGATGTGTGGTTTATGAGCAGCCGCTCGACCATGAAATCCAAGTTTGCTGGCCGCGGTGGCCGTGCGGTTCTGGCGCTGCAGTCCGGAACCGCGGGACTGCTACGGTCGCAGGTTCGAATCCTGCCTCGGGCATGGGTGTGTGTGATGTCCTTAGGTTAGTTAGGTTTAAGTAGTTCTAAGTTCTAGGGGACTTATGACCTAAGATATTGAGTCCTATAGTGCTCAGAGCCATTTGAACCATTTGAAAATCCAAGTTTTCTCACCTCCCGCCTAACTGTCGTAGTACTTGCAGTGGATACTGATGCAGTTTGGAATTCCTGTGTAGTGGTCAGGATAGATGTCTGCCTATTACACATTACGACCCCCCTTCAACTGTCAGCGGTCTATCAGTCAACAGACGAGGTCGGCCTGTACACTTTTATGCTGTACGTGCTCCTTCACGTTTCCACTTTACTATCACATCGGAAACAATGGATATAGGGATGTTTAGGAGTGTGGAAATCTCGCGTACATACGTATGATACAAGTGACAGCCAATCATCTGACCAAGTTCGGAGTCCGTGAGTTCCGCGGAGCGCCTCTCTCTGCTCCCTCACGACGTCTAATGACTACTGAGGTCGCTGACATGGAGTACCTGGCAGTAGGCGGCAGCACAATGAACCTAATATGAAAAACGCATGTTTCTGGGGGTGTGCGGATACTTTTGATCACATAGTGCAGCTGCTCAGTCGAATGTTAGTCTTTTTTTTTCTGCCAACTGACACTCCGACTTCTATAGCTTACACAGACTTACTCCAAACAAGCACATTTAGAATTACGGTGCTGGAGCTAAGGAATGTCAGACGTTAAACACGAACAGTACCCTAGCGACACATTACTGTGGTAACGAGCCAATACACCGCCAGGTTAAGCATCACCGAGAGAAAATGACAAATTACACGTGCTGTCCGAAGGGCTGTAGGGTATCAATTGGAACACAGCTGTGTCCCGATGTATGAGATCCCACAACTGCTGCGTAAGTACACTATTGTAGTGCGTCGGTCGCACTATTCCATGAACTGGACGATCTCTCCAGCAAATTCAGAGAAAGCGGACGCTTTGCTAGCTTTCCACGCAAGCCTTTGATATTCAAATGACCATTGTAATCGTATTTTTCTATACAAACAATTTCTATCGTTCGACGATGCCGTGCGCAGAATCTTGTTCTCGGGTGGGGGGGGGGGGGGGATTCTTGGTGCTCGGTTCCTGTTTGAACTAGGAACGCGGTGGAAAGTTTTTGCTGTATCCCGGACCAGTGGACATTTGTATAGCCATTCGAACAGCTGTCTTAATGTAGCTACAGTATGTTACAGTATATTAAGCAAAGTTTGAACGACTCGAGGAAGCGGAGACGGCACCCAGGTAAATTGTGCGAATCGATTAATTCCTTTTGCAAAAGATGTTAATTTGGGTGAAATTAATGTCCAGGTATTGGCACCCTCTGTATGTGCACCGTTCAAATTATACGTGCAAAAAAGTGGGAAAAAAAAAGTTTTCTCGGAATTTTTGAGACGCGCATCTTGTATACCTTAAACTTGCACGGATCTGTTCAAACTTTGCACTAATGTAGATAAATCCAAAACGAATTTTTTTTTCAACAGTCTTTATCCGTCATCGAGAAACGATGTTTTAAATTCGAGGTAAATGTAGCACGTAAAAATTATTCTTACGTGAACTGAGTATCCAAATTATGGTAGAGTAAAAGTTGGTAACCAGGGTGAAAAATGCTCCTATCGTACCGCAAGAATAGGCGCATATGTCTTGAGCATAGTTACGGATGTAAAAAAAGGGAACTAAGTTTTCCACTTAGCTGCCAGCTGTACAGACATTCAAATTAAAATTTCTTGATATATTCGTGCTTTTTTTCACGAGTCAACCCTACTTCCCCAGCGCAGTGAGGTCCCTTAGCTACAAGGTGTTGGCACACCTGTATCTTACAGTTTATAGGCCTGATCCAGTGCCTAAAATCCAGAAGATTCTCCAGTCGTAGTGAACAACATGTGATATCTTATGGCTTAAGAGCATACATGAAATAGCTAAAAAAGTTTTTCTGGGGGTGGGTTTGTTTCTGGAGGGGGAGGTGGAGGAGGGTGGTATCACATGTATCACGTTACTTTACTTGACACGATGCATTATATTACATCACATGGATATTAATATTAACTGGTAAAAAAAGCGAGAATATGTCAGAAGGATTTGATTTAAATGTGTATGAAAGTGCCAGAAAACTTTTACATCCGTAAATCAGCCCAGGACATATTCGCCTGTTTTTGTGCTACGATAGGAGAAATGTCTAAACATGAAGTTTGTTGACACAGAAATTACCAAACATTTAAAAAGAAACTTACTAGACTTTTCTGAATGTCTAGCTTCAGTCGTATTGGTTGTAAGTACAATGCAGGAGCGCAGTCATTGTTTCTTCGCCATTTATCGTCGTCTGTGAGGCGGATTGGAGCTGTTTGTTGCAAAAATATTACGCGCCAATGACTATACGCGTCTATGTTCAAGGTACGTGCGCACGGTCAACAATCCAGCTCGCTGGCGTGTGTGTGTGTGTGTGTGTGTGTGTCAGGACTCCACCGCTCCTCTTTTGTTCGCCTTCCTCGTTTGCCAACGGAAGGAAACAAAAAAAAGAAGTTTGGCTCGACTGCAGCCGCCATCTTTTTCATAAATTATCACACGTAGCTCCGGCTAGTCGGGCGCCGCTGCATATGTAAAGTAATTGCGATTGAATACAAATAACGGGAGAACGTGCGCGCGCTATGCCGCTGAAATGCGACCGCAAATCATTTTAATCAAAAACGAGAACGGGCCGTGCCGCGGGCTGCCATAAATATTAATGCTGCCCCCGGATCCCTCCCTCTGGCAACACTCTGCCCTGCCCTGCCCTTCACCCACCCACCCACCCGCCGGTACGGATCGCCGCTACGCTCCGGCGCTCCAATAAAGGCCAAAAATCAGACAATCGCTCTCAGCGACGCGAATCTGTGACGGGGTCGCCGTGGGACATTTTAAAATCTAATTCTGTTGGCGAATTTATGTTTTCAGCAAGCTGGTCTTTCTGTGGAAACGCTCATAAAAACTCGGTGAAACACGAGTATGAACACGGTGCAGAAACGAAAGTGACACTCTTACGATACAACAACTGTTCTTTCTACCTCGACCGTCTATGTTATCAAAAGTACTGTAACACGCCCGGGAGTACAAATGGGTGGGGGGTACCTTAAACTGATACTGTTTCTCTTTTCTCGACCGTGCGCCCTGTCCACAACACGTACCTGGCAATCCCGCGGCGGTCGTATTGTCCTGCTCCACACTGCTGCTGGCTTGCCTGAAATTATGTATCGAAATATGCAAGCGAATAAAGGGGAGCCACACAACGTTAAAACACAACACTGTTCGACGTCTGGCATGAACAACTACAGGGTGAGTCACCTAACGTTACCGCTGGATATGTTTCGTAAACCACATCAAATACTGACGAACCGATTCCACAGACCGAACGTGAGGAGAGGGGCTAGTGTAATTGTTTAATACAAACCATACGAAAATGCACGGAAGTATGTTTTTCAACACAAACCTACGTTTTTTTTAAATGGAACCATATTAGTTTTGTTAGCACATCTGAACATATAAACAAATACGTAATCAGTGCGGTTTGTTGCATTGTAAAATGTTAATTACATCCGGAGATATTGTAACCTAAAGTTGACGCTTGAAACCTTCGACGTTCAGTTGCGTGTTGTAACAAACACGGGCTACGGTCGGCGAGCAGCATCTGCAGGGACATGTTTACGATGACGACCGTGTTTACGAGTGTGGCTGTAGTGCACTGTCGTGGTTTGGTCTAGCTGTCGCAGTGTCCGCATGTAGCGCTTGCTGCTATTGTTATTCTGCATTCGTCTCCGCACGCAGACCAACTGTAGTACACCGTGTTACCAGACGTCTGTGATAGTGTAGTGTTGTAGGGTCTGTGACCATGGTGTATTCGAACTCTGAAAAGGCGGAGATGATACCCATCTATGGCGAGTGTCGACGAAATGCAGCTGAAGCCTGCAGGGTGTATGCAGAACGGTACCCGGACAGAGAGCATCCAACGTGCCGCACATTGCAAAACATCTACCGCCAACTGTATGCAACAGGTACGGTCGTAGCACGCAAACGGGTCCGTAACAGGCCCGTCACAGGAGAAGCGGGTGCAGTTGGTGTCTTAGCTGCTGTTGCCATGAACCCACACATGAGTACACGGGACATTGCGAGAGCCGGTGGACTGAGTCAAAGTAGTGTCATGTGCATACTGCATCGTCACCGCTTTCACCCGTTTCATGTGTCGCTACATCAGCAATTACATGGTGATGACTTTAATCATCGAGTGCAATTCTGTCAATGGGCATTAACAGAGAATGCGTTGCAGTTCTACCTGTTTACCGATGAAGCGGGTTTCACAAACCACGGGGCAGTGAATCTACGGAACATGCATTACTGGTCCGTGGACAATCCTCGCTGGCTCAGACAGGTAGAGCGACAGCGACCGTGGACTGTAAATGTTGGTGCGGAATCATTGGCGACCACCTCATTGGTCCTCACTTCATTGCAGGGGCCCAAACAGCTGCAACATACATCGCGTTTCTACAGAATGATCTGCCAACGTTGCTCGAAAATGTCCCACTGGAAACGTGTCGACGTAAGTGGTATCAGCATGATGGTGCACCTGCACATTCCGCAATTAACACTAGGCTGACCCTTGACAGGATGTTCGACGGGCGTTTCATAGGACGCGGAGGACGCATAAATTGGCCAGCCCGTTCTACTGATCTGACACCTCTGGACTTCTTTCTGTGGGGTACGTTAAAGGAGAATGTGTACCGTGCTGTGCCTACAACCCCAGACGATATGAAACAACGTATTGTGGCAGCCTGCGGCGACATTACACCAGATGTACTGCGTCGTGTACGACATTCATTACGCCAGAGATTGCTATTGTGTGTAGCAAATGATGGCCACCACATTGAACATCTATTGGCCTGACATGTCGGGACACACTCTATTCCACCCCGTAATTGAAAACGGAAACCACGTGTGTACGTGTACCTCACCGCTCATGGTAATGTACATGTGCGTCAGTGAAAAAGACCAATAAAAAGGTGTTAGCATGTGGACGTAATGTGCTGTTCCAGTCTCTTCTGTACCTAAGGTCCATCACCGTTCCCTTTGGATCCCTACGTAATTCGGTGCTCTCCGATACACACGATCGAGCAGCGGAGGAGTAGTACTGAAGCATCAACTTTAGGTTACAATATCTCCGGATGTAATTAACATTTTACAATACAACAAACGGCACTGATTACGTATTTGTTTATATGTTCAGATGTGCTAACAAAACTAACGGGGTTCCATTTAAAAAAAACTTAGGTTTGTGTTAAACATACTTCCGTGCATTTTTGTATGGTTTGTACTAACCAATTACACTAGCCCCTCTCCTCACGTTCGGTCTGTGGAATCGATTCATCAGTATTTGATGTGGTTTACGAAATATATCCAGCGGTAATGTTAGGTGACTCACCCTGTATATTCGGTGACGATTAAAGGAAAATCGCAGGTTGCACTGTTTACATTCCAATTCAGAAGTGTTATCCCAATTAATGGATGATTAACCTAACCTAACCTAATCTAACCTAACCCACAAAATATCATTTAGACGAGCGTACGCGTAACCGACATGACGCGGGTGATTGTTGATGATGCGGAGGCCGAATGATCGAACGAAAGTTCTTACGCTCATCACACATACAGATATCTGGTTACAGTCCTCCTTGTCACTAGTAATGATATAACACTGTTCGTAATGTTAATTTTTCAGTTCTCAGCTCTCACTTGTACGAGCGTGCGCGTAACCGTCGCGGCGCGGCTGATTGTTGATGATGCGGAACGCGATGATCGAACGCACGTCCTCACGCTCGCTACAAATCACTGGCACTTGATTGCACTCTTTTGTGGTAAATAGTATTACTGATTCACATTTGTTCATTCTTGGTGACCGAACACGGCGCGGATGATCGATGCTATGCGACAAGTGACGAGAGGATACATAAATACGTTATTAAGACCACTGCTCATTTTAAATTACTTCTTGATGCACTTTCCTCCGAATCACTTCCATATTTCATCACTTTACTGTAACAGAATTTATAGCAACACTTCAACCTGAATACTAAAAAAGCCTCTCACATGCAGAGCTAGACACTACGCAACATTACAGTACCGTGTCCCGCGCTAGACTCACTACTAGACTTTGCCACTGTTTCAATGTTTCGATACAGTGTATCGATACGTGGAACTGTTTCAGTGTTTCGGAACGGCTGTGATTCACTGTTTCGAAACAGTAGTGTTTCATTCCGCTCCTGTCTCGGATATCCGGACCAGATTCGATCTCGAGCCAGACACAGAAACTGTATCGTTGTTTCAAAATAAGGCTGTTTCAGTCCACCTGTGCTTGGAACGGACTGATTGTATCAAAACAGGGATGTTTCATTCCGCTCTGTGTCGGACGAGATTCGGGGTCGGCACAGGTACTGAAACACAACATACCACTTCGTGAAACACTTTCAAGAGTGTCGAAATCTTTTTGACAAGCAATAGCATGAAGCTTAAGATATCCGAAAATAAAGCTTCGTTTCTAGATGACTGTCCTATTACGAAATGGCGTAACATCTGCTTTATAAACACTAACCAAACAATAAAACAACGCATACTATTCACATTCAAAATAATAAATATGTGAAAATCATTCAGTTAAATTACACTTTTTTTATAACATACGCTTCTCTGTTCATGTACAGTAATCACATTAAGAAACGCAAGTAAGCCTACAACATTTTGAATAGAAAAAGGCGTAGAGTGACAGGTATTAGACATATACATAAATGTGATGTAGGTATAATTGCAAGAAATCTGTCTGACATATCACTTATAGTGTAATGGTGAACGGGAAGGGCTGGGAAGCATGGTGAATTTATAGTAGCGGTTCGAAACACCTTGAAATACAAAATTCTTTTGTGTTATATTTCATTATTTATTCGAATTATTTGTGAGTCTATAGTCACTGTGCCTATTATCCACAATTATTCCCTTTGTGTGCATGGAAATTATCAGGATGGGTATATTACCCATACTAACAGAATATGGGAATCCCAGTAGCATATCCGTTGTTTCTGCAGTTTGCTCCCACCTCCAGTTCCGTTCGCGGTGGTTCTTTTGTCTTCAGCTATGGCTGTCCTCATCCAATTGAAAAGTATGAAAGTCACACGATACGAAAGCAGCGCATTTGCTGCAGGAAATACGAAACTGCCAAGACGCCTAAGTGATAGTTTCATGCTTTCTGCGATATGATTAGCGCTCTCGCACCTCATTTGTGTTTATATGGACATACTTATAGAGTAGACATTCAAGATGATAAAATGTGTAGGTTTATTAGATTACAAAACACAAACTGTTTCACTGTTTCGAAACAGCGTATCGAAACATTACATTGTATTGTTTCATTTGTTTCGAAACAGCTACGTGATTCAGTTTGCCCATCGCTACTCACTACAGACGAGGCTGCCCACAAAGATACTCCACAACTAAACCAGCGATATGACAATACGCTTACAGTGCTCTTGCGAACCGTTGTAATCTTCACTGACAAGGGAATGGTCAGTCTTGCCGTGTTGAAACCCGCCATAATTCTTTCGCCCCTTGAAATTCGCATCCCAAATTTCAGCTACACATTGAAAGTTACATTAAAAAAATAAAAGAAACAGTGAGAACCGCTACCTTCTAGCTTGCCGCCTACAACTATAGTTAAATTCTTTTATCTTGGCGGTTCGCGCATGCCCGCACAGACGCGGGAGATTGCTGCGTTGCCAGTTGCACGCGCCAAGCAAACTTACTTTTAGGGGGGAGCGCGCAGTTTATTAACCCTTTCGCTGCTACAGAGACGTGCTCCCCGCATTCTGTGCTGTGCCCCAAAAATTTGATTGTTATTCATCTTCTTGACTGATACCTTCCGCCCATAAATGACTTAATTTTGTTTCGATGTTCAACGCAGTTATTGTGCAGCACTGAATGCAGTAAACCATTGCATTTTGAAGAGTTTGCAGAGGTAAAAGTCCACAGCGTATACTTTCCGTAAGGTCGATTTTAGTTGCCACTAGAAATTTCAAATAATTACATTCAAACGAATAAAATTCATGAACTAAGACACTTCGATATTGTTTTTAAATAAAGAAAATATTAAACACCACACAATGTTTGAACTCAGAACCTTTTACTTAGCAGCAAAGCACCTTAACCATTACGCTAACGCAGCTAGTTATTCAACGTTATTCCTGGAGGACTTTAAAAGATCACGCAAAATACTGACACACTGTTTGTATGACTGTGAATTATTCACGTTTCGTCGAAGTACAATAGGAAATAAACAATTACCGCTGTTCTTTATTGCGAAAAAGTGGTTAGTGAGAATGAATTTCCTTGCTATCGCCAGAGTTAGGATGCTTATTGCTTGTTTGGTTTAATTAATTAATAGAATATGAAGCGATTGGTATAAGGAATGCTTTTTCCAAACTTTCTTTTATAGAAGGTCTGCTATCAACACATTGCTTTTGTTCAACTACTTTATTTATGACTGAACGTTCCTAAAACTGAAGACACTCGTCCATGCTCTGCACTGCAGCCGAGCTCTGGCAGCGTCGTTCTCTGTTCATTGGCTGACTGTGTTTTGTGACGTCAGATGCGCAGAACGAACCTAAACTCGGCCGCCGTCGTAAATGACGCGCACTTTAGTAGGTGGATACCACGGGACATCGCTAGCTGTTGTTATGGCGATTAGCGCATACGATTGGGGAAGTACGGCACCCATTAAAGAGGAATGTCGATTCAAGGCTTTATTAAAAATGGAAACTAATATTTGTTTTTGCATTACTTTTTTCAATTTCCAAAAACTATTTGCAAGCACATCGTTCTCGCCACATTTTGAACTAAGGAAAACATAATTCTGTTAGACGAATGTCGGCTCGCAGGTGATGAAGGCCTTGTGAATGTTCCACTGGTAGCTGTGGATATACGAGTACACAACACATCATCAACAGAAAAAGCGTGAAAACTGCCATATGTAAAATGTTGATTGAACTCTTAGACAGATGTTCAAATAGTGCAGAAATGTGGTTAGAATCGACTGAAGTACTGGATGTTACAGTCTTCAAATCCATCGGCGATGGAGAAACCAAATATACGGACACTACCGAAGAATCTGTGAGTTGTGGTGGCATATTTGATTAACAGCTATTTCCGAAAAAAAGTCAGAAAATAAAAGTACCCCTTTAGACAAATTAGTAACCCGTCTACTCCTGATTCCTTAAATGATGGAATTCCTATGAATAAAATAGCATGAAACATCTGATTGTAAATGAGTTTATGTGTAAAATATTTTACGTTAAGTGTGTAAAAACTTTTACGGAAAACCATAATTATGATGGTTCATTAGTTTCAGATTATTCACCTGTAATCTAAAGAATAAGGCAAAGCCAAGACTTCGTCTCAATGTTTATGACATCATATCATCTAAACTTTGTGCCATAAGACGATATAATTTTGGAAGTAGAGTACATTCAGTGGTATGTGTGGATACCGTCTCCAAAATTTGCTGCACATAGTTAGTAAAAAAAAAAAAAGCATCATTCCTTATGCTGAAACTAAAATGGTGCACATTCCCAGTAGCAGGCTTCCTCGGAAAACAAAATTTTGATTTTCGGTATTTGATGTAATTACTGACCGAATTTAAAAATTTAAAATGTTGTCATAATCCACTCATTAAGAGGTGTTTAAATGTTTAAAACAATATGTCAACTATTAAAATTAGAAATCATGTACATCCCTTAGGCAGCGTAATGCGTCGCGTATAGAACATCCAGATTATTCATCAAGTATCTGACAACAAGAGCGCTTAGATACGTCCAAAAAACTGTGCATATAATTCTAAACCCTTTCGAAACTTTTTCTTGCTTACAACATCCGCAAAATAATGAAACGAAAAAAGTTTATCACTTACTACAATTTCGCCGTTCGCACAGTAAAACTTAAGCATTCGACATGACTTTTTAATTTATTCCTTCGTTACTACTAATTCTATTTGCAGCACATTTTGTGGGCAGTATCCACATATACCACTCAATGTAGCTGCAGAATTATATCACAGTACGAGAGACAATTCAGGAGATATGACGTTTTGTGCATGGGAGTTCGATTCTTTGAAGAATAGGGAGAGGGGAGGAGTGTAAGAACAGAAACAAGGCGAGTACGATTCAAATATTGCGGGTTGCATACTTCACTTCCGCTGTTAACATCAGCGCTAACAGGCTACCGTAGTTGCCGCCGTAGTTCTCAAGTACGTCGAGTCCGAGACTGTGGCGCTGCGTTCGCTTCATACTCGTCGACTCGTTCCCTCTACTGAAGCATCCAGGAGTGTAAGGCTAGTCGTGACTTATTGTTACCAGAAAAGATGAGTACACCATCTTGCTGCTGTGAAATAGCACTGACAAGGCGAAATGACCGATCGTAAACGCCAAATGGCCTCTAACGAAGCTGTGTTTTCTGAGACTGTGGAGGGTGTAAGACGAAAACTAATAGATGAAAAGCACACAGTTTGCAAATGTGTTCCACTAGAGGAGGTTCTGTAATTTATTTTAATAATTAATCTCCATTTGACATTGCACTTGGTCCTCATGTCATGTTTTCTGGTACCGCCGTTATGCACTCGGAAACTCTCGAAAGTGTGAAAATGTCAACTGATCGTTAGACATTCTCTGAACAGATACTAAATACTGAAATAAACTTAAAGCTGTCTTCGAAAAACATAACAATATTCACTGCTAACAGCTCAGTCGTATATAACTTGAGTCTGTCATTTAGGTAGGTCCAACGTCTTTTGACATATCAACTTGCACTTGAGAATGGCTGTAAAGCCGAACTGATGAGTGTGTGGAATAAATAATTAATAATTTACAGTTTAATGGTGTAAATTTCTGTCAATGGGGCTTGCGTATGTAGCAGGAATGTAGCGACTCCCCGGCCATACTTGCGAAATCGTATATTACTCGCTCTCCTTTTTGAGCGAGTCGAGTCCGCTTGTACCCGACAAAGGGGTCCATATGGCGAGTCGGCAGCGGCGGAGACTCAAGAGTCGAGTCTGCAGACACAGGGAGACGGTGAGTTCGGAAATGAAGTCACAGGACTCGCCAGCGTGTCCAGTGCGAGTAAACAGAGCCCATTTCTGGTCTCGTGTTCCATGTGGATTCTGAGACAAACAAAAAAGACTCACGTCGAAGGAATTATCCAAATGGGACGGAAATCGGGAGAAAAAGCTTCACAAACTGAGGAAGTCAATACCGCGTTGGTCCAACTCTTGCGCCCTTATACAGCCAGGCACTGGTTGACAGAGTTGTTGAATTTCCTCCTGAGGGATATCGTACCAACTCTCCCCAATGGGCTTGTTAGATCGTCAAAATCCCAGACTGGTTGTAGGGTAGAGCCCGTAATGCTTCAAACGTTCTCAGTTGGGGAGAGATTCGGTGATCTTACTGCCCAAGGGGTTTGGCAGACACGAAGACAAGCTGCAGAAACTCTCGCCATGTGTGGGCGGACATTATCTTGCTGAAATGTAAGCCCAGGATGTCTTGCCATGAAGGTCAACGAAACGGGGACGTAGAATGTCGTCAAATTACCACTGTGGTTTAAGGGTTCCGCGGATGACAACCAAAGGGCTCGTGCTATGAAATGAAATGAAATGACACCCCAGACGATCACTCTTGGTTGTCCAGGGTGAGTTCCAGACACGTCTTCCCTGGTCATTGGGGGCTCGTTTCGAAGCGGGACCCATCATTTAAGACAATTCTGCTCCAGTCAATGAGATTCCAGGCCGAAGATGTGTCTGGATGTATCAAAAGTTTAAGCCCATATTTTTCATAAAATGCGTTTGCAGTGCTAGTATGTTCTTAGTACTCCCGTGCGTGCCCCAAGAATTGTCCCAGGTGCTACATCACGGAGGAAATGTTTCGAGTAGTGGTTCAAGTGGCTCTGGGCACTACCGGACTTAACATCTGAGGTCATCAGTCCCCTAGAACTTAGAACTACTTAAACCTAACCAACCTAAGGACATCACACACATCCATGCCTGAGGTAGGATTCGAACCTGCGACCGTAGCGGTCGCGCGGTTCCAGACTGAAGCGCCTAGAACCGCTCGGCCATAACGCTCGGCCTGTAGTGGTTCCCCACGACATTCCAAGTGCCATGGTTACCTACGACATTCCAAGTGCCATGCGTGAAACTCTCCTGCATTTTGTTCATGCGTGGTTTGTGTGATAAACAGAGCGCATGTAAGCTTGTTTGTGTCAGTGAAACATCTTTCTAATGAATGGAGATAATTTGAATTTCAGAAATTGTAAAATTCGTTGAACAAGAAAGGTAAGCAAGGCATTTGTTCCTCAAAATTTACACAATTGGTTGAGTTAGTTGAAGCTACGAACACATTCCATGTAATTCCAATGCATACCACAGTCTTCTTCGATTTTAAAAAAATGGTTCAAATGGCTGTGAGCACTATGGGACTTAACATCTGCGGTCATCAGTCCCCTAGAACTTAGAACTACTTAAACCTAACTAACCTAAGGACATCACACACATCCATGCCCGAGGCAGGATTCGAACCTGCGACCATAGCGGTCATGCGGTTCCGGACTGAGCGCCTGGAACCGCTAGACCACCGCGGCCGGCCCTTCTTCGATTTTAAAGATGTTGCTGAAACATTGTTGTGAATGTGGGCGTGTAAAATCTGCAAATACAGACGATCAAAGTGCTCATACTCACCTATCTCAAACAGCTATTGAAATTCTTACTCTGTAACAGAAGAATGGAAAAAGTCAATGCATTCAAAAGAGGAAAGGCCAAGGCCGAGATGTGCCATCTTGAAAGATCAGCCGCAGTTGCAAAACAGAAAGACCTGTTAACGATGTTTCCATTCCTTTCTCAACATCGGAGTGACCCCTCTAGTAATTTTTACATCATCTGATCTAAACAGTGGAGTTGTGCAAGAACAGAAGACAATACTAAGAGATTTTTTCTGTGAAATTAGTTTTGTTATTCTCCTTTTTTTTTAATGTAAACGATACGAGAAATGTTCTTTGTTATACTACTGAAAACATTAGTGCTAAATTTCCGTGCTTGTGTTGTCATAAATAAAACGTAGCGCCTCATTATTAGTGGCACAAGATACAAAAACTTTCCTATTGTTACTCACAACCAGTCAATTTCCTTCTGTTATGTCACATAGAGCGTTCTTAATAAATTTATTCGTATTATAATTTGAATAATTATTTTTTGCAGTGATAAGGTGAGCATCTGATTCTGTGATATCAGAATATATTTCCAATTTTTGACACAAATAAGTTACAAAAAGAAATATATTGTTTTTTGTTCTTCTCACAAAAGTAAGATTTGGCTCTTAGAACGTTTAACCTCTCCACTCTTCGCATCATCTTATTGCTGTTCCAAGTTTCCCAAAAGTTAGCGTACCGTAATTCATTTCCTCCAACGTGAGCAGACCCCAACATCAATTTTGCTTTTAACCTCAGAATTACCTTCGCAGCTTTTTCTAGAAAATGGACGAGTGATTTCCGTCCAACTGCCCTCACTCTGCACCCTCTCTCCCCCCCCCCCCCACCCCTCCATTTTCCTCCCTGGCCTTTCTTATCTGGTCCGTCCGTTCTCAAGAGGATGCTCCACATAAGCCCCTCCCTCGATTGTGCAGCTTCCTGGACTCACAACAGTTCTTCATCACTCGGCAAATAGCGCCTACGGCGAAAGCAGAGAGAGAGAGAGAGAGAGAGAGAGAGAGAGAGAGAAGGAACGTTGAGAGGGATGGAGAAATAACAATAGATGGCCAAGGACTGTTGGAGCAGGCCATTCTGCGCTGTCTCCACTACAGCTGTGGGTTCTGCTTCAGAATAAAAGATTGCGGGCGAATCCTGCTGAGAGAACGGCAGCTTACCAAAAAAAAAAAAAAAAAAAAAAAATTGCGCAGGAACTCTAATTATATTGTCATATTGGAGTGCCATAAAAATTTACTGCTGATTCTAAAGTACTGACTAGCCACTACGCGAAAGTTCGGCGCATGCCCGGACACACCAGAACAAAGTATCTCCGCATTTAGCCACTCACATTTATGACGTATTCGTTTGTTAAGTCACCAGCATCTTCATGGTTGAGACTGTAGTCCGTTACCTTCAAATAGGAATTCTTAGGTCATCCTCCCGTCTGTTGTCCTGGCGTCCAATATCTCTCGGTTTGTGGAGCGAAGCCAATTTCCTGGGTCTTTTGTTTTATATTCGTTAGAGTTGCCCAAGCCAGATGATCTTATTCTATCTTGTCGTATATGTAATACAGGACGAAAACAAACTTAACCAACAAAACTTCGGAGTTTGTTTAAGGAAATTATCTGATTATTTTTGTGTAATGCACCCATGGTCTCCAGTGGCTCTTTTAGACTAATAAACCGTTTGTGAGTTAATGTTACCACAATTACCTATGGTCTGCGATAATACATCCACAACAGTGAAATAGGCGGTAATATGCTATTACCTAAACGTAAAAACACATGACACAGAGTAATTCAACAGCCCTCAGAAAACATACGTACACTTTTATCATAAAAGCGGAATTATCAGTACACGAGGAATTTACAGAATTGTCAACAGACGAAGAGCTAAAATTGAAATAAGAATGTTGATATCAAGAATTTTAGCTTCAGAGGCGAACTCCAATATTAAAATCAGCTTTATGGGCTACCGCAAAGAAACGTTTCATATTATTCCCATAATAATAATATTTTGCCAAAAGAAGATTTAGTGCAGTCAGTAATTTACTGACAGGGAACAGAAACGAATTGTCAGCAATGGAACGTAGCGAGTTAAGTCTGGTGGTGAGAAATATGACAATAAATATCGAAAAATTTCTTCTGCATGAAGTTCAGCCATATTCTTACTAATATTATATTAATTTTTTAATAATATACATTTATTAAACATTTAGACCAGTAATGTTAATATTTTTAACAAAGCTATTTAAAAAAATCTGACCTTGTCTAAAGTATGTAATCCCTCCATCAAAGAGGGTCACCCTCGAATCAAAAAAATGGTTCAAATGGCTCTGAGCACTATGGGACTTAACATCGGAGGTCATCAGTCCCCTAGAACGTAGAACAACTTAAACCTAACTAACCTAAGGACGTCACACACATCCATGCCCGAGGCAGGATTCGAACCTGCGACCGTAGTGGTCGCGCGGTTCCAGACTGTAGCGCCTAGAACCGCTCGTCCACCTCGGCCGGCGCCATCGAATCACTATAGGAAAATGTGTGATATGATCCAAAAAGGCAGGATAACTAGGCGTTGCCTTATTGATTTCGAGAGGATCTGAGGATCTTTGTGGGGCCTTATTAAAAAAAAAACAAAAAAAACAAAAAAGGGGGGGGGGGACCGGTAGACGATAAAGGGTTGGGAATCTATGGTTTTGACCAGTGGTTTTCAAACTTTTTGGGTCCGCCTCTCACTTAACCTAAACATAAATGTCTGCGGTTTATTTCGTACATGACATTCAGATCAAAGTGTGGGGTAAGAAAATTTAAGTTCTGAAAAAATTTAATAAGTGTGCTGATGTAACACGTTGTAATCAACTTTGAATGTTGTGTGAATCACATCCCTTTCTTCACTTTCATTAGAGATTTATATTTCGTGCTGATGACTGGCAATACTGGAAAACCTACCCCACGTAAAATGGATGTTGCAGAAGGTATCAAAACTTTCGAATACATCTATTTCACCAAGCATCAAATGTCAGGCAGTGATGAGGAAACGAACTTCGGTATTGATGTGAAGTCTGAAGAAATATCAATAAATTGCTCTTGTTCATCACTGGTAATTGTTGATAGTTGTGTACTGAATGGATCTTTGATCCTGTTGCCCGTTGTGTTGATCAGATTCTTTTGAAAATCACTTCAGAACCTAATCACTGAGTTTAATTAAGTGATCCATAAACACACTCAGTTTTCATTGAACTGAATGTCATTGTCTTCTAAAAATGTGTGAAGAGTAGGGAAAATGTAATGAATGTCTTTTTATCATCGAACTTTCTCCTCCACAATACTAGATTGCCATCTGTTGAGCTGCCATAGTAACTACACGTATTTGGCTGGCCGCTAGATGTCACTACCAGCGCACACATTGATCCTTTACTTCCTTACTAGAAAGCAAATAATTTGGTTTATTATTTTTATGAAACCGCGGCGTCGCCTCCACTATAAAGCCTCTACACCCCTTGGAACTGCGGCGCAGAGTTTGAACAACACGGGTTTAGACGAAGAATCTCCACTAAAACCTTTGTAACGTGATCATTTTACGCTGATTGGATGATTGCATGTACTTCCGACTTACACATTTAGTAAATAATAGTTTGCTATCTGCAAGGAACTCGTAAAGAAAGAGCTTGAGGTGTGTGTGTGTGTGTGTGTGTGTGTGTGTGTGTGTGTAGAAGGTCTCGCATCAGACAGATGGAACGAAGCGAAAGAAGCTCTCGGAGCACAGGCAAAATGTAAAAGAGGAAGGAGCGGAGGCGGATACGAAGGCGGCTTCACAGGGACGCCCGAACTCAAAATTGCAATAACCGTCTGGGAAAAACGAAGGAAAGTCGCTTCGGTATGGCGGAGGCAAAACTCTGTTCCCGGTGCCGTAGGCAGCGTAATTATTATTGAAATTCGCTTTCGATTGCGTAGCTGTGCGAAGAGGGTGGAAAACGAACCGAGCGTTGCGGAAATCAGAACACCGTCTGTCGAAGTTGATTCCTATTTATTTTCTTAAATTTCGTTTCCTTGTCCTCCTACTCTGCTTATCTTATTCTTGCACAATGTGCGCAGCGCGCTAGGGCTCCCAGTTACGACCTCCCAGTACTTCTCACTTCCCTCTCCCTTCCTTTTTCTCCATATTTTCTCTTTCAACATGCTCAGTGCTACAGTCATCCATCTCATCTGCGGCGCAAACACTTTGCAGATCCTGCAGCTCTTGCTGTTGTTATCTTCAGTCTGAATATTGATTTAATATGGCGCTCCCTGCTACAGCGGCCGTCACAAAGTAGGCACCTCAAGGTCTTGAGGCCAGTTAGCAATAATTTCAAATGGTAGTGAAGATTCAGAAAAAGCCAAGAATATGGAGGAATACTTTCAAAAGATAATTGTTGTCAGCTTCCACGAAAAAAATAATAAAATAAAACAAAAATTAACGTTACAAGAAACTTGAAAGAAAAATGCGTCTGATACATATTTTATGGTGAAAGAATTAAAGTATTCGGAGATAAAAATAAAATACCGTAAGAGGTATGAAAAGGTTCCGTAAGTAACGACATATGTCGCCGCTGATGAACTGCATTCTAAAAAATGGTTCAAATGGCTCTGAGCATTATGGGACTCAACATCTTAGGTCATAAGTCCCCTAGAACTTAGAACTACTTAAACCTAACTAACCTAAGGACATCACACACACCCATGCCCGAGGCAGGATTCGAACCTGCGACCGTAGCAGTCCCGCGGTTCCGGACTGCAGCGCCAGAACCGCTAGACCAACGCGGCCGGCAACTGCATTCTATTGGACCGTGTAGAAACTTCCAGGGAGTAAGTTGAAAATACTATAAAGTCATGGAGGTAAAAAAAGAAAGGAGATGGCGCTATAGACTTGACGTGTACGTTGTTCTGAAGCCAGAGAGGGCAGGGCCTGTTGCCATCTTAAATAACCCAGAACATAAGCAGACTATTGTTTACGATTGCTTCTTGTTCATAATTTCTGTGGTACGCACGCAACAACTGTTTTAAATACTAAAAATTACAGTGCCTACATGAATAACATAGCGTCAGGAAAGCAATACCGAACGTTTTTCTGTTCTGAATGCGTTTTTGCTCTAGTAATGCGACACATTTGGCTTCGTCAATGTATTTTTTTTTTTTTTGTTGATAACCAAGAAGGTTACTGTGGATAACAAATGAAGCTGGAACTCCGAAACCAACGCTTCTTTGCGTAGTGACACTGATTCTTATTCGTTATATAACTCCCACGTGTGCTTTGTTAGACCAGTAATGTGTGCAATGAAGAACGAAGCAAGCCATGCTATCGTATGTCGTGCATGTTACCAAAGTGATCGATTATTGAATTGTCAAAGAAACAGAACTGCGCAGAGGTATAGCTCCAAGCAGAATAGAGTTTTTGTTTTATTCGATTGTCAGTGCATTACTTTCACTGTAGCTTACACATCTTATTGCTTTGGAATCTTACCTATGATGAGCTGGCCGGGGTGGCCGAGCGGTTCTAGGCGCTACAGTCTGGAACCGTGCGACCGCTACGGTCGCAGGTTCGAATCCTGCCTCGGGCATGGATGTGTGTGATGTCCTTAGGTTAGTTAGGTTTAAGTAGTTCTAAGTTCTGGGGGACTGATGACCTTAGAAGTTAAGTCCCATAGTGCTCAGAGCCATTTGAAACCATTACCTATGATGCGTCATTCAGTGTGTGACCAATGATAGCAGTTTAGAGGATAAAAAAAGCGGTATAATTTTTAAACATGTTCCAGCATTGCGCAGTACTATAAATGTCGTTAAGGGAATGGTCTCAAATGCTTAAACCGCTTAAAATGGATATTTTGCTTTAACATTCATGTAAGTCACTTTAGTAATGATAGCGTAACCTGTGCCACATATAAACCTCCCTTTTCAATAGTAGCTTATTTGCTTCGTTTCCCGGAATATTTCTCGCCAGTAGCTCGTAAGTTTTTGTGGAATAACCAAACATATCACACCTGGAATGTACGCCTACTTGGATCGTCTGCTTCATTCTACTTTCGAATTTAATTTTGAGGTTTTGAAGGTACTATACAATTCTGTGACATGATTTGTGGTTATACCAGTCGTTCTTTTATTAGTTTCACGTTCCATGTATATTTGCACGATAATCGCTAAGATGTGGACGAATCATTTTATATTAACATAATTTTTTTGTAAATATGCCTCCATACTGAACACCTATTAGCTTTTTGGCTCAAATGGCTCTGAGCACTATGGGACTTAACTTCTGAGGTCATCAGTCCCCTAGAACTTAGAACTACTTAAACCTAACTAACCTAAGGACATCACACACATCCATGCCCGAGACAGGATTCGAACCTGCGACCGTAGCGGTCGCGCGGTTCCAAACTGTAGCGCCTAGAACCGCTCGGCCACCCAGGCCGGCTGAACCCCTGTTTGTGCTGCAGACAACCTTAATGTGGCGTAATGAATGTCATTTCTTTCTTCTGGTATTGTAATTATGTACATCATTGCTCCGGTTGATATGCAGTGGATTATTTACAACAAACTTCATGGAGGAATAACTATAGTGTGAAAGGGATAGAGTGCTGCTCACACGCCGAGCGGCAGGCAGGCACGACGAAAAGTGTGTTGTCGTAAGTTTTCGACCCAAGCCTCCTTCAGAAAGGTTACAAAGCGCGCACACACACACACACACACACACACACACACACACACACAATCATATAAACAAAACTCAAACACGCATGACCTCTGTCTCCGGCTGTTCTAGCCAGAATTTTTTATTTTAAAGTGGAGCGAAATGTGAACAATGAATAATAATCGGCGGGAACAATGTGAGGCACGAGATGCTACACCAACAATCAGCGCTGTCGCGTAGCCGTGTGTTGTGCGTGGACGAGACCGTTGATATAGTGTAGCACGGATATCGGAGCTTTTGCGGTTTGTAAGGCAATGAAAAACACAGGAAAGAATAAAGGCAAAGAGCGCACCCGTAATTCATATAAACAAAAGAAAATTATTGCTTAAACTGCTCCACTTACGAATGAAATGTGATTCCTTTAAACTTCAGATTTCGATCGGATTGATTAGAACACCTGTAAACGACGCAAGCTGGCATTTTTGACTAAACAACTACGGCTCCACACATTCAAAGCTCCAGATGCTATTTGGGATACGACCACAGAAGTAAACACATTTCCCCAACGGTGGAAACTGGGCACGCGCACGTTACAGTGACGTCACGCGGAAGTATCACCACGGTGAAACTAACGATTTGGGCTATGTTAAGATAGCGGATGTCGGCTTCAAGTTTGTGATGTAATGACAATTTCCTTCTTTTTTATCTCCGAGTATAAAATTAATTTTGGAAGTACCTGAGACATCAGTATTGTATCGAGTCACCTATGAACGCATTTTATTTGCGAGAGACTCCGTGCGCGACAGCGCGTGGGTATTTGTGTACCGCTGCCAGGATTTTCGATGCGATAAGTTCATTGTACACAAAACTAAGCTCTTGCTGCTGCAATGTCTCTGCATTCCATTAAAAAAAACTTGTCCACCATTACACTTTCTGTTGCAACCCACTCCGTATTAGTCTGACCGGCCGTACGTTTTGTACGAAAGAATGTATACCTTTTTGCAACGACATTGACTGATTCTTTGAAATACGCATCTAATGCAGACAAAATCTCTTCGTTGGACAGAGTTGCTACGTCGCGTCGGGGAAATAATTTCACGATCACACGGTAGGTGGCCACTCCTACACAAGAAAGGAGATAAGGCTGCCGCTCGTTACCTTGAATTCTGTAGGCGGCGAGATGGAATCCAAATTGGCGTGACCACTCCGTCCAGCTTTCTAGGGCAGCATCAAACGGACGAAAAGGTGGTGCAACAGCATGTTGGGGCTGCGGTAGCGGTGGAGCGGTGGCTGCCGCATCGTTTTGCAGTGCACGTTGACCCTGGACGAGCTGTCCCAGGGCATCCAATAAGGCCTACGTCTGCTGATTCTGCAAGCGATAAAATTCGGACAGTACATCTGGAGATTGTGGCGAAGCCATGACACAAGTAAATTAGTGCAGCAATCGCAAGACAAACATCCCATCCTCGTCGCCATATGAAGTGTTGGCAGAAGAGCCAACACCTTGTAGCTAGAGGAGGCCGGAAGGCACGCGTTAAGCTCACGCAGACTGGCGTGAGGTCTGGAACATTACAAGGTTATTAATATAGCAAATAAAGTACGTAGTTGAAGTAATACTTAACTTTATTCCATAATTGGTGAACATCGCTCTTGTTAATACATATAAGTGCAATCTCAATATACACTGGTAATGGTGCCTTGCTAGGTCGTAGCAATTGACGTAGCTGAAGGCTATGCTAACTATCGTCTCGGCAAATGAGAGCGTATTTGTCAGGGTAGCATCGCTAGCAAAGTCGGCTGTACAACTGGGACGAGTGCTGGACGTGTCTCTAGACCTGCCGTGTGGCGGCGCTCGGTCTGCAACCACTGACAGTGGCAACACGCGGGTCCGTCGTATACTAGCGGACCGCGGCCGATTTAAAAGGCTACCACCTAGCAAATGTGGTGTCTGGCTGTGACACCACAGTTTCAGAATGGAAAACCATGTGAGCGGAGAAGACAAAGAATGGAGGTCTCTGAGCCAGAATAATAAATTTTTTTCTCGGAGATCACCCTGTTACGTCGAACACACTCGTGTGTCACAGTATCGAAGTACAGTTCCGAACATTAACCTTTCGTCAAAATCGTCAAATTCTGTAGATTTCCGTTTTCATTTATATCCCTTTCTTGAAGTATCAAATCACATGCTCACCTCTAGAGATTCTGCCGACGTTACTGCACTGTTAGTGTGGAGGACAGTCGTTTCTGGAATACCACAAGGCTTTGTTGTCATTTTATGAACTTCCGCATAATTTATACTGTTCATGGTTTCTTCACTACATTCGATATGACAATTTTAGAGTGTTTTCGAATATCTTTTCGCCCTTTACGCACTCCACCTGGAGTAGCACCCTTGTTCAGCGCCGGCTTTAGGGTGGGGCGACTCGGGCGGTCGCCCAGGGCGCCGGGGCCCAAGGGGCGCCACGTACTAAACGCATGTAAAAAAAAAAAATTACAATTTACAATTACCCATTTCGCAAAACTAAAATATTATTCAGTCTCTTTCAACATACGTCGCTAATCTCACGAATGCGCGATGAATTCGGGGTAGCAGAAGAGAGATCATGTTGAATGCAATCTTCGTATTGTCTGCAACCATCCATGTTTGACGCGGGCTAGCACGGGCTCTACCAAAGCGCCTCTCTTATTTGTTTCAAGAACTGCAACAAGGAAGAGCCCATGCAGCCGCACCATCTCTCGTTTACAACAGAAACTACCGGTCGCTCCAAATAAAAGAAAATACAGACTGTGAAATATACATTACATTATGATTTAATTAATACGAATGTATTTATATCGAATATTTGTGACTTAATGACTCATGTACATTAATTAATAGATCATGCAATGCGTGCACTGCATTCATAGAGAATTCTCCCCTAACTTACTGAAATAACACAGCGCCACACAATGTTTGTTAGACTGCATATGTTGGCAGCGCTACGATTTGCACCCGCATGTCAGTAATTGTCAGTAAGAGTCGGAGGCAGCGGTCATGTTTTCGTGGCTGAATAATTGTGAGTGAAACGAGTGTCGTGACTGTGTCAACATTTTAATTTTCTGGTAGGTGCGAAAAACATTTTTATCTTTCAGTTCAGGTTTTTTTCTAGTTACGTCTACTGATAGGTGAATTTCTTTATTTGTTATAGATCGAATATTATGGTCGCGAAATAGAGCAGTGTCCAAGCAATAATTTGTCAAATTATTAAATCATGCCAGAAGAGAAGGAAATGATTAAAAAAAGCTTTCTGGTTCAGAAAATCGGAAAAGAAAAGATGAAAAAGAAAAAGTTCTTGAAGAAACTAAAAAGCACATGAATATTTATAAGTACCTTAAAGGAAATTCTAAGGCAAATACTTCAGATATTGAATCAAAAGTCCATGTATCAGCAAATATTTCTTCAGACTGTGAACAATTATACACAAAAAATATACAACCACCTATAGAAGGTGATCAAATTGACCAGCGCAGTACATCTTTGCACGAATCCTCTGATATTTCTCCAAGTCAAAATCAACACATGACATCTGTGGTCGATGAAAGTATCAACGTTCTTGCAATAAAAGAATACAATGTTTCTGATGTAGGTACGTGGCCAAAAGTACTTAATGCTAGAGATATAGATCGCATTATAATATGTGGACCCTCACAAGTATGTCTAAATAACTTTCCAAAAGATGAAAATGGGCGTCATTTCTCTTCAAATCATTACACAAGAAAACTATCAAACGAAGAAACTATCAGACGACGGTGGCTAGTTTATTCTGTATCAAACGACAGTGTCTTTTGCTTTTGTTGTCGACTGTTTGATTTAAAGTCAACTACTAATTTGACTACCACTGTGGGTTTCAGAAATTGGAAACATTTAAGTGAAGCTCTGAAACTGCATGAAAATAGTCCTAACCACAAAAAAGCATTTACTCAATGGACTGAAGCTGAAATCAGGTTTAAAGCTGGATTAACTATTGACAAGGAAGAACAAAAGCTAATTTCTAAAGAAAGTTTACGATGGAGCAATGTGCTTCAAAGATTGATGCACATTACTTTGTATTTGGCTGAAAATAATATGGCATTCAGAGGGTTATCAGATAAATTATTTACCCCAAATAATGGAAAATTCTTAGGTCTTGTACAGTTATTGGCAAAGTTTGATCCAATCATGGAAGAGCACGTCAGACTGGCATTGAATGGTGATTTGGCTGACCATTATTGCGGCAAAAATATACAAAATGAATTAATGGAACTCTGGCATCACACGTTATGTCTACAATCGTATCCCGCATAAAGGGTTCAAAGTATTATGCAATCATAGCTGACTGTACTCCAGATATAAGCCACAAAGACCAGCTTTCGATAACTTTAAGATGCGCCGACATAAGTGTAAAAGAACATTTCATCTCATTTCTGCAAATAGATGATACAGCCGGTGAAGGCCTCACAGAAAGCATTTTAAAAACATTGAGTGATCTTGACCTTAACATTAATGACTGCAGAGGACAGGTCTACGATAACGGCGCGAACATGAAGGGGAAAAATAAAGGCGTCCAGAACAGAATTAAGAAGTTAAATCCACTAGCTTTTTTGTGCCATGTGGATGCCATAGTTATAATTTGGTATTGTGTGATGCGGCAAAATCATCAGTAAAATCCGTGACACTGTTCGGAATGTTACAAAAAATGTTTAATCCATTTGCTGGATCGGTAAATAGATGGAAAATTTTGACCGACCATTTGAAGATATACACCCTGAAAAATGTAAGTGACACACGCTGGGAAGCTCGAATTGATAGCGTCAAAGCGGTTCGTTATCAATTATGCGAAATGCATGACGCTTTGGTTTCCTTGGCCGATGCTACTGAACAAAGCGATGCTGCGGTGTCACACGAAGCGACAACACTAGGAGGACAATTAAGACTTCAGCTTCATTGTTTCTCTCGTGACATGGTATGATGTTCTGTTTCAAATTAACGTTGTGACAGTCACCCACAATCAACTTTGTCGAGTTTATGGGAATCCTTGACAAATGTTGCTCTTATTTGGAAACATATAGACAAACAGGTTTCGAACAAGCTATTGTAACAGCAACTGAACTGGCTTCGGATCTTGATACGCAGCCATTATTTAAACCACAAATGCGATTAAGACGTATTAAACGCAGGCCGGGTGAAGAGGCTGTTGATGATCAAATAACTGACCCAAAAAAGAAGTTTAAAGTAGAGTTTTTCAATGCACTGTTGGACACCGTCCACATATCCATGAAAGAAAGATTTGAACAGATGCAAGAATTTTCTGCGACGTGGAGTTTCTTGTTTGACATTGAAAAAAATCAAAATAATGAAGAACTAATACAATGCTGTTCTAAATTACAAGAAAAGTTAACTGTCAACATGAAGTCAGATATTGATGGAAATTTGCTGTGCGACGAAATTTTAGGCCTGCAACACTATCTCGAAGACAGCCAGGCAACGCCTATTGAAGCCTTAAACTTCTACGTATTTTGCTAACAATACCAGTGACTGTCGCAAGCGGCGAACGCAGTTTTTCCAAACTGAAGCTGATAAAAACGTACTTGCGGTCTACAATGTCTCAAACAAGACTAACCAGTTTGGCCTCACTGTCCATTGAAAATGAAGTTGCAGAAAACCTGGACTTTGCTAATCTGATCAGAGACTTTGCCGACAGAAAAGCGAGAAAAGTAAAATTTTAGTCGTTTATAATTGTTTTTCATTAGGCGTAATATGTTTTGTGTTCAGATGACTGCCAGAAAATATAGGTTTATGGCTTACAGTTATATTAAATTCAATAAAAATATGGTACCCAATTCAAAATTAGTGTTTTTTCGTTATACGTATTACCTCCTATATATAAAAATCAATTGTTGTGTGTTAGTCTCACCAAAACAAAGAAATGGCTTGACCAATTTGAATAATTTTTGTTTTGTTTTGTTCGCTTTAGTACAGGGGTGCTTCAGAAAAGAAAAGAAATATTTGGGATATACGAGCCTGTTTCAACCACATTTTACGCATCTTTTCTTTGTTTGGAACACGCAAAAACAATTTTCTGGAGTTGTTGTAGATGTACAGTGCAGTACTACGCAATATTTTTAGACAATTTCCCAAAACGTGAATGCCCAAACAATGTATCACTGCTATACTGACTGTTACGGCAGCGACAGCAGCATGCTGGACTGACGTCACGGGCTACACAAGACTCACATGGAGCGTCTTAGCGGGCTTTCAGATTATTTGGATTTCATTTCCATTTAAATACTCAAATTTACGATGGAAAAAACCATGTTATGATCATAAGATGACGCCATTAACCACTTAAGACGATTTCTAGAAAACAGTCAAATACCGTGTTGCAAAGCACTGCCAGGTTCGCTATTTATACAATAAAGGGCGCCAACTGGACGACTCGTCCGGAGCACTGGATGGCTAAGGCCGGCCCTGCCCTTGTTTATGCATTTCGCACACTGCTGAATACACGGAAGACTAAAACCACACGTGAACACAGATGTCGCACGGAAACACAGAACGTTCAGATGACGCAGACCAACTGCTCTGGATAACATCTCCAGCTTCAGAGGATGTGAACCTGGAACCTTTCTATCTATAGTTTATGACGTATCAACCTTTGGCTTTCTTCTTTTGCTATCTATTTGTTTCTTCGTCAAATGTCGTTAGCAGTTGTGTGTGGGCGTCGCACGACACATCTCAAACATCACTGATGAACGCTTATGACATAGGGTGGGCAGCAGCCTGATGGAACATGCTGAGCTACCGTGCTAGCAGCGCCTTAGCACTTCATAACAACAGGCACTAAAAGCATCAAACACAAGAACCATTTAACTACCGATATGCAGTTTCTTGTTATTTTATTACAAGTAATAGTACCTATAAACGACGCCGTTTTGAGAAATCCTCACTGTGCTAGTACTTCGAAACGGCTTATGTTCGTATGACGTACGCTTAAAAACACGGAATACGGGAATATGGCGTCACCGAAGTTCTGCTTGTGACGTAAAACCGATGTCGCATCCAATTGGCCATATTTCTCTCCACGATGCAAAAATCTGACGAGCCAGATTTTTCATTGCAGGATTCGCAATGTAGTGGAAAGTGAAATTCCACGCATTGACGTCATCAGATCCTTGTCCACGCACATTTTCACGTTCCGTGAGAGGACGGCTTTAGTCCTGGGCTTTGTGGGAAATGTTTACGCCCTCAGTGGTGTTATCCTTCCAGTTGGGCAGTTGCTTATGCAGTTCGAGATAACCATCCATTCCCGTCTTCCAGGCAGTGCGCAGTTCGTGGTTTTGTAGTCGAGGGGGGTGGTGGGGTTCGGGGAATCCGCTTCCCTGATTTAAGGTTATGGGCGCCGTGACGAGCCCAGCTGCCGGGGCTGGACGGAGTCGTCGAATTAAGCTGGCCTGCTCCTCCGCCGCCCCGGCAGTTAATTCGGGTCACATTTGCGTCCATTAACAGTGCCGTTCGTTGCACATTAACGGCCGACGCCGGATTATACCGGTTTCCTTTCGTAGTCAATAGAGGTAATTACTTTATTTCCATAGCCCTTTTATTGCGAGCTCGTTTATAGTCTTTCTTTTTGTCTCGGAGAGGCTTCTCTTTCTGTGTTGGATATTACTGGCATGGTTATCACGAATGTATTCAAATGTGTGTGAAATTTTATGGGACTTAACTGCTAAGGTCATCAGTCCCTAAGCCTACACACTACTTAACCAAAATTATCCTAAGGACAAGTACACACACCCATGCCCGAGGGAGGACTCGAACCTGCGCCGGGACCAGCCGAACAGTGGTTATCACGTCTAGCCACATCATACATCACTTGATTTGTTGTTATCGACCCCAGTAAATGGAGAGAGTAATTACTTTAGATTTTTGTTTGTTTTTAATTCATTGAAATGCATTTCGTTGTTTGAATCCGGGTGAGAACCAAGGTTCCACTCCATTCCACGTACAATGGATAGGTATCAACGGTAACATTCTCTGTAAATGTTGGAAAAAAGATGTAATGCACTTCCTATTTCTTTAATACCGAGCAAATGTTTATACTCTTATCTTGTGAAGATGAAGGTGATCAGGCCGTAAGAACGACTGGTCGGAATTTTCCACGAAGATGTAAAGCCCTTTTCTGCTTTTATACGAGGCAGTAACGTGTGTTACAAATTCGTGTTGCATGTTCCCCGAACTTCGTTATCTTTTTTAACATGTCTTTTTTCCGGTCGCTTTCTGTCTGTTTGTAAGTTCAGCACAAGTTTTGCAACTGATTTTAAACTAACTTCTCGATGAGGCAGAGATTTGAAACTTTCGACATAGCTCAGACCTGGATGATAATGCCACAGCAACTCGCTTTTTTTGTCTGTTGTGTGGCGGATGGTACTTCGTGTACTGCTGCAGTTTGCCCCATTTCCTTTTCCAGTAGCCAATGTTTCGTGTTAACAACGACTGCTCCGTGTGAGTTTGAATAGCTCTAATTTTTACCTTCATGGTCTTTTCGAGAGACCAAATGGAACAAATTTATTATCTGAATCAGGTGAAGAGAAACTGTAACAAATCTGAGATTTACCACATGTCTCTGTTGCCATCTCGTCAAAATGTATGAAATCGATTGAAAAATCTCACGCACGTACACAAGACTAAAAATCGGAAAGCAGGTATTGTAATAAAAACCTTTTTAGTATGACACATTTTTAAAACGGACCAAAAAATATAAAAATTTCTCCTATTCGTATACAGAGGTCCGGAAAATTTCTGCTTGTAAATTTTTAATAGCTATGACAATACTTGTAAAATTTAAAACAAAGAACGTGTGTCGCCTGTTCAGAAATGTTCAAATGTGTGTGAAATGTTATGGGACTTAACTACTAAGGTCATCAGTCCCTAAGCTTACACATTACTTAACCTAAATTATCCTAAGGACACACGCGCGCGCGCGCACACACACACACACACACACACACACACACACACACACACACACACATATGACCGAGGGAGGACTCGAACCTCCGCCGGGGTGTCGCCTGTAATAGACAATAGTGTAATAGTGACAATAGGTGGCATAGCTGTTACAAATTCACGAGCACAGATTTTCAGGACAAACTGTATGGGGTTAGGAACCTGTATGGGGCAAGAAGAAATTTTTATATATTTTTTAGTCCTTTTTAAATACGTATTATACTAAAAACCTTTTTTCCAATAATTAATTTTTCTTTTCTTCCGGCTACACCTGGTGTCATGTGAACATTTTTAGCCGTACTTCTGTGCCTATGTGGATACTGTAAAATACTATAAAACAATCTTATATTATTGTGCAGATTTTTTCTGTTGTGATATTTCTATGCAGATGTTTTATACGTGTACCAAATTGTTGGCGGTATAGTTCAATCTGCCCATTCTTCGAGGCTCTTATACAACTAGGAAAAGTCATGTTCAAATTTGGTGGTGATTTTGAAGATATTGAGTGCGAAATTTTGAAGTTACGACAGCACTAACTGAGGTAGACAGTCAGGGACACTGGACAAAATACTGACATACATCACACTACAATTAAAACGCTGTACTTGAAAATGAGCCCTTTCAAAATACGACCTGATGGCACGACGTCTTTCCTCAAATTAATCAAACATTAATGTATTGCTTCAATAATCGAAGGATTTTGTGACTACTCGCTGTCCTATTTTCTTCAAATTTACCAAGGTTGTGTGGCGCCAACCCAGAAGGAACTGATAAATTGATATCCTCTGTTTGTTGTGGGAGGAGGGGACCTCTGTTTGTTGTGGGAGGAGGGGACAAACACACGCATTATCTGATTTTGTCTGATGTGAATAAGACATATCTTCCAGCAAAACTCGTTACCCAGTATGTATGTCGTTAATATGGGAAGATGTTAGTCTTATGTTGTTCTGCAAACCCCTACTGTCTACGTCTATTGTTATCTCATGTGATGATGTGCGAACGTCTTCAATGCGTTTGCGATTTGAGTGACTGAGGCGGGGCGTGGGTATCAGCCCGGTATTCATGTAGTCGGAAGTAGGAAAACAACTGAAAACAACATCCAGGCTGGTCTTCGATGTTAATCCACAGGTTGCATTCGATCAGGGACCCGTGCGCCTGCTCAAATACCGGAAGCGGTTATCTGGGCGGTTTGCAACAGAAGATACGTAACGTAGTCATAATTGTTCGCAGCATTTCCAATTGTGCATGAAGCCTGCGCGGGTTAAAGTCTGTCGTGTGCGTACTTCACGTAACTCTTGCAAATGTCGTGTTAAATAGTGATCAATCTCATTCAGAAGTTGGTTGGTTGATTTGGGGGAGAGAACCAAACGGCGAGGTCATCGGTCCCATCGAAGGAGGGAAGGACGAGGAAGGAATTCGGCCGTGCCCTTCTAAAGGAATCATCCCGAAATTTGCATTCAGCGATTTAGGGAAATCACGGAAAACCTAAATCAGGATGGCCGAACACGGATTTGAAGTGTCGCCCTCCCGAACGCGAGTCCAATGTGCTAACCACTGAGCCACCTAGCTCGGTCATTCAGAAGTACAGGCAACTTTTGTAACCTGGAATGTAAACATGATAAGCAATGAACACATGTTGCCCTCTCATGTGGAACTTAGAATGTGTTTCTTTCAATTGTTTATTCATTATTTCTCTTCGGCATGACCTTACAGATGTTTTCACAAAGTTTCATTGTCCTACGATAAATCGTTATCCTTGGAGGTCCTCTCAAGTAGCGAAAGTTTAATTATAACCACCCTGTAGATTCATAATTTCAAACATCATTTCTTAAATCTTCGTCCATGAGGCAATTCTTCAGAAACAAACGATATTTCTGCATGTTTCGATATCGCTGATATTTTCCTTGGCCGTGAGATATTTGGGTCTTTCAGATTTAGGTTCTTAGAATAATCTTTGGCTTTCTGCAATAGCAAATGAAACCCTTCTACGGTCCTGAGATTCACAAGAGCTGCTTTCAGAACGTATACAGGACTCCGGCTGCTTTAAAATTTTTCTTCTGTTGAGATCTGACCAGTTATTCGCATAGTCCAAACACCTCCATAGCGACTGTCATATAAAAAATAGTCTGGAACATTTCGAACCGCTTCGCGTAGCTCTGAAGGACCGAGAGATTCTTGACTCTGAGATCGTGCTTTCAACACCATCGTGGTTTCAACACCTTGATGAATGCTTTCTGTATCCAGTCATAGTTTTCTCTGAAAAGTTTCAAAGACGTCACCCTTGCAGCTCATCGGTTGGGACCCATTGGTATCTGTCGTCGAATTTTCTGCTTTTGATTCGTCCATGAAGACGAATGTCTCGGCAATATGCTGCCGATATGGTTGCACAATCTGTCGGAGGATAGCATTCACATATCGTACAGCCGTTACGGCGCCTTCCATGACCACCAGCTGCGTACGTCGACCCACATAACGCCACGCCAAAACAGCAGGAAACCTCCACTTTGCTGCACTCAATGGACAGTGTGTCCAAGGCATTCAGCCTCACCGGGTTGCCTCCAAACACGTAGCAGAATATATATATACACGTTTTTCCCATTTTGTGGACTGCAAAAATACATTTGAGGCGTCTTTCACAATTACCAAGACATTGCACAACGGATCAGAGCTTCTTGGAACTTCTTGCAGTGCAAGAAACAAACAGTGACGACTGCACTGGACTTAACAGCTTCTTGGCTGGTCTTTAAGAAGGATTTCCGCCCATATATATAAGGTGGACCATCGAAACAGCAGTGGGTTCTGCCAGCACTTGTGCCTGGAGTATGGTGACTGTAAGATTCCAGAAAAGGTTCTATTAATTCGAGAGTCTAGCGGTCGGTCAACATATGCAAGATGCAACTGCTCCTACCCAACCACGCCCGTCGTTGAATCTGCCGTAATTCCGTAAACCGGAGAACTTTTTATTTGCTGTATAATGTCACATGTGAGCCATAATTTCCAGTGTTTCGTTTTACATGCCTGACGCCAACGAGATGTCCCCGCGCTTCAGCAGTATCTTCAATTTTTGTGCATCGTTCGTCGCCTGATGGAGAAGTGCGACGAGCTTTCCTGGAAATTTCATTTTATGACCTCTCAGTGTGGTGTCCGTTCGATCCACGAACCTGACTGAACCGATAACAACTAGTGCAGTCGTTCTAGGTTTCTTCTGATCGACTAGCAACTGTTGCGCAAGTTGGTCCAGCACAGATTACTAAATAACTGCGACAAACTCTCCATGCAAAAGGTTCTTTCGTGTATTTTTAACTTTTCTGTAGCTTTTTTCCATTTACAGAAACTTTCTGTAGTAAAATCCTTTTCTTTCTGTAATTTGTTGCTTTCTGTGGGGATAAACCTAATCCTGTTTTAGCAGAGAACACTGTCATCTTCTGAAACATTAGTATCTACCGGCGTATGCAGTGCTCAAATAACTTACTGGAAACAGCCCTTTTCAATCTATCCCAGGCATGTTCGATAGGGTTCATGTCTGGAGAACATGCTGGCCACTCTAGTCGAGCAATGTCGTTATCCTGAAGGAAGTCATTCACAAGATGTGCACGATGGGGGCGCGAATTTTCGTCCATTAAGACGAATGCCTCGCCAATATGCTGCCGATATCGTTGCACTATCGGTCGGAGGATGGCATTCATGTATCTTAAAGCCGTTACGGCGCCTTCCATGACCACCAGCAGCGTACGTCGGCCCCACGTAACGCCACCCCAAAACAGCAGGGAACTTCCACTTTGCTGCACTCGCTGGACTGTGTGTCTAAGGCATTCAGCCTGACCGGGTTGCCTCCAAAAATGTCTCCGATGATTGTCTGGTTGAAGACAACCCGATGCCAATCCTGAGCGGTCCATTCGGCATGTTGTTGGGCCCATCTGTACCGCGCCGTATGGTGCCGTGGTTGCAAAGATGGACCTCGCCATGGATGTCGGGAATGAAGTTGCGCATCATGCAGCCTATTTCGCACAGTATGAGTCGTAACAAAACGTCCTGCAGCTGCACGAAAAGCATTATTCAACATGGTGGCGTTGCTGTGAGAGTTCCTCCGATCCATAATCTGTAGGTAGCGGTCATGCAGTAACAGCCATTGGGCGGCCTGAGCGAGGCATGTCATCGACAGTTCCTGTCTCTCTGCATCTCTCCATGTCCGAACAACATCGCTTTGGTTCACTCCGAGACTCCTGAGCCCTTCCTGGCACAAAGTAACAATGCGGACGCGATCGAACCGCAGTATTGACCGTCTAGGCATGGTTGAAGTACAGACAACAGGATCTGTACCTCATTCCTGGTGGAATGACTGGAACTGATCGGCTGTCGGACCCTCTCCGTCTAATAGGCGCTGCTCGTATATGGTTGTTTACATCTTTGGGCGGGCTTAGTGACATATCTGAACAGTCAGAGGGACTGTACCTGTGATACAATATCCACAGTCAACGTCTGTCTTCAGGAGTTCTGGGAACCGGGGTGATGCAAAACTTTTTCAGAGTTGGTATGACATGCCACAACTGCAAGGAATACGGTAAAACCCGCCTTCCGCAAACTTACGTCGTCCTTTACGGAACCTTAAAGGACCCTGATCTTAGATGGTGGTCAAAAAACAAATTTCACATCATATTTCCGCAAATACTACCAATCCTGTTCGAAATGCTCCCTTCGTAGGCAAAAAGGCCGTAGACTTTGGTGCCGCCCCGGCATAGTCATCACTCACTCGGATGGCCGAGAGCGCAACGTACGTCTAATGTGTCTTTCACTATAACCATTTTGACGAAAGGTGACTTGAGACTTCACAGAGTGGTGCAAAGACTGGCAACTTACTTTAAATGTTCACAAATGTAAAACAGTGCACGACACAAAACGAATTAGCTTAGTGTCCTCTGACTACAGTATCAGTATGCTACAGTTGGAATTTTTCAACGCATGCAAATAACCTGGGTGTAATAATTTGTAGCAATATGAAATGTAACGATCACATTGGGTCAGTCGCAGGTAAAGGCGGGTAGCAGACTGCGGTTCATTGGTAGGATATGGGAAAACTGGACGATGATGTCGTGTGACGACGGCCTCCTGTCAGTTACCGTTCGCCTGGTGCAAGTCTTTCGATTTGACGCCACTTCGGCGGCTTGCGCGTCGATGGGGATGAAATGATGATGATTAGGACAGCACAACACCCAGTCCCTGAGCGGAGAAAATCTCCGACCTAGCCGGGAATCGAACCCGGGCCCTTAGGATTGACATTCCGTCGCGCTGACCACTCAGCTACCGGGGGCGGACGTAAAACTGGAAAAATGTTATCAGTCATAAGGGAGACTGATTAAAGCACTTATGCGACCCTTATTAGAATAATGTTAAAGTGTTTGCGATCCATACCAGACGGTACTAGCAGAGGATATTGAATGTGCGCAAAGAAGGGAAGCACGAGTTGTTACAGTTTTGTTTGACCCATGGGAGAGTTTCACGCAGATGCTGAAGAAACTGATCTGGCAGACACTTGACGATATACGGAATCAATCCTGAGAAAGTCTACCTATAAAGTTCCGAGAAACAACTTCAAGTGGTGAGTGTAGGACCGTGAGTTGTCTGATCGAAAGCATCCGGACACCACTATGCGGAATTGACAACTAGGTGTGACGAGAAGCGTACCTACAAACATGTAGAGAAGCAGTAAAAGCAGAATCGGTCGGTCAGAAGAGCTGAGTGAGCTGGGACGTGGACTGGTGGTTGGACTTCACCCGAGTAACAAATCCGTCGGGGACATTGCAGACCTTCTGAAGCTGCCAAAATCGAGTGTTAGTCATGTGACTTGGTGTACTGACTGACGGTCCCTACATCTACATCTACATACATACTCCGCAATCCACCATACGGTGCGTGGCGGAGGGTACCTCGTACCACAACTAGCATCTTCCCTCCCTGTTCCACTCCCACACAGAACCAGGGTAAAATGACTGCCTATATGCCTCTGTACGAGCCCTAATCTCTCTCATCTTATCTTTGTGGTCTTTCCGCGAAATGTAAGTTGGCGGCCGTAAAATTGTACTGCAGTCAGCCTCAAATGCTGGTTCTCTAAATTTCCTCAGTAGCGATTCACGAAAAGAACGTCTCCTTTCCTCTAGAGACTCCCACCCGAGTTCCTGAAGCATTTCCGTAACACTCGCGTGATGATCAATCCTACCAGTAACAAATCTAGCAGCCCGCCTCTGAATTGCTTCTATGTCCTCCCTCAATCCGACATGATAGGGATTCCAAACGCTCGAGCAGTACTCAAGAATAGGTCGTATTACTGTTTTATAAGCAGTCTCCTTTACAGATGAACCATATCTTCCCAAAATTCTACCAATGAACCGAAGACGACTATCCGCCTTCCCCACAACTGCCATTACATGCTTGTCCCACTTCATATCGCTCTGCAATGTTACGCCCACATATTTAATCGACGTGACTGCGTCAAGCACTACACTACTAATGGAGTATTCAAACATTACGGGATTCTTTTGCCTATTTATCTGCATTAATTTGCATTTATATCTATATTTAGAGTTAGCTGCCATTCTTTACACCAATCACAAATCCTATCCAAGTCATCTTGTATCCTCCTACAGTCACTCAACGACGACACCTTCCCGTACACCATAGCATTATCAGCAAACAGCGCCACTTTGCTATCCATCCTATCCAAAAGATCATTTATGTAGATAGAAAACAACATCGGACCTACCACACTTCCCTGAGGCACTCCAGATGATACCCTCACCTCCGATGAACACCCACCATCGGGGACAACGTACTGGGTTCTATTACTTAGGAAGTCTTCGAGCCACTCACATACTTGGGAACCAATCCCATATGCTCGTACCTTAGTTAGGAGTCTGCAGTGGGGCACCGAGTCAAACGCTTTCCGGAAGTCAAGGAATATGGCATCCGTCTGATGCCCTTCATCCATAGTTCGCAAGATATCATGTGAAAAAAGGGCGAATTGCGTTTCGCAGGAGCGATGCTTTCTAAAGCCGTGCTGATGCATGGACAGCAACTTCTCTGTCTCGAGGAAATTCATTATATTCGAACGTCACCTGCCATCATTTGTAGTGCAGACAGTGAATTACGGAGATGTATGGTTGTTTTTCCATCCGAGACCTAGTTTAGGTTTGAAAGCAGTATACAGGGCGTTACAAAAAGGTACGGCCAAACTTTCAGGAAACATTCCTCACACACAAAGAAAGAAAATATGTTATGTGGACATGTGTCCAGAAACGCTTACTTTCTATGTTAGAGCTCATTTTATTACTTCTCTTCAAATCACATTAGTCATGGAATGGAAACACAGCAACAGAACGTAGCAGCGTGACTTCAAACACTTTTTTACAGGAAATGTTCAAAATGTCTTCCGTTAGCATCCACCCTCCGTCGCATGGAATCCCTGATGCGCTGATGCAGCCCTGGAGAATGGCGTGTTGCATCACAGCCGTCCATAATACGAGCACGAAGAGTCTCTACATTTGGTACCGGGGTTGCGTAGACGAGAGCTTTCAAATGCCCCCATAAATGAAAGTCAAGAGGGTTGAGGTCAGGAGAGCGTGGAGGCCATGGAATTGGTCCGCCTCTACCAATCCATCGGTCACCGAATCTGTTGTTGAGAAGCGTACGAACACTTCGACTGAAATGTGCACGAGCTCCATCGTGCATGAACCACATGTTGTGTCGTACTTGTAAAGGCACATGTTCTAGCAGCACAGGTAGAGTATCTCGTATAAAATCATGATAACGTTCTCCATTGAGCGTAGGTGGAAAAACATGGGGCCCAATCAAAACATCACCAACAATGCCTGCCCAAACGTTCACAGAAATTGTGTGTTGATGACGTGATTGTACAATTGCGTGCGGATTCTCGTCAGCCCACACATGTTGATTGTGAAAATTTACAATTTGATCACGTTGGAATGAAGCCTCATCCGTAAAGAGAACATTTGCACTGAAATGAGGATTGACACATTGTTGGATGAACCATTAGGAGAAGTGTACCCGTGGAGGCCAATCAGCTGCTGATAGTGCCTGCACACGCTGTACATGGTACGGAAACAACTGGTTCTCCCGTAGCACTCTCCATACAGTGACGTGGTCAACATTACGTTGCACAGCAGCAACTTCTCTGACGCTGACATTAGGGTTATCGTCAACTGTACGAAGAATTGCCTCGTCCATTGCAGGTGTCCTCGTCGTTCTAAGTCTTCCCCAGTCGCGAGTCATAGGCTGGAATGTTCCGATCAATTGCTTCGAACGTCTTCCTGTCGGGACACCTTCGTTCTGGAAATCTGTCTCGATACAAACGTACCGCGCCACGGCTATTGCCCCGTGCTAATCCATACATCAAATGGGCATCTGCCAACTCCGCATTTGTAAACATTGCACTGACTGCAAAACCACGTTCGTGATGAACACTAACCTGTTGATGCTACGTACTGATGTGCTTGATGCTAGTACTGTAGAGCAATGAGTCGCATGTCAACACAAGCACCGAAGTCAACATTACCTTCCTTCAATTGGGCCAACTGGCGGTGAATCGAGGAAGTACAGCACATACTGACGAAAATAAAATGAGCTCTAACATGGAAATTAAGCGTTTCCGGACCCATGTCCACATAACATCTTTTCTTTATTTGTGTGTGAGGAATTTTTCCTGAACGTTTGGCCGTACCTTTTTGTAACACCCTGTATACGGGACGAGTCACTAACTATTACCACCTAGAATAGCTCCGAAAGTATGATAGTAGCTGAAAAGTCTGTGGGACAAAAGTTGCGTGGGACAAGGGGGGCCATAATATGACGTTGGTGTTTTGTTGCTAGGTGAGGTCGTGTCAGAATATGAAGGTCAACTTTGTTTTCTTAAATGGGATGCTATAGTTTGGTACTTATTTTCTGATAGCGGCTATCGAGACGAATCCAGTGATGTGTAACAGTAAGGTCATTGAAGGTCAACGAAGGTCACAAAGGTGGCATGAACGTCCATGTTCGGGGTGGTGATCATTGGTATCAATGCAGAGCTGCAATCTTCCTATCATGGATTGAGTGGTATTCCTTTTCACTTCAGCACTTATTGAGGCACATGTTCTGACAATTCTCTCCCGTATACCGTGCAAATAGCGTATACATCTAACGTGCCATTGACATGCAAACACCATTCGACGGTTTCGCAATACAACACCAATAGGAACGGTAAGACTAGCATCGTCGAATGGAGCGAATGTGAATGATATATTCCTTCGAAGAACAAGTGGATGTGCTTCTCATTTACGGAAAATGCCAACGAAATTCAGTGAGAGCTAGAGACTTATACGCTGAAAGATATCCTCAACGTACTCACCCAACACGTCCTATATTTAAGTATGTGTATGATAAATTGAGAACAACTGGATCTTGAACGCTTCGGAAACATATTCGGCAAAGGAAAGTTACTAAAGAGGAAATTTGTACTCTTGCCACTGTGGTTCGAGATCCTTGTGTTAGTTCGCGTCAAGTCGCAAGGGAATCTGGCGTGAGCCAGAGTAGTGTTGTTCGTGTTCTTCATCGCCATAAATATCATCCTTACTATATCAGTCCCCACCAACAATTAACTGGTACAGTTTGTATGCGTCGCATTGAATTCTACCGATGGGATCAACTTCAGATTCAGAGGAATGACACATTTATTACTTTAATTTTATTTACTGACGAGGCTAAATTCGCGAACCATGGAAATGTTAATTCGCATAACATTAATTATTGGGGAACTAAAAACCCATGTTGGATGCGGCAAGTTGCACACGAAAATCCGTGGTCGGTGAGTGTATGGTGTGGGATTCTGAAGGACAGAATTATAGGCCCCTATTTCATCGAAGGAAATCTTAATGGTAGGAAGTACACCACATTTCTGCAAGAAACATTAGGTCTGCTATTGGAAGAAATGCCTTTAGGAACAAGGAACAGGATGTGGTATCAACACGATGGGTGTCCGGCATAATTGTCGCTGACCGCTAGAAGAGAGTGTTCCCAAATCGTTGGATTGGACGCGGAGGAGATGTGTCGTGGCTGGCTCGTTCGCCAGACGTGACACCTCTGGATTTTTTTCTTGTGGAGATTCGTAAAAGACATTGTTTATAAAGACGTTCGAATTGCACCTGTAGATAAGCGAGAGAGAATTGTCAGAGCACGTGCTTCGATGAGTCCCGATGTGATAAGGAATGCCACTCAATCCATGATAAGAAGATTGCATCACTGCATTGATACCAATGGTCATCACTTCGAATACCTTCTGTAAATGGACGTTCATGCCACCTTTGTGCCCTTCGTTGACCTTAAAAGACCTTACTGGTACGCATCATTGTATTCGTCTCGATAGCCGCTATCAGAAAATAAGTACCAAACTATAGCATCCGATTTAAAAAAAGAAAGTTGACCTTCATATCTCTGACGGGACCCCACCTAGCAACAAAAAACGAACGTCATATTATGGCCCCAGTTGTCCCATGCAACTTTTGTCTCACAAACTTTTCAGTTCCTATCATACTTTCTGAGTGGCAATATTTAGTGACTCACCCTGTATTTGCTCAGCTGCTGACTTACTACACCTAACACAGAGAGGATTTTGGTTCAAATGGCTCTGAGCGCTATGGGACTTAACTTCTGAGGTCATCAGACCCCTAGAACTTAGAACTACTTAAACCTAACTAGCCTAAAGACATCACACACATCCATGCCCGAGGCAGGATGCGAACCTGCGACCGTAGCGGTCGCGCGATTCCAGACTGCAGCGCCTAGAACCGCTCGGCCACTTCGGCCGGCACACAATTAAATAACGATATGATACACATATAACAAGCAAGGAACGAGAGGATAATTTTAGACGAACTTAACACCGAATGAAGCAGAAAATTTGGCTACAGTACGTGCACAGAAGTGCAAAGCAGTGTGTTTAGTCAGAAAAACTTCAAAAAATAATTGTTTGCATATACGGTGCCGTGATTTGTCGCGTTTTCCATTTAGGAAATAGTTAGCACTATAAACGAAAGTAAAAACCGACCGAAAAACCAGTGCCAAAGACACAGATAAAGCCCGTGCAAACGTCAGTTCCGCGTGTTAGAGAAAACAGACAAAAATGCTAAAAGTCGAAGAATCACATGTCATTATCTTATTAAACGAAGTCTTTCTAGTTTAACAACCAAACAAAAAATTGTTAATATCGTTGTCTCTAGGCCACTGATCATGTTTTAGTTCAGTAGAACGAAAGACTTTTGGTGAAATAAATAGGCATTTTTAACAATAACCAAAATACTTTAAGAATGTGTTTTTGCTTCGAGTTTTTAAGAGTTGCTTACTTTTCACACGTCTTTACACGGCTGGTTTGGCCAACCGCTCACGTAAGGAATTTCCCGTATTTGAGGGTTGCATAAATTATCCCGTATGGACCTTCCACGAGACTGAATATGTAATATCTTTCGTTGAATTTATCTTATGGAACTCATTTGTCAAAGCTGTATCAGCGTTACGCTATACGCATGCCGCTGATAACATCTGAAGTATGATTTTGTCTCACAACACATTTATCGTAATCATGGTGCGGTAAATCACATTACATTGCATTTAAGTTTCAGTTTGCGTTGCGGTAGCTTAAGTGTCAACTTAAAACCATACAGTTTGTACAATACCAAACAATACTTCTATGTTTGAAAAGTTCCGATAATAATGAACGATGCTTTATTTAAACGAGCCAATACTAACTGCAGCTCCGAACCAACGGTGATTGCTCTTTGTCAAGTTTGCTTCTACAGTGAAAAGAAATGGAGTTGTGAAAGAAGCAGATTAACTGACTTTTCCGTAAGTGCTTGGTACAACGTAACAACAATAGTAAATGGGAAACATTTCCTAATGTACTGCAAACTTATATTTATTATGTATTAAAGAAACATGTTTATTGAAACTTGTAAAATCAGAAATACAAGTGATGCTGAACTAATGCAAAAGAAATAGACAAATATGATTTTATCAAGGACTAGCCTTATTATAGCATAATACACGTTAATGTCTAACATTTTGAATGTTTAGTAAGTGTTTAAACATGCTCAGTAGTATGTAGATTCAAAGTTATTAATGCAGTATTTTACACTAAAATGACAGAAATAATTTTTCAGGTTACCACATTGTGTGTGCCCTTCTCTTAACAAAAATTTGGAGTTGCTACTGGAGTCCCTTATGGGCGTGCTGTAGAAGTTGGTATCCCTAATATACGGTAACGCGAATGGCTCCTGCGGCACGCCACAGGGGGCTGCGAGGTGTGTAGTGTGATGTACTGAGAGCCGTGTTGCTTTGGTTCTTCCCACAGGTGCTCAGTCAGCGACGGCGACGGTGCACCCACGCGAGCAAGTGGTTCTTCCCGGAGATCAAGTCAAACTCATGTGCCGGACGGGCGTGCCGATAGTGTACTGCCGCATGGAGACCCCCAGGGGCGGCAAACCCTTGTTCCTGAACCCCATCGTAAGTACACCACTTTTTTGTGGGGTGGGAGGAAGGTGAAAGTGGGTCTAGTTTTGGTTTGGTACAGCCTGTCAAGAATTCGTCTGCTGTGGTGCCAATCTGCCATTCTCGTCATTTCAGGGTGGGGTTAGAACTTACCCTTAGCTTCGTCAGTTATTTTGTAGCGATGCGGGTGACAGTTAGTACGAATGATACTCGAGTACCGAGCCCACGAATTATACGCGTCAATACTTTATTAACTCTTCTATGCGGAATGTCATCATAACGCAATGCTATAGTTGCATAGCATGAAAGACGAGAACAATAGTGGGCAGGGGAACAGACAATAATTTCCAAAGAGGCACACTTTTTTATTTTTTTTATTTTATGTTGATACTGATGCTCACTATCGATGTGTACTCTACAGTGTTTGCCCTCTAAGCTTCCTAGGTATTCTCCAGTGTCTTAATAATCGATAAATGAAATAGGTTACTGTAAATTCTTAGGTATTTGTACTGATAAGGACCAGAACTGGAAGCTATTTACCTGTTACAGATCATCTGAAATGCCAACCCGAAACGAAACAATTTTTGTGTTATAGATACGATCAGATTTTAAAGATGAAAAAATAAAAAAAATGTTGATATAATTTTCCAGTTTTCATTCTCTAATACCTTACGGCATCATATTCTGGTGTTAATCATCACAGAGGGGAAAAAAGTGTTTATTGTACAAAAGTGGGTAGTAAGGATATGTGTAGTGCCTGTTCTAGAACTTGTAGGCAACTCTTTAAACTACTGGGCAAACTTATACAGCCTCACAACACATGTACTCCTTTGTGACGTTTGTTTTCAGCAATCAATCACAGTTTGAAAACAATAGTAAAATTCATAAAGATAATACAAGAAAGAGAAATGAGATGCACCATCAGTCACTCAGTGTGGCACAGAAATAAAAGAGCTATTCATCCATAAATACACTGCTTGGTAAAAAATAGTGACACAGGAGGTAATGAAATGAAACTGTATAGACTGAGAGGTTATGTGATGTTATTTTTGTAATTGCAGAAGCAAGTGAAATTTACAAAGAACTTGACAGTATGAGCCCACTTATTAGCACAACATTGCACCCACTCTGGCCTGGATGCATGGAAGGGTGTGATAAAGCTCTTCTAACCTTGCTTGAGGCAAGCTGCCCCACAATTGTTGCTGTTGTAACTGGTCCCTGATACGCTGGCAACAGGCACTGGGACGAAGTACACATCCGAACTGGTCCCACACAGTTTATATTGAGCACAGATCTGGGATCTTTCTGGCCATCGTGAGTACCTTAGTATCATGCGGACGTATCATAGACACACGTGCCATGTATGGATGAGCATTGTTCTCTTGAAAAATGTCACCATGATACTGTCTCATGAAAGATAGCACATGACGATGCAGGTTGTTCATTACTTATGTTGTGCCATAAGGGCAGACTCAATTGCTGTCTCACGTCACACCCGACAGCACCCCACACAATTTGTGGCCTCTCCCTAGGTCGCCATCATCATTGCCAACAATGGCATTGAAGGTAGTGTAGAACTGTGATTCATCGCCGAAACGAATGTGATGCCATTCATCACGAGTTCGTGCTTCCTCATCACAGAAGTCCTAGCAAGATAGGACGAATGAGTTATTGTGGACAGTTCAGTGATAGGCTTGTTCTCATCAGAACTGAGAGCAAACCAACTCTGACAACAATAGTTAAGGTATGTGTGCTGGCATTGCAAGTTGAAAATGAAGAGAGAGACAAAATACACAAATTTATTGAAAGGGTAATACAGTACATAAAGGAAGGTGAAAATGTAATAGTCATGGGAACTCCAATGTGGATGTAGGTGAAGGACTAGAAGAACGGGTTACAGGACAGTACGACCTTGGTACTAGGAATGAGAAAGTAGAAAAACTAATTCAGTTCTGCAACAAATTTCAGCTAGTAACGGAAAATACTCCATTCAAGAATCACAAGGGGAGAAGGTAAACTGGGAAAAGGCCTGGAGGCACAGGAAGCTTTCAGTTAGATTACATCACAGTCAGGCAGAGATTCTGAAATCAGACACTGGATTGTAAGGCATACCCAGGAGCAGATATAGACTCAGATAATTTAGTAGTGATGAAGAATTGGCTGAAGTTTAAGAGACTAGCCAGGAAGAATCAATGTACAAAAAAGTGGAATGTGGAATTACTAAGGAATAAAGAGACATGCTTGAAGGTCTCCAAGGCTATAGAAACTGTATAAGGAGTAGTGCAGTAGTCGCTTCAGTTGAAGAGGAATTGACATTTCTAGAAAGGGCAATCACAGTAGTTGAAAAAAAAAAAAAACATGTACAATGAAGATAACTGTGAAGAAACCATGAGTTACAGAAGAAATGCTTCATTTGATTGATGAAATAAGGAAATGCATGGAACTTCAGGAATACAGAAATACAAGTCAATTAGGAATGGAATAAGTAGGAAGTGCAGAGAAGCTAACACGAATTTTGTACAAGAAAACTATGAAAAAATCGAAAAAGAAATAATTTCAGGACTGACTCAGCATATAGAAAGGTCAAAACATCCTTTGGTGAAATTAAAAGCCAGGGTGCTAACATTAAGGGCGCAACAGACATTCCACTGTTAAATGCAGAGCAGAGAAATTATGAGTGGTAAGAGTACATTGAAGGCCTCTATGAGGGGAAGACTTGTCTGATGACGTGACAGAAGAAGAAACATAAATCAATATAGATGAGATAGGTAATCCAGTATCAGAATCAGAATTTAAAAGAGCTTTGGAAGACTGAAGATCGAATAAGGCAGAAGGGATTGATAACATTCCATTACAATTTCCAAATATAATTTCCAAAATCAATGGGGAAGTGGCAACAAAACGGCTATTCACGCTGATTTGTAGAAAATATGAGTCTGGCAATGTACTACCAGACTTCTGGAAAGACATCATCCACACATTTCCGAAGATTGCAAAAGCAGATAATTGGAAGTCTTATCACACAGTCAGCTTAACAGCTAGTGAATCCAAGTTTCTGACAAAAATAATAAACAGAAGAATGGAAAAGAAAATAGAAGGTGTGGTAGATGACAATCAGTTTAGCTGTAGGAAAGATTAAGGTACCAAAGAGGCAGTCCTGAAGTTGTGATTTATAATGGAAGTAACACTAAAGAAAAATCAAGACACTCATAGGATTCATTGGCCTGGAAATCACATTTGGCAATGTCAAATGGTGCAAGATGTTCAAAATTCTGAGAAAAATAAGGGTAAACTACAGGGCAAGATGGGTAATATACAATATGTGGAAGAACCAAGAGGGAATAGTTAGTGTGGAAGTCAAATAATGAAGTGCTTGGATTAAAAAGGGTATAAGACAGGGATGTAGTCTTTTACCCCTTCTGTTCAATCTACACATAAATTTTTTTTAAAAAATGACTGAAATTTCAAGAGTGGAATTAAAATTCAAGGTGAAAGGATATCAGTGATAAGATTTGTTGATGATATTACTATCCCCAGTGCAAGTGAAGAAGAATTACAGATTCTGCTGAATGGAATGAGTAGTGTAATGAGTACAGAATGTGAATTAAGAGTAAATGGAAGAAAGATGAAAGTAATGAGAAGTAGCAGAAATGAGAACAGTTAAACTTGACATCAGAAGTGTAAAGAAGTAGAAGCAGTTAAGATATTCTGCTACCTGAGCAGCAAAATACTTATAATAGGCAGAGCATGGAGGACATGAAAAGCATACTAGCACTGGCAAAACGGGCATTCATGGCCAAGAGAAATCTATTAGTATCCAACATAGATCTTAATTTGAGAAAGAATTTTGTGAGAATGTGTGTCTGGAGCACAGTATTGTATGGTAGTGAAACAGGGACGGTGGGAAAATTGGAACAGAAGAGAATCGAAGCATTTGAGATGTGGTTCTATGAAATAATGTTGAAAATGAGGTGGACTGATAAGGTAAGAGATGTGGTGGTTCTGCACAGAATTGGAGAGTAAGGAACGTATGGAAAACGAGTGACAAGAAGGGGGAGACAGAATGTTAGGTCAATTGTTCAGACATTAGGGTGTTAAGAGATAGGGAATAACTTCCATTGTACCAGAGGGAGCTGTAAAGAATAAAAACTATAGAGGAAGACAGAGACTGGAGTACATGCAGTAAATAATTGAGGACATAGATTGCAAGTGCTACTCTTAGATGAAGAGGCACAAGAGTTCCAAGTGTCAAATCATGCTTCAACATTCATTGCTAGATGGCACATGGTGTTTGTGCCAAGCAGTACTTCTGAATGGAGTCCCAAGTGCCATCCATCAAGGTCTCTTCCATTTAGTCTTGGAATGTTTGAAGAGATAACACACAAGTTTTTGGTGAATGGGCATAACTTTTAGAGCTGCAACATATATTTTGCAATTATAGAAACAAAGAAAGGTAACCAACACCTTTATTCCACATAAGGTTGTTGGGTCAGCTAGAGCTGTGGACTCATTCCATGTAATTCCAATTCATGCAACTGACTTATTTGTCGATTTTAAAGATGCTGCTGAAACTCTGTTGTCGGTGCAGGCATGTGTAAGATCTCCAAACGCAATATGATTAAATTGTCTGACACTCATCCATCTCAAATAGCTGTATAACAGTTCTTAAACTGAAACAGAAGAATGAAAAAAATGTCAATTATTCAAAAGAGAAAAGACCATGACATGTATAGCATGTCATATTACATCTGAAAGACCAGCCATGTTTATCAGTTTCACAACAGAAAGACCTGTTGACAATGTTTCCATTACTTCAACAGCACGACTTTGTAACAACTGACACCAAGAATGGTGGTGTGTAAGAACTAGAAGCCAATACTGGTATTCTTTCCTTGGATTATCTTGTAAGAATTTAAAAGACATTCAAAATGGTTTTTGTTCCTCCTGTTCTAATCCTTAAAACATTACTGCTGTCCTTGTATTGTCAGAAATATGACTTAGTACCTCAATATTAATGGTACTTGATACAAAAACTTTTGTATTGGCACTTACAACCAGTCAGTTCCCTGGTATGGCATGGCTCCTAGAACATTCGTATTTTTTGCAGTGATGAGTTGGACAGCATGATTCATTGTTACCAGAATACATTCTTAATTTTTTTAAACGTTGGGAAATTCAGAATGGAATAACAACAGTATGAAAAGAGTACTTGCTACTCACTACATAGAGGAAGCATTGAGCCACAGAAAGACACAGTGAAAAGATGGCTAAACTTTTTGCTTTCAGTCAAAAAGGTCCTCCTTCTTAAGCTAAATGCACACGCACACACACAAAAAAAAAACACCACCATCACCAAACACAACAACAACATCATATTTCATTGTGTATATCAATCATCATAAACCATCTGCCACGTGCTACAAGAGTAACTCTGTTTAGCAGACGAAAGTGACACCCCCTGGGGATCCCGTCTACTACGGTGAAGGCTACGAGAAGGGCCAGTGCGGCATGATGCTCCAACGGGCGTCAGACCGTGACAACGGTGTTTGGAAGTGCACCATGGGAAATGCTCAGAGTGCAGAAGAGCTGGTGGAGACCGCCATCATCACTGTCGCCCGTGAGTATACTCTTCCTGCCCGCCACTTCTTTCCTTATCCTCCCGTGCCACCCCCTTCCTTCTCTGCATCTGCGTCTATACTTAGAAAACTACAGTGAAGTTTATGGCAGACTGTTCTTTCCAGTGTAGCAGTATTCATTCTCATTCTCATTTAATTAATGCATGGAGCAACAGAAAGATGTTTGCTCAAATACCTTTGTGTCTGCTGTAACTAGTCTAACCTTATTTTCATGATGCGTATGGGAGTGGTGTGTGGGAGGTTGTATGTTGCTAGATTCCTCACTTAAAGCTTGTGCTTGAAACCTTCAAAGAAGGTGTTTGTGGGATTATAGGTGTCTTCCTTCAAGCATCTGCCTGGTCAGTTTTCCTGGCATCTCCATGACACTCTGCCACGAGTCAAACAAAAGAGCATTTGTGCTGCTCTTCTTTGTATACGTTCAGTATCCATTAATAGTCCTATTTGGTACTTGTACCAAATACTTATGCATATTTAGGATGGATCACATGAGTGTTTTGTTAGCAAACTCCTTTGTAGACATTGCATTTTCCTAGTATTCTATCACTGAACCAAAGTCAGTTACCTGCTTTACCTATGAAAGAGCCTTTTCTATCACTGAACCAAAGTCAGTCACCTGCTGTACCTATGAAGGAGCCTTACATTGTTTTGTTTTGAGTAGTGTGCAGTTTTACATTTCTGAATATCTAAAGCAATTTGCCAATCTTTGTACTACTTTGAAACTTCATCAAGCACAGAAGGAATACTTGAGCAGTTGTTTTGGTCAGATGTTTGACTGGAGCAAAAACAAGACTCCTTAGAAATTACACAGTGGATTTTCTCTGAATTTTCATAGCCCAATGAAGAGTCAGAAAAAGTCAAGTGGGGTATTGATTTAACCAGTGTGAACATTTTGCAGAATGAATTTAATTGCTGGAAAGTAATATGGTGATTAGGAAAAACTTAGTGTTTTGAGGTAGAATTTTTGTACAGGGAATGTACAAATTAGGTATTATGCTTTCTGAACAAAACTTGGAAACAAAAAAATAAATAAATAAAAATAAATTGAATTTGATGTCAAATGTTTTGCAGAATGATTTGTCTGAAAGTAAGAAATAAAATGGATTGGAGAAACATTTGACACAACTGTGAATGATCTCACAAATAATACGAATAACGGTGGTCAACAAAAAGAATTTCTTTTACAGCTAAATGAACATTATGCACTGCTTCTCACCATACACATGACCCATTGAACTGCAGACGAGCAAAAGAAAAGGACTCTTATAGATTATAGCTTGTGGCCAAAACCTTCTACAGCAAAGAAAACATACACATGTTCCAGCAGGTGGGAGCTGATGGTGGTAGCAGTCGTGCCTCTGTGAGGTGTGCTTGCTTGTGTGAATGTGTTTGTCTTTTATTTGCTGAATAAGGCATTGGCCAAAAGCTGTAATCTGTAACATTGTTTTTGTTGTGCCTGTCTGCAACTCAGTGGATATCAGTATTGTTGATATTCTAACCTGGAGTTTCTGTTGTCTGAACTGTTTCTTATAGACAATTTGCCCCTGGCTCCAGATCAGGTTTCATAATTTCTGTACTGACTTCAATTTTCATGTAATAATGATTTTTGGAAATTCTCCCTATGGCATGTGTGTTATTTCTATCTGCCAAAATGACACACTCTTACAACAACACATCCAGATGTGAACAACAGAAAAAAATCTGCAATACACAAAGGAATAGAAGAAATTAGTAGCATAAGAGCAAAGAAAAGTATAGAATCACACCTGAAGTATTTGCATCTTGATTTCCCATGATACCTTCTCTCAGGAATATCACTTCATAAGGACTAGCAATCATCAGACAACATTGTGGTACTTCATTTGCCTTGATCATGCTCTTCCATTTGAGTAATGTCCAGGTGCAATATCACTCACAAATCAAGGAAATGTTCATCAGAAGTTAATTCCCTAACTTGCAATCCTACAAATATTCCTCCTCCCTTTATTTTTGCTTCCCTTATCATGGAAACTTCTCTCACAAGTACATGAACCCACGTAAGTTTTGTCCATGGCTTTCACAAAGTTTTTGGCTAGATCCAGTTTAATGTGCAGTGGAAGTAGATACACATTTCTGGGGTCAACAAGAAGATTGTGCACCATATTCTTCTGTACAGGAAATTTTTCCCTCATAATAGAGTTTTTTTATCTGCTCTCCTACTTGCATAGAAAGTAGCAGTTATTTGTATACCTAAGTAGCAGGCCAGGGAAAAATGCAATTGCCTTGAGATACCAACATACACACCATTTGTATTTCTCATACTGGTTAAGTGTGAGTAGGAGTTTAAAAATTCTTGTATGTCTTCTTAACATGTCTCCTTAAAATACAGTATGCTGTACAGAAGCTTACAAAACCAAGTAAGTTACCAGCGTAATAGAGAAACAGACGACAAGCTTCAATAGTTTCAATATATATGTAACTTTTTTAATAGAAACTTAAAGAACAACACTAAGAAAGAAACAAAAATAAAGTTTTATGAACTGTGGCCATGATGTCTGTTGTATAGGAGTGAAATCTGGGTACTTGCAAAGAGGGATAAGAGTAAAATACGGGCAGTTGAATGGGATTTTTAAGAACAGTGAAAGGCTGCACACACCAAACCTGAATGAGAAATGAAAAAATTAGAGAAGAACTGAATGTTAAAGGATAAACAGCAAAACAGAGAAGTGTAGAAACAGGTGGGAAGAGTATTTGAGCAGATTTCCAGAAGAAAGACTCACAGAATGACTGTTGAGATACAGTCTGAGGGGGAGGAGGAAGAAGAAGAAGAAACCGTGGTAGGCCCAAAATGAGATGAGCAGTAAGCCTAATCCCTGCAAGTGAAGATCATGGTGAATGTGATGGTGATGGTAATGATCATGGGTGCCTGCAGAAATTAATTCAAGAAGGAACGTATTTCAAAAATTGCAATTTTCGATGTAACTGAGTTTGTGTGCTCCAAAATGTGTCATACCCAAAGCATTAATTTTGACAGCAAGTAAACAAAACTAATTTATCTTAAATGAATGATAGTTATCCACTCAGCATTTTTAAAGTAGGTTACTTTGATACTTAGATGATATGCGTATTTCGGGAGAGTACACAATCTTGTGATCTGAAATTACGTCATCACATTGAGTGCATTTAGGGTTACCAATAAGTTACAAAATTCAGGGTGTACACAAAGCCTGGGAACACTTTCAATTATTTATTGCACAAGAACTGAACATTGTACAGATGTCATACACATTGCGTTTTGAAGAGAAACTCAGGAACTTTTTTTACAAACATTTGATGTGTGAACCATGAGTGACCTGGCAGGTGTCAATACGGTAATCGAATTCTTGCCAGACCCGTCCCAGCATGGCATTGTCGACTGTGGCAGTCGCTTCCCGTATTCTCTCCTGGAGCTCTGCTACATCACGTGGTAGAGACTGTACATACATCAGACCTTTGTTGTGTCCCCACAGAAAAAAGTCGCACGGATTGTGATCTGGTGATCCAACACACAGAAAGCTCGCTCCGTACCTGAACTCACCAGGTTCGCGACTAGTGCTGACTATTGGCAAATTACCAAACTACACTGTGGCGGTCTACATGGAAAAAAAACTTTCAGGATTTCTCTTCAAAATGACATATGTATGATATCTGTACAGTGTTTGGTTCTGGTGCAATAAATAATTAAAAGTGTTCCCGGACTTTATGTACACCCTGTATAGATAAAAATATACAAAAAAAGTTTCTTATTGTTCCATTGTTGTTGAGACTTAAGTTCTAAAATATGAAATACAAAAATCAGACTTACTCAGAAAATCTTGTTGGGTATCAGCAAAAAATGTCCAGAAACAAGTGCCACATTAATGTCCCATGAGGTGAAGAAACTAGGAATAAACTTTGAAAAGCTCTCATTCAATTTTGATGACATCTGCGACACTTCGTTTGCTTAGTGAACTTCCCATCTGATCATGTTGATGGATTTATTGCATTACTTTCATGCTTTCTATTTTTAATGTTGATTGGCTTAACTAAAGTTGATAAAATGCATAACTGAAGTTGATAAAATGTGTTTCAAAAGCTACATTTTTTGAATTTGTTGGAACAACTATAAGCCATGATGAGGATTCAACTGAATGGATGTAGGAAATCGCATAAAGCCCACCTCAAATTGACTGGTAGAATCGACTTTTAGCAGCCTAGGTCTGAACTAAGGCAGTACTCATCTCATAAATTTCACGGTATTGTGCATTCAGGTGAAACGGACTACAGAATTTGTAGGTCTGTGACTGCATTGAGTGATGTGTTGCACCCCACAGTGTTTAAGACAGTCCTAGGAACCAAGATAAATAGTGATTGCTGAAGTCACAATACTTCCTGCGAAGCTCAGTATTGTTAAACCTGCAGCTGAGAAGGATTGCTGACAACCATTGCTAGAAGTGTGAGAGATTTTCATAATGAATAAAAATCTGTATCCCCATTCCAGTAGGGGGAAAGTGGCCCCTGTTGCCACCCCTTTGCAGATGCTTGTGATGATGATGATGATGATGATGATGATGATGATGATGATGATGATGATGATATCATCTCCTTAACTGCATGAGCAATTGGAACACAAGGACATTTATTCTCATTGTGAAGAATTACAGGTAAAGGGAGCTATATTTATAATACAGATAATTTCGTGATTTTTCCCGTACCTCACTATGACCACGCTTGCTGGAGGATCAGTGTGCCAATTCGGCTTGCAGTTACTTGGGACATCATCGTTGCAAACTCAAGATCTTCAGTCAAGAGAGAAAAAAGCTAATGCTTGTGTCAATGTTCACTGTAAATTGTTGTTGTTGTTGTTGTTGTGGTCTTCAGTCCTGAGACTGGTTTGATGCAGCTCTCCATGCTACTCTATGCTGTGAAAGCTTCTTCATCTCCCAGTACCTACTGCAACCTACATCCTTTAGAATCTGCTTAGTGTATTCATCTCTTGGTCTCCCCCTACGATTTTTACCCTCCACGCTGCCCTCCAATACTAAATTGGTGATCCCTTGATGCCTCAGAACATGTCCTACCAAACGATCCCTTCTTCTGGTCAAGTTGTGCCACAAACTTCGCTTCTCCCCAATCCTATTCAATACCTCCTCATTAGTTATGTGATCTACCCATCTAATCTTCAGCATTCTTCTGTAGCACCACATTTCGAAAGCTTCTATTCTCTTCTTGTCCAAACTATTTACCGTCCATGTTTCCCTTCCATACATGACTACACTCCATACAAATACTTTCAGAAATGACTTCCTGATACTTAAATCCATACTCGATGTTAACAAATTTTTCTTCTTCAGAAACGCTTTCCTTGCCATTGCCAGTCTACATTTTATATCCTCTCTACTTCGACCATCATCAGTTATTTTGCTCCCCAAATAGCAAAACTCCTTTACTACTTTAAGTGTCTCATTTCCTAATCTAATTCCCTCAGCATCACCCGACTTAATTAGACTACATTCCATTATCCTCGTTTTGCTTTTGTTGATGTTCATCTTATATCCTCCCTTCAAGATACCATCCATTCCGTTCAACTGCTCTTCCAAGACCTTTGCTGTCTCTGACAGAATTACAATGTCATCGGCGAACCTCAAAGTTTTTATTTCTTCTCCATGGATTTTAATACCTACTCCGAATTTTTCTTTTGTTTCCTGTAAATTATAGCAGTGAAATACATGAAAACCTACAAAGGATGGACACTTGGTGTAATGATTGGCATTTGGGCCATAACATAAACACATGCAGCTTACAGTACATGAATACATTGAAAACCCTGTTACTAGTTGATTACATGATTGTTTAGCAATCTCTGGGACCAATGTGATCCATTAAAAATCTGGGAGTATGTATAAAGAGTGAATTATAGTGAAATGGTAAAACAAACTGTACAACAAGCAAATGCCAGACTGAGACTCTGGGAGATTCCTCAGGACCAAGGTAGCTTATGAATCGATTGTTAACAAGGGCATACCCAGTGAGGGCAGTGAAGACAGCTACCATGTTTCCCCCTGCCCCCCGTCTCCTCTAATGTTCAGAATAATTTTGAAGAAAGTTTGAATATATGAAGGATATTGACTAGTAAGTTACCCAGAGCCATGAAATCAAAATACCATCTGTAGTGCAAACTTAAAACTAGATCACTGTGAAATTTCAGTATTCTAGCTGAAGTACTTGGGAAGAAAAAAATTATTGTGCATTACTTTCCTATCGACCTTCATAGGAATGAATAACCGAGAAGCTGCTAATGTGGTTTTTCATGAATGTCCATATAAACAGTGTGGGTGTACAAATATAGATAAAATTTGTTTACCATAGGATTAGGAAATACCAGCATCATACATACATGCTACAGTCTTGAAATCAATATTTCCTTTGCAGATGGAACAGGGACTAAGGGAGGTGACAGTAATACAAAAAGTACACTCCACAACATACAGCAAGGTTGCTTTTGGAGTATATCAGTGGATGTACACCAGGCCTGTAATGAACTTATTAGTAGATCAGGCCTACTACATTTCAGGCACAATGATTCACTAGTTTCATTTCAGTGGGGCCGTTAACAGGTAAACAGGGAGTACAGTGAACCCAGAAGCGACTGTTGTGTTTCAGGAGCACCAGTGCAGCCGCAGATCTATCTGACACCATCGGACTCGACAACGGGAGACGGTAATCGGTATGAATTAGTTGCGGGGAAATCCGTCCATGCCTCATGTAGCATCCCCAATGGCCGGCCACCTGCCAACCTCACCTGGTTCATTGGTGAGTATTTCCACTTGGCTACCATCATCATTTGTTTTGTAGTAAATGATAATGAATATTTTGAATCATTGAATGTTGTTGATATTGTGTGTTATTTATTAATGAAGCTCATACTACTATCACCCGCAGGAGTCGTAATACAGCATAATTTTATCAAGGGTGTAGTTTATATTACTACTCCATCACATACATAATATAGGAAATTAATTGCTTCAATTAATTTATTTTGTAAAAAGGTAACATTGTCGTTAGTATGTTAATAATTTCACCACGTATTATCGTTTAGTAACATTAGAAACAATGACTCAAATACGTATCTGATTCCTGGCATACTCTAGTTACAATTTTCTGTTTATTGTACCAGGCAAAAATATTTAAATCACATCACAGCATAATGAAAAGAATAGATTGCTACTCACCATATAGAGGAGATGTTGAGTCACAGACAGGCACAACAAAAAGACTGCTAAACAAGTAAGCTTTTGGCCATAAGGCGTTCGTCTGGAGTACTCTCTCTCTCTCTCTCTCTCTCTCTCTCTCTCTCTCTCTGACACACACACACACACACACACACACACACACACGCACACAGAACCACTGTCTCTGGCTGCCGGGACCAGGCCTTTTGGTTGTAAGCTTACTTTTTAGCAGGTTTTTTGTTGTGTCGGTCTACAACTCAACATCTCCAGTTGGTGAGTAGCAATCTATTCTTTTCATAATATTGTTATTATTACATCCTGGATTTTCCTTTGTTTGAAGTGGAGGAGAGGACTATAGTAGAAGAGGAATGAATGAAATAGTGCAGGCAGCAGTTGAATAACTAGGCAGAAAGTAAAGAGCCAAAGGTATACTTTAATAACACATGAGAGATTTAATTTGGCTTGTTGTTGTTATGGTCTTCAGTCCTGAGACTGGTTTGATGCAGCTCTCCATGCTACTCTATCCTGTGCAAGCTTCTTCATCTCCCAGTACCTACTGCAACCTACATCCTTCTGAATCTGCTTAGTGTACTCATCTCTTGGTCTCCCTCTACGATTTTTACCCTCCACGCTGCCCTCCAATACTAAATTGGTGATCCCTTGATGCCTCGGAACATGTCCTACCATTTGTCTTATGAAAGGAGAAAATATAAAAATGCAACAACACAGATTGGCAAAATAGAATTGGCTAGAGGAGAAATGCAAAACTGCAGATGCATTGTGGTTATAGGAAAGGTAGGTGCCGCTTACAGGATAATTAAAGAAAATTTTGGTGCAAAGAGAAAGAACCTTATTGACATAAAGAGCAGGCACAGATCCAGGATTAATTTTTTTGTCACTCATACTTTTAACATACCATAGTTGCCAAGGATTTAATAACAACAACAATAACATAGAGAAAATGTTCAATATAATAATAAATGCTTATACTTCAGTTTAGCATTACTTACAAGAATAGTGATTTGCGTGATAAAAAATTGAAGTGTGCACTCAATATTATCAGTATTTTACTTACACTCTGATTGTGAACTAAGCTCATCAGACTACAGTTGTGCAGGTGTGTAAATGAGAAGAATGCTGTTATTTTCAGTTTTCTCTGCTAGCGGTCAAGAAAGTCAGAGTGTTGTTTTTTTTATTTATTTATTTTTAATTTTAATAGTGAAGGCCTTTCCTCCCTGTCTTGCATTACTCAGCTTCCCATGATTTGCTTGTCCTACCTTTGGACTTAACAGGCATGGCCAGCATATGAATGGCTGGAATGCTCTCTGCAGTTGGCCACTCTACAAGACCATCCATGTGGTCTAACCCTCAAGTGAGCAAATCAAAAGTGTCCCGTGTCATAAAATAGCTTGTAATTCTGTGGAATTCATTACCGTTTTTTAACTGTTTTCATGCTATCTTATTTTCAGAAAATTATTTAAGAAATGTGGTAAATTTGAAAATATAAACAACTTTACTAAAATGTTGGTGGGGAGGGAGGGGTGTATTGGATATGCAGGACCTCTGATAGCATACCAGTAGTAAGAAAAGAAGTGAAGTCTGAAAGCTTTAAGAAATATACAGGGTGTAACTAAATTGTCTTTGCAGATATGTAGGACTTGTAGTGGGGGCCAAGACAGTTTAGTTTAGCACAGGAACTTGTGTCTGGAAACATAGCAATTTCTCAGTACTTGCAAAATTCCATAATACACTTTCAAATCTCCACATTTTTGGTGCCACTGGCTAGGGTATTATGTATGCCATTCTCTTACAGACTAGACAACAGTTCAATAGGTTTGACTTCTGGAGGAAATCACATAGCTTATGCAACATACAAAGGACATTAGTTAAATTTCAGTAAAACATTTTAATACAGTATGCCTAACTTTGGATGAAATCCATTTCTGTATGAGGACTTTATTCAATCGGAGAACACAATGATGAATCTTTATTGCTTTGAATAGTCTATGAACTTCAGTACACAGTGAGTGGTACTGTGCTCTGACATAAGTAGACTTCTGGACTTCCAACAGTGGTGGAATGCTGAAACATAGCAGGCTGACTGAATGTGGATTACTTGCCAGACTTGTCTGGCAGGTTCTGGATGAGCAGCAGCTACACTAATACCACCCCAGAAAGTACAGGCAATGCAGCTACAGCCAATTCAGCCACAGGATTTTGCATCATGAGCCCATTTCTCCAGGTGGTTATTGCACTGTTGTGTGGATGAGCCCAACTCCCATAACAGATCCTTTTCACAGATGAAGCCAAGTTCACCAGAGAATGTGTTCTCAGTTCCCACAACAGTTGTATGTGAGGTATCGAAAACCCACATGCTGCGCACCCCCATGGGTACCAGGAATGATGTGGTCTGAACATTTGGGCAGGGTTCCTGGACTAATGTGTGATTGGGCCATACCTTCTTCCAACGCACCTCATGGGTGCCTTATACAAGGGATAGGCAAAATAATGTGAACACCTATACTTACTTGTGAATAGTTTATTAATTAGGGGTTGGGCCACATTTGCCCATAATACAGCCGTGATTCCTCTTGGAAAACTGGCATATAATGATTGTATAGCCTCCAGTGGAATGTTATGCCACTCTCCAGTCAGAACCTCTTCTAACTCCTGTAGTGACGAGGAGGCGGAAGTGTGTTCTGGAGTCTACACCCTAGTACCACCCACAAGGGTTCGATAATGTTAAAGTCTGGGGGCTGGTAGGCCAGAGAAGACGCTGCAGTTCAGTTACATGCTCCTCATACCGTGATTGTACTGTCCTTGCTGTGTGAATTGGTGAGTTGTTATCCTGAAATATGGCATCATTTTTAGGGAACAACATTTGGGTCATGCAGTGTACCTGATTACGTAAAATGTTCACATAATAGTTGGCTGTAACATGGCCCTTGAGAGTAATGACAGGGGCAGCAGAATACCCTGATATGGCTGCCCACACCATCACACTTTCACCTCCATGTGTAATGGTTGGAATCAAGCAGTCAGGATAGTAGGCTTCGTTTGGCATTCTCCAGATGTAAACCTGACCCGATGTTGGGAATAATGAAAACGTTGACTTGTTGGACCATATGATGTGTTTCCACTGATCAGCTGCCCAGGATTTATGCTCCTGACACCATGTTTTATGCTTCTTTGTGTTGGTTTTTGTCACTAATAGTTTCGGTATAATAGCTCGTCCATGAATATTTGCTTTATGGAGTTCTCTGCGGACAGTGTCACTCTGCGGACAGTGTCAAAAGATACAGGGTCTCGAAGATGGGTGTTGAGCTCTGCAGTCACTTTAATCAGGCTCCCACAATCTGCCCTCATTGGAACTCTGTTAGGTCTTTCATTGCATGTCGACCTCGACCTCTGAATGCTAATACGAAGCACTACTTGTAAATAATAACCTGCACTGATGCCTAATCCGTACTGAACATGCACAGTCCAGCGTGCCACATGGCTTACCTGCATTGTTGACTGTCAGACGCAGCCATCCCATTAGTACCACTGTTCACATTATCTTGCCTATCCCCTGTACTTGATGTCATACTGCAGGGGCTCTTGGAAAATGTGCCACGGCATGTGCATCAAAACATGTTGTTTCAGCACATTGGTGCACCACCTCATTTTTCACGTGCAGTCAAGAACAGACTGCTACTTGTTGGGTCACATGAAATCCTTGATTTACAAGACCTCTGTGGCATCCAGGGAAGGCCTACTGGTGTGGGTTATGTGTGCAGTGGATGCTGGAGGACCAGGGAATGCATGGTACAGATGTACCATACCTTTGTTGACGTCAATGATCATCACGTACATGCTATCTTCGTGTGTTGTGATATTTTGTGTGTAGCAGGAAACTGGTATGTTTCCAGACATGAGTTCCTATGCTAAACTTATTAATCTTGGTTCCCACCATATGTCATCAAAGTCTCTAAACAGACTTTGTTAGATACTGTAACTGCATAGCTATATAAGGGAAAGAAACATATACAATATAGGAGGTAAATGAAAATGAACAGGTGATACAGCACTGCAAGAAGATTTTGACAAATCATTGAAAGGCCAAGTCAACACAAGGCACCTGGAGTTGACGAAAACCATTCACAATTATTTAGATCCTTGGAAGAACTTAATCTTGGTATGCAGGGTATAGATGAAATACCCTCTAACTTAATGAAGAATACAATAATTGCAGTATCAAAGAAAGCAGGTGCTTACAGGTGTGAGAATGACTGAACCATTAGTTTAATAAGTCGTGTTTGTATAATACATACATCAAAAAATGTTTTGCATCACCCTGGTTCCCAGAACTCCTGAAGATAGACATTGACTGTGGATATTTTATCACAGACACAGTCCCTTTGACTGTTCAGAGATGTCACTAAACCCACCCAAAGATGTAAACAACCGTGCGTGAGCAGCGCCTATTAGATGGAGGGGTCCAACAGCTGAACAGTTCCAGTCATTCCACCAGGAAGGAGGTACATAGCTTGTGCTGTCCAGGTGTCTCGGAGTGAACCGAAGCAATGTTGTTCAAACAAGGAGATACAGACAGACAGCAACTGTTGATGACATGCCTCGCTGAGTCCGCCCAAAGGCTAAAACTGCAGTGGATGACTGCTACGTACAAATTATGGCTCAGAGGAACCCTGACAGCAACGCCATCATGTTGAATAATGCTTTTCGTGCAGCCACAGGACATCGTGTTACGACTCGTACTGTGCGCAATAGGCTGCATGATGCGCAACTTCACTCCCTACGTCCATGGCAAGATCCATCTTTGCAACCATGGCACCATACAGTGTGGTACAGATGGGCCCAACAACATGCCGAATGGACCACTCGGGATCGGCTTGACATTCTCTTCACCAATGAGTATCGCATATGCCTTCAACCAGACGTATTCGGAGGCAACCCTGTCAGGCTGAATGTCTTAGACACACTGTCCAGTGAGTGCAGCAAGGTGGAGGTTCCCTGCTTACTTTGGGGTGGTCATTGAAGGCGCCGTAACGGCTGTACGATATGTGAATGCCATCCTCCGATCGATAGTGCAACCATGCCAGCAGCATATTAGTGAGGCATTCGTCTTCATGGACGACAGTTCGCACCCCCATTGTGCACATATTGTGAATGACTTCCTTCAGGATAATGACATAGCTCGACTAGAGTGGCCAGTATGTTCTGCAGACATGAACCCTATCAAATATGCCTGGGATAGATTGGAAAGGGCTGTTTATGGACGATGTGACCCACCAACCACTCTGAAGGATCTATGCTGAATCGCCATTGAGGAGTGGGACAATCTGGACCAACAGTGCCTTGATGAACTTGTGGATAGTGTGCCACGATGAATACAGGCATGCATCAATGCAACAGGATGTGCTACTGGGTATTAGAGGTATCGGTGTGTACAGCAGTCTGGATCACCACCTCCGAAGGTCTCGCTGTGTGGTGGTATAACATGCAATGAGTGATTTTTATGAGCAATAAAAAGGGTGGAAATGATGTTTATGTTGATCTCTCTTCCAATTTTCTGTACAGGGTCTGGAACTCTCAAAACCGAGGTGATGCAAAACTTTTTTTGTTGTGTGTATTAACATAAACTATCTACAGAATGATGGAACAACTAGTAGAAGCCAACCTGAAGAACAAAAGTGTTGGGTTCTTCAGAAATGTAGGAATACACTGAGCAATAAGGACACTATTGTTAATCTTCGTAGGATAGGTAGAAGAAATGCAATTAATGTAATGTAATGTAATAAAGCGTTTGCAGATTCTGATAAAGCTTTTGACAGTTTTGACTAGAGTATATACTTTGTTATCCTGAAGTTACTGTGCATAAGATAACTAGAGTAAAAGGCTATTCAGAAGCTTGTCCTGTAACAAGACTGTGGCTATAAGCATCCAATGACATGATGGAACTAAGAAAGATTAGGTGAAGTCAGTGAAGATGTAGCAGAAGCTCAAATTGGGATAGGAAATTGATGTGTCCTTTCAAAGTAACCATCTCAGCCTTTGCATTAAGCAGTTTAGGGAATTCATGGAAAAGTTGTCTGGATGCCTGGACAGGGATTTGAAGTGTCACAGTTCTGAAAATGAGTCTACCAAAGGACATGAAAAGGAAGCAGTATTTGAGAAGGAAGAGAGGCTGAATTGTAGGGTATCACCCATGTTGCTCAGTTCATATGTAGAGCAGACATAAAGAAACCTAGAAGAAATTTGGAAGATTAATTAATGTTCAGGGAATGAAATATAAACTTTAAGCCTTACCAACGATGTTATAATTCTCCCAGTGTTGCAAAAGGACTTCTAAGAGCATGAGAACCAAATTGATTGTATTTTGAAAAGAGTTTATAAGATGAACATCAATAAAAGTAAAACCAGGTTAATTGAACGTAGACAGATTAAATGAGATGCTTAGGTAATTATGTTAGGAAATGAGACATTAGAGACGTAGATGAATTTTGTTATTTGGTGACAGACAATGGACAAAGTGCAGAGAATATAAAATACTGACTGAAAATAACAAGAAAAGTGTTTCTGAAAAAGAGAAATTTGTTAACATAAAATATAGATTTAAGTGCCAGGCAGTATTTTTTGGAGGCATTTGTCTGAAATGTACCTTTTACAAAAGATGATAAGCAGGTGATTAGCAATACACACAAGAGGAGAGTGGAAGCTTCTGAACAGTGTTGTTGCAGGAGAATGCTGATGATTAGGTGCATATAGCCAGTAACTAATGAAGAGGTGGAGAAAACAGCTATGTGACACAGCTTAACTACTGAAGCGATAGGTTGATACAACATTTTATGAGGTGTCAACAAATAGTCAGTTTTGTAATGGAGTGCATTGTGTGTTGTAAAAATTGTTGTGGGACATCAAGATCTGGCTATAGTAAACAGTTTCAAATAGACATAGTTTGCAATAATTATACAATTTCTCCATACAAAATTAGTATGGAGAAATATTTCACACAAGTCTTTGGATTATTGTAGTAATGCACAGTAAATGAGTGTAACAGAGCAATATGCATAACAGATCATTAGGCTTATAAAACAGTTTTTTTAGTGAGTCAGTTGTGTCATTAAAATTGACAAGATCATTATGATTCATTGGAACTTACAATTGTTCTGATAAATAGTGGCACTTCCTTTTACTTTCCACTGAGTTTGACAATTTTTTGTGTTGACTTGAGTCTGGCATAACATTGACCGCTCTGGTCTGTCATTAATATTTAATTTGATAAATCCCTTTGTACTCAGGTAAATATTAAACTGCTGATATCAATAAGAGATGAACAGTAACAGTCTGCTGTAACTGAGGAGGTAGCTGTTTTCAGAGTAGCAGCTTTCTTTCTTATTTACTTGATTAAATTTATCCAGAGTGTGTGTGAATAACATAAGCAGTACAATGATAGTTTATTGCTAATGTGTACCTTGAAGCATTCCACATTCTTGAAGTTTCTCCTCTTTGATAAGATGTATGGAACATGATGAACGAGCCTAGGAGGATATTGCTCAGCGTATGGGTATGCTAGCTCTTTGGAAAGTTAATGAAGGAAAAATCTCCTGAAGTTGTTCCAGTATAACCTGCGCTGTACCTCTGCACCACTTGAATATTTGATGTTCTTGTTGAGCTGATAAACAAAAGAGTAGCAGTAATTAAGATGATAGTAAAGTCTCAGATAATGACCATTTTTGCTATGTATGTAGCCATAATGAATAATCTGATAAGTAAGCTGATTTATAATGATGAAAATAATCAATTTTTGACAAAGTAATGTAATTGGATAGATAAAAAATCTTCTCACCAAGTGGTGGCATGAGAACACACATAGGAAAAAAGGTTTTACGTATGCAAGCTTTCAGAGCCAGTGGCTCCTTTTTCCAGCAGAAGATTATAAGAGGCTAGGAAGAGGCATGAAGGAAAAGGACTGGAGAGGCTTAGAAGGGGTAGAGTTCAGAAAAGTCACCCAAAACCCTGGGAGACTCACCTTATGGAAGAATAAGTCTGCCCTGACCTGGGGTTCTGGAGGACTTCACCGAACTGTACCCCTTTTCATAAACCTCTCCAGTCCTTTTACTTCATCGCTATTCTTTTCCCTTCAGCTCTTCTGCTGGAAGAAGGAGCCACTGGCTCCAAAAGCTTGCATATATAAAATCTTTTTTTCTATGTGTGTTCTTCTGCCACCACTTGCTGAGTAGATTTTTTATGATTCCCTGTATCATCAGAGTGTTGATTTCTATTTCTTTTTGCTAGTTAGAAACTAATATTTTCTGTTATAGGTGATCAACCAGTGACTGACGGACTATCAAGGCTGGAAGAGACAAGAGGCACAGTAAATGAGACGTGGACAGTATCACAGAACTTGACAAGAGAAGTCACATGGCAAGATAATGGGAAATATTTACGTTGCATCTCCCAGCATCTTGCGCTGACTAATGCTGCAATGAATGAAAGTAGAATTATGCTGAATGTAACATGTAAGTAGAAAAGTAGAACTTTCTAACAACGACAATATAAATGTGAGAAACAGACTTAGTCGGAATGTAATTTTCAGGAAGGTGGTGGGGAGCTTTAGATGAATTCAGTATCTAAGAAAACATTGTGACTCATTCTTAAAAAGCTCGAATGGTACTCTAATATGTAAAAGAATGTTAATTGATTCATATAATATGAAAATGTATTCTTCGAAGGTTCAACATAAGAGAACAGACACAGGGTGTGACACAACTAACATAAGTAGTGATATATCCAAGATTGGGAGCACTGGAAGGTAGAGGGAGGCAAGACAGCAATTAGATCACTTTAGTTTACTCATGTTGAATTCTAAGGGCCGATCTGTGATAATTACATGAGAGAAGGTGACCATCGTAGCCAAGATTGCTTGTAAACAACCGTTATTGTTGATTACCAGTTTTGGTTAGTGTGGTTACCATATTAAGATCACGATAAAAGGTTATTACATGTCTCCTACACCAGGTGTAAAAGTACTCTTTCTAAAACATTGCCAGGTAAGTGAGGAACGATATAAACCATGCATCGCCAACTCGAGGTTGAAATCACAACATCCACAGTAATTCACCAAATGAGCACTTAGTAAATTACTCTGTATATTGTGGTTTTAACCTTGACTTGCCAGTGTGTCATTCACCTTGTCCACCCCATACCTGGCAACGTTTAAGTACTTGTACAGCTGATGTAGAAGACACGTAATAACCTTTTACCAAGATCTGAAGGTGGTAACTCTACTTACTGAAACCAGTAATCACCAATAAAGGTTGTTTACAAGTGATCTCAGCTAAGAAGTTCACCTTCTCATAAGTAATTAGGTCACTGATACAGATAGGGCTCGAAACTGGGGAGAAGAATATTAGTTAGTGCTCTTAAATGGAATTGGATATGGGTATATCAGCATCAGAAGAGGTAATTGTAGACTAAGATTTAATCAGCCAACTGATTGAGGAATAGGAAAAAAGAGGTTTGCAAGGCAACAAAAATAAATTTAAAGAATAATTAATCCCATAGTTCAACATAAATGCAAACCGAAGAATGATAAATATGAATGAAGGAGGTGAAAAGAAATTACACTCAAGGAAGAAGGTAAATGAAAACAGAAGCAAGAAAGGAAGGGTATGATTATGACAATACACTGAAATTGGAACAGAATTTTAGCTGCCATATATTTGCAGATAAATCTGACCAGTACTTCCTTTAGGAAATTTTCAGGTGACAGTTACACAAAGATTGTATAGTCACTGCATTCAACTTACAGATTCAAAAGGTAAGGTATGTGGAAGGATAAATGTATTGTAGAGAACATTTCATCTTTGAAATTGTTTGTGAGAAGGAATTGTATTTATTTGGTAACAACTCTATTTTAAATGTACTTCCCTGCATAACTGGATAGGCTGGTTAATTCAAAAGTCTGAGGAAAGCACAAGCGTAAGACCCCTAGTAATACCGTAGCTAGTCCCGTGGTGTTCCAGAAAACCTTCACGTTGTGACAGCTTACCATATTAGAGAAGTGTTTGCTCTGTTTAAAATAAAAGTAAACCGTTAATGTTGGTAACATCTGTGCAACAAGAGAAAAATCTACTTACCAGTTGACAAAACAGTAACTGGTTCATGGATCATGTAGCCCAAAATTTAAAAGCATATTTTAATTTCCATTTGGTATTTTTGGAAATTCCTTCATTTGGAGAACGGAAAAGATGGGCTCCTGCAGACCTAAATGTTGTGACAGAAAGTAAAATTCACTCAGAATACTGAAACAGTAGACACACAAGCTTTAGGAAAGACTTCAGATTTGTGACATACTCCATCAGTATGGTGAGTGATATTGTCATCAAGCAGACAGTGTGGCTGTGGGATTTCTCCCAGTAACAGGATTAGCCAAGTTATAAAAGGAGCATTTTGAGGAAAGTGCTTCCTAAACTGCTCACCTCAAACACAATCATTTCTACAGATACGTTGATGACAAGCTTATTGTGTGAGCACTTGGCAGGAAGACCCTGGATTGATTTCTGGTACACATCAGCACTGGCCACTAGTATGTATAATTTTCCAAGGAAGTAGGCATTTGGACATGGAATAAACAAGATGACATGTTAGGTCACACTTACATCAGACCACTGTAGGACTGTTTTGGAATCGCTGCTGTACAGGCCTCAGGCTACAAGTGACTATAAAAGCCTCTCTACTAGAGAGGGGTCTTCCTGGAGGAAGGCTGCAGTGATAGAAATTAAAAAGGCAATACTAACTCCATGTACTGCTAAAGTAATGTGGGAAGAGAGCAAGTAACTGGTGCTTCTGACAAGCCAGACTGCTGACAGCCAAGATCACAGTGGTTTTGAAGAAAGACAGCAGAAGATTCTAGAGGTAGTTGTCGTGGCAAAAGATCCAGTGACACTGTGCATGCCTGACATTTACAATATTCAACATGAGTGCAAGCAGACATGCCGATGAATTGTAGAGTGCTGCTAGGAGCAGGTACATTCAGCTTGGACACAATGACAAATTAGTGAATGCTGAACACAGCTTGCAAGAGTACTCTGTGTGTAATTTTGAATGGACTGGAGTGCTGTTTTCTGCCAGTGGATTGTGGGGTAGCATAATAAACAAAGCCATCAAAATTAGAACCAATGACAGTCTCATAAAGGTAAATGGAGGTTGTCAACTCAACTCTGATAGGTACTCGTTACTGGTCATAATACAATGTGATCCTCACCAGCTTAAAAACATCCAAGTGGCACATGAGATTGAGCCTGAGTGATCATGTCAGGACCTGCCTTTCCAGCCCCTTCCAACTGCTCTGTGGCATTCAGAATGGTCAGGTTGCTACCTGGCTCCTCGTAAATAAAGGCAATGTACATGCAGTCCCACCACTTTGCCAGATGATAATGAGTGACACTGTCTGAAATGTAATGATCTTTCAATAAGCTTATATTGCTGGAAATCTTGGAACTTTGTATTAATTCAGATGTAATTTTGTTACAGATCAGCTGGTGATCTACAGCTTATTTTCTTTTTGTTACTTTTTTGTTTCTTATTTGTTGAGTACAAGTACAAGGTTGAGGTTGAAATTGATTCTTTGTAAGCTCCTTCCTTTTATGGTAGCCAAATGTATATTATTTCAGTTAGAATGTATTAAAAAATTAAAATAATGGTAGTGTGTATAAATTTCTTGGAAGATTCGTCTTGTCATTTTGTGAATCATCATCATCTTGTGAAATCATTCATGTGAAAACCACATGGAGGATAATCATGAGCCTATCATGTCCTAAAACATGGAAAAGATGGTTTTCATGTCATGATGTTAAGTACTCATTGATCTTGTGTGACTAAAGACATGATGATCATAAATTGAACAAAGAAGGTAAGATGACAGTGCCTGGTGACAGATGATTTTATTAAATCTCTAATGTGTTCTTACCCTTTGGATTTGAGTAGAAGAGAACAATTCTTCAAGGAGTGACATTATTTTTAAGGTATCATATTGCTTTGTAACTTAGTGTGATGTACTGCACTGATATGAATATGTGGTGTTTGTTCTTGTGGACATTCTTAAAGAACAGACATCAGGTGCAATCATATAACTGATTCACTTGATGGGCAATGAATCAACCACATACAGTGCAGATACACAAACACATTCAACCTTCTGCAGTAATTTCAGAGTAGTGAGCAAGGAGAACATGGATGGGGAGTGCCAATAGGTGGTGCTTGGTGGGAATGTGGGTCAGCTGGGAGGTGTGGCAAGATAGTTTGCACAGTTGTGATAAATACTGTGTCCTGGTACATAGTGGTTAACGCAACTGGGTAATAAGCAGGGAATCCCAGGTTCGAATACCAATCTGGTACATTTTCACTCATCATTGCTGATTCCTCATTAAGTCCTGATGCAGCTGACATCAGTAGTTCCCTCTCTTTCTTTTCCCCTCCGCCTTCAGTTTATATAGTACTGAAATGAGCAGTTCTGTTCTTCTGACAAGTCAGTAAAGTCTTAAATGGGTTTCAGAGGAATATTTTAAAAGGCCTGTATTGCCCTGACATGTTGGTAATGTTTTCCTTATGTGCCAGAAGTATAAACTGAGCACAGAGTTCCATTTTCGTGTGAAACTGGGAGTCTTCCAATTTAAAAGGACAGGTACTAACTGGAAAAGTAGCTTCAAAACAGTCTCCCCAGAGCTGGAAATGTTATATTGTTGTGTACAGTTAGTATTTGACAATAAGTTTTCTTCATTCCCACATGAAGAAATTCATTATTCTCTGCCTTCAGTGCAAGCAATGATCTGTTCTCATGTTAAAGCTTTGCTTACTGTGGTTGGAAATTAAATTTCCTGATGGAGTCACAGAAATAATGAGTTAAACATTAGCATCACTACTTGTAACTTGTTCATTATTTTAACATTTTCTAATAAACCAAAGAAAATATAGAAATTACAATGGCAATAACAGTGTTGTCACATTAACTTAAGCCTGTTGTGATTCCTACTTTCAACATTTTACACTATCTATATGAAAACAAAATATTCCCATTAAATTTATTGGTTGCAATTGGAGAAAGGTAAATTTCCTTTTAGAAAACCCCTTGACAGAGAAAACAAATCAAAATAATCCATGTTGTCTCATTGTACTCCTGCTGTTTGCTCTTGTCTCTTATCCAAGCATTCACATCCTTATTGAATACATAATTATTACAATTGTTGTGTCTATTTTATACTTGGGTTTAGAATAATAATTTTACATTTGTTGTATAGCACTCGATTGTGGATGGTGTATGATTTTTGTCCTTCTGCCTGCTAACAGATCCACCTCAGCCACAGTTATCCTCTCCAACTGAGCAGTTTGGATTTGAAGTTGGTAAGGAAGGAATAATCAAAGTGCAAATCCAAGCAAACCCAACGCCAAGAGTAGTATGGGAAGTTGATGGAAAACAGGTTCAAGAGGGTTCCACTGATCCTGAAAACCACTATCAAGCAAGCATTCCAGAAAACTTGGTAAGAAGGATGAGCTAAATACACCTCATAAATTTTGATTTCAGAAATTACCATTTAGACATATCTTTACTTAGGTAAATGGTGTATTCCAAAGCTGTCATACTTATGTACTCATACCCATAATTTATGTAGATCAATGAAATGAAAATATGGTAAGTCTCTCCTAATCTTGGGTCCTGTGTGACTCTTTGTGTATCACTAAGGCTTGCCAATTTACTTTCCTTCTACCCTTTCTCTCTTCAGATGCCCATAATTTTACATTTTTCTGTGTGTCCTCTTCTGCTGACACTCGGTATATAGATTTTTGCAAACCAAATAGCTTTCATAACTACCTATATGGCATTCATATCTGTATATTCCCTATTGAATTGATAGGATTAAACCCATTGCTCAGAAAACAGAGGTTTGCAATGTGCCTCATACGAAGAGCCAGTAATTACTCCAGTGGCCTTCTGCTACAGTAGAAACACATACATAACTAGAGTTGCCCTAAAGTTGGGATAGGCCAATTCAAAAAAATAAAATTTACATAATTAATGTTCTGTTTACTTGCTGTTACATTTCTGAAGTCCTGGTGTATGTTGAAATCCTCATGCCACACTGCCATAGCACACCATTGGAGGTGCCAAAACTAAGTGGTGTAGCCCACTGATAAAATGGAGAATTGTGTGGTAGTTTGTTTTTGACAGCAGCAGAAGTGCTGCATCCATGTCAGGTCAGTTCAGAAACCTGAAGTAGTCAACTGGATTGGCTTGACACTTCTTAACATTTATGTTGCTGCCAAAAACGAATCACCACACAGTACTCTACTTTAGCAATGGACTGCACTATTTATTTTTGGATCCTCTAGCAATATGCTACACTTTTGTAATGCAGGGATTTCAGTGTGGTCCAGCACTGTAGACATGTACTTGCACACAAACAAATAATTGCAAAACTTTCATTTTTTTAGATTTATCAGTCGTCTTGTAATACCAAATAAAATAATGTCTTGAAAAAATGCAACACAGAATGTTCTAACACAGATTTAGCACATGCAGTTCATTAGACACTTTAACAAATAAATTATTCTAAACAACTTGCCATTAATATACCTGACAGTAATGTATCAACTGAGTATACACCCAAGAACTTTACAAAAGCAGGATCATCAGAAGAAAGTTTTTTTAAAGTAAAAACCGTATTGTATGTTATTTTCACCAATTAGAAATCCATATACTCTAAACTAATAAGATACTTTGGGGGTTGTATAATCAATACAATTTTTCAGAGTATTGAAGTCACTACTATAGTGAAGTAAGGTTGTGTCATCAGCATGTGGTATTGTGTTGGATTTTATAAGTGAGGGCAGGTGGTTAATCATTATCAGAAGTAACAAAGTTTCTGTTGACAGTTACGAAAAAGATAGTGTGCTGCTCACCATAAAGATGACACGTTAAGTTACAGACGGGGAATATTAAAAGATGCTCACACATTAGCTTTCAGCCACAGTCTTTGTCAGAAGAAGAAACAAACACACACATTTATTCACACGTGCAAGTCCCCCTCACACACACACACACACACACACACACACACACACACACACACACACACACACATATATATATATAATGCCATTTCTGACCAGAGTTCTGGTCCAAGCTGCCAGAGATGGTGGCCACGTGTATGTGAGGTGTGCTTGCTTTTGAATGAATGTGTTTGTGTTTCTCTTTCTTTTTCTGATGAAGGCTGTGTATTTTTTTTTTTTTCACTGCACCTGTCTACAACGTAACGTATCATCTTGATGGTAAATAGCAATCTATTGTTTCCTTACATTGTTGATATTCCGATCTTGAGTTTCTATTCTTTAAAGTTTCCTTTGCCTAGACAGACAACTTTCTGACAGTTCTTGAGATGTGATTATAGATGTTTCAGGCTTTATCTTTAATACCATAAAAGTCCATAATGCACAGAGGCCTTGCTCAGATCACAAAGTGTCCACTTCACAAGTTTTTCTCAGTTTGAAGTCTTAATGGCAACACTAACATTCCAGCTTGCTTACTAAGGTTCAACATACCTCAGTATACAGCAGGACTACTTTTCTCCTTGGAGTTTTTGCTTGCATGCAGAACTGTGGAATATTTTCAGGGGAGTTGCTGTAAAAATTCATTATAGCCTTGTAGGTAAATTGCCTTAACATCCAAATCCTCCATAAGCGCTCTCTCTCTCTCTCTCTCTCTCTCTCTCTCTCTCTCTCTCTCTCTCTCTCTCGATGTTTAAGTCCAGTATAGCTGCACATATTCATTACATGAGAGTTATTGACAACATGATTTTATGATTTTTTCTTTCATAGCCCACATTATGTGACAGTATATGTGTTATAATTACAGGGAGGAGGCACATGGGAAGCAACCTTAAGAATCACCCGTGTTGAAGAGACAGATATAAATAAGCAGTTTACACTTAAAGCATCAAATTACTATGGATCAGCAACTTACAAAATATCTCTGTCTACAAGTTCAGAACCTACAGGTAGGCATCATAATATAATGATTAGCATTTGAATGTGCATTATATCATAATTTTCTGTTTTAAGTATGTTCACCCAACTTATCTATACATTTCAAATATTATTTTTGCAGCTCAAAATGGATTTTCAGGTGATTGACATGTAGTAAAAGTAATTTGGAAAGGGAATCAGTGCTATTTCTGTAGTTGCTAGTATAGGTAGTACTATTAGTGCATGTTGAAATTACGCCTTTGGAAGGTATTATAATTCATAGTAATCATTTTCAAAGTTGTATTATTTTATATTATAATTCATAGTAACTGTTTTCTGAGTTATATTGTTTTGTAGAGCATTGATGAATGAGTATTGAAATTCATTAACCGCTGCTCTTTTAGTTAAATGATTCTTCAAAGAAAACACAATATCTTCACAAAACAGATGAACTAAATATTTCCTCCAGATCATGTTAGGTGCATGCCTTCTTTGGCTGTAAGAATTTGTATTATGCATGATGACATGAAGAGCGAGAGAAAAGTAAGAATGTCATATTAGTTGTTCTTAATTTTGGAAAGTATCTTATTGATAATGATTGATGATAGAAGGTGTGGAGAGGCTATTGAGAGTTTTGTTCAACACTCATTTCTTGAATTAGAAAATATAAAACTAGTAATAATGTATTTTGAAGAAATAATTTTTTAAAACAAGTGTGCATTACATTGGCACCCAAACAAATAAATTTGCTTATTTTCTTTATTTATGAAATATATTAATATTCATGTAAGAAGAGAGGCAAGCTAGTTGCTGAATGAGGAATGAAGTGGAAGGGAGGGCAATACTTGCATCATTTTTATTGTACCAATATGTTTACATATAAGTTGAAAAAATTCTGTGTCACCTTACTAAAAGGTTTTACTGCTTACTGCTCCATTCAAAGAGATGGTCATTATACATATTCATTTGTAGTCAGATCATATACATTTTATCTGATTGTTTGTCAAACCATCTGGACACCACATAAAAATTTTCTGTGGTTTTTCTAACTCATAGCAAGTGAATGATATGATAATTCCAGCTCTCGTCTTTCCTTTCCCTTTCCCTTTCCCTTTCCCCTTCCCCTTCCCCTTCCCCTTCCCCTTCCTGTACCGTGTATCCAGCCAATGCCTCAGGTTGGGACTAGTATGGTGCTTATTTAGTTTTCACAGAGAACCAACCATACCCATATATAGGCTATTATTAGGAAGGCTTGCCATTCCCTAACGAATTTTAAAGCTACTACCAGCTCTCCCTCATCCTGGAGCAGGAATCAGTGTATCCCTTCTGACAGCAACAGATATTTTCACATGTTGTTTGTGCATCATGTATCTGAGGTGAGATGTGGGAACCAGCCCAGTGTTTAGCTAGGTGGATGTGGAAAACCAACCATAAACAACATCCAAGCTGTCTGGCCCACTGCACTGGTTTGTTAATATGTGAGGTGGATTCAATCCAGGACAGACGTGGGTCCTTGTGTCCCAGAAGAGGGTGTATTAATGTGCTTGGCTATCCAGACAGGCCTGTCACTTGTCCTTATCCAAGCTAAATTAATGCTCCTTGTTGTGGTGGTCTCAGTGTTAACGGAATGTGGAATACTAACACTGTATCCCTTTTCCTTACCTTTAATATATTAGAATTTGCAGGAAAACTACGATACTTCCTGCCAAGGGCACACACACCCGGGGGTGAGGTGGCACCACATGCAGCGACCTCCCCCCTCCACCTAACTCTTGGGGGAAGGAAAAAATATAGTGATATAGTGCAGTCAGGTGTTTTTCTTTCAAGATGATGACTGAGAAGTCAATATTACACAGGTATTTAACAGGGTTGAAGCTGGACCTTTTTAATGGCTCCTTGCAAGCTGCCTTTCGTCTTCAGAAATATTAAAAATAGTCCATCCCCTCCAGGTCTTACCCACCCCATCCCCCTACAGACTATTTTATAGATGCTCTTGCTTCCTGCATTAAAAATAATTAGTTAGTGTTTTTACATTGCATGATTACTTAACAAATATCTTTGGGTAACTGTAGAAACTGTCCATGAAAATTTCATGATTTTGTAATTTTATGTAATGTATTTGTTCACAGAATGCTATCCAACATATTAAATGCAATTTTCTCATTGTTTATTGTTTATGAACTACTTTAACAGTCTACTTCATTACTTCTGTGTTTTGCAATGCATTATTATTAAGAGAGAACTATTTGAATGTCTTTTATTTTAATCTGTAGTTGTGTATGATAGATCATGAGACAACATACTGAAATCGATAGCATGTTGGTGAGGTTTAGGTGGATCACATATAGGAGAACACTTTCACTTTCTTTGATCATGGTTTACTGTAGTTAGTAATATTGTGCATTAGGAATACTTCAGTTAGATACCCGAGATAAATATATGATAGGTAAAACAGAAAGCAATATTTACTTTACTCTGAAAGTCAGATTTGTTTCATACTGTTTAGTCTTCTAAATTCTTCTTTGAATATATAAAGACACACAACAATGAAAATTATGCTCTTTGGAATCATGAGATGAAGTGTTCCCCATATTCCAGACTATTGCTTCAGCTACAAGCATTTCTAATTTCTGGCTTATTGTCTATTTATTTTGCTTCTACTTGACTTTACTATATGTTTATTTCTTTGTATATAGCATTGATTTTAGAAATAATGTGCTTGCAGTGATGGAGCTTGGAGCTGGCTCAATTATTGGTATTGTAGTGGCAATCCTCTTCGTGCTACTTGTCATCTTCCTTGTGATTTTTGCCAGAGCAACAGGCCGATGGTGTTTTGCAGGTATGTAACATTAACATTTAATTCAGATATTGCAACACAGCTACATACTAAACAGTAAATGTTGTAGACTTTTTTGTTGTTGATTTTATAAAATGACAGGGAAGCAGCTAGTTCTTTAATGTGGCTCTGTTCTTGCCACACATTTTTAAAAATAAACCATTTTTCTCATAACAATTTTTACTACTGAGGCCATTGTAACTTGTGAGTCAGAATCTGATTTTTCTATGTGGATTGATTATTAAAACCAAACACAGTGTTAATTAATAATTATGGAATACTGAGCCAGAAGAAATGGAGATGAAGTAATAGTCAGCTATTGTCTTATCCAACAAAATTTTGTTGTACAAGAGTGCCTCTTGTTTACACATTCAAGTTGGATATTGAGAGTTCCATTTGCAGGTATTTTCATGTAAATCATTATGATGGCAAAGTGCTGTAAATCATTATGATAAAGTACTGAAGATACAGCTTGATTAATACTAGACAGTCAACTTATTGGAACTGTTGAAATTTTTTTAATCATTGTCAGTAATATATGATTCTTCGAGTTGAATATCTCAAAATAAACTGAGATAAAAGATGTGAAAAATCATGTTTCCACTGGGAAAGATAAGTTTTTATTCTTATAGAGAACTGTATGTGGTGTCCCTAGGTCTGCCCATTCTGATTTAGACTTGCCACTGATTTTCTAGATGACTTTCAATTAATAGTAGGGTGTTTCATTCAGCAAAACCATGACCAGCCCCTTCTCCCATCCTTTCCCATCTGGGCTTTTTGTCTCACATCCACTTTTACAGCATGTCTCAATAGTACAATGTAGCACATAGTTTACAGGTAGGTGACAAGTTTTTGGCAGTGTAATACGTGTTATTCATTTGCACCCATCACCACACAGCTCACATTGAACATCGAACACTTTTCCTATTTTAGTGCACAGTCTGCACAGTCAACAGTCAGCCAGCTTTCCTTGTACCATGAACAACCAGCAGATACCAACTGGGAAGGCACTCTTAAGATTATCACGACATTCAGAATATGACTTACATTAGTAGAAACTAAAATATTGTAACTGTGGTACTTAATTTTCCCATTTGTCCATCACAGTGTTTTCTGATTACAGTAACCGTTAATGTGTACCGTGTTGAGGCGTAGTGGTAACATATCTCATGTTCAGAGCAACATATGCTACATGAAACTTCACATAAAAAAAAATGCTGATTTCTGGCATTTATACTCCTGTGAGAGAGATTGCTGTCTGTCAGTAAAGTTATATACCTCCCTGTCTAATGAAACAATTTGTGCAATCTGATGAAACCCATAAACTTGCTCCGTGCCATGTTTGAAACTTATCACATTACACTGTGTGAACACCTGAAAAAAGTAAAATGTTTTTGGACAGACGTGCAAGGAAACAAATTTCTCTCACCAATATGACTGGATATGTAACTTGTGCTGTCTCTCATAGCTTGATATCAACAGAATATTTAACTTAAACCCATCTTCCTTTTCTTTTTAATCTGTCTTGCAGCACACTGGTTTGTAAGTACATGCCTGCAATTTAATCTAATACAAAATAATTCATTCTGAGGTTGCCTGTACAGATATAAATAAGGGTACACTTGAACTCCGTGGAAGCTAAAGCAAAATGGCTACAAGGCAACGTAATACAGACCACAAACAATGCCATCTTTGCCACAAAAATCTTCTGCAGTCTTCCTGTTTGCACGATGTGCAATATGCCATATCTATTTTCATATTACAGGAGCAGCTTCTCAGTTTCTCTTTTCGAAACTGCGTAGAATTTACCTTTTTGATTACAGCTGTGCACCAGCTATGCAGTAGAACTTCTAGTTTCTGAAGCCATAAATGATTCCTGATATTACATATTCATCTGTGATTACAATGACTTAGTTCATCTATATTATTGTTGTGAAATACACTGAAGAAGCAAAACATTATGACCACCTTTGGAATGCAATAAAGTACAAATTCTTTGTGGTGTGGATTCAGCCAATCCTTGGTAGGTTTCTGGTTGTGTGTGGCATGAGATATTTATGCACTGGTCACTACCATGCTTCTCAAATCATGGTCGCTTGTTTGTGGCATTGTGATGTGGAAAGTTATCCTACTGAGAAATGGGATCACCATTGAGGAAGATGTCAAACGTGAAGGGTTGCAGAAGATCTGCAAAAAGTTTCACCTCGTCCACAGCCATGGTAATGCCTTTGATTACTACCACAGGTCCCTCAGAAGCCCAGGTGAATGTCTGATATAGTGTAACACTGCCTTCACCAGCAGCTGTTTGCCTGGATGATATTGTATCTGGACATGACTGTCAAGTAGGTGTAAGATTCATTCAACCAAGGGACAAGTCTCCAGTGATCAGTGGACCAATCTTGATGATCCTGTGCCCACTGCAATCGCAAATGATGATGTGTTGACATGAGGATATGTAGAGATCATCTGCCGCAGAACCACAAGTTCAAAAATGTATGCTGAACAGTGTGCTCTTAGCTGTTGCTACCTATGTACACTTTACCCACAAAACATATGTCTTATTACCCTGTCCTATTTTTTAGTCAAGTTGGGCCATAGCACTCTTTTTCTCTCTCTAATTTGATTCACTACTACTTTATTAGTTACTCAGTCTACCCATCTGATCTTCAGAATTCTAGTAACCCCACCTTTCAGAAACTCCTATTCTCCTCTTGCCATAACTACTTATTGACACTCCAGTCACATACCTTCAGAAGAGACTCCCTGACACTTAAGTTTATATTGTACATTTAAAAATGCCATTATAAAAGTGTTCTTGCTACTACCTCACTACATTTTATATTCCTTTTCTTCTGCCAATAACGGTTAATTTTCTGCCCAAATAGCAAAACTCATCTGCTACTTCAAATGCCTCATTTCCTAATCTAATTCCTTTCACATCACCAAATTTAATTTTCTTGCACTACATTACCGTCGTTTTCTAATTATGTTAATATTCATCTTGTATCCTCTTTTCAAGAAACTATCAATTCTGTTCAACATATCTTCCAAGGTCTTTGCCATCAGCATTCCTCAAAGTTTTTATTTTTCTCCCTGAAACACTTTCAGAATTTCTTCTTGGCTCTGCCATTACTGCCTGCTGAGTGTACAGACTAAATAGCATAGGGAAGAGATTGACACTGTCTCACTCCTTTTTCAATTCTGCATCCCTCTCACATACTTCAAGTCCTATTTGTCTGTTGCGGTTGCTGTACAAATTGTAGGTAGCATTTCCTACCCTCTATTTGATTTCTAATAACTTAAGATAATTTCAAGATACTGAATCATAAAATGCTGTGGCTTTCAGTAAATAAATTGGAGATAATGTGCTTTGATATTTTTGACCTGTTAACTTTTAAGAGATTGCCATTAAACTGGATACTGAAAGCCACTGCCATTAATAGTGATATTCATAAGATCGGAATTGCTTCCCTGTCATTGTGCTGGTTTGCACTATTATTTCCAGTCATAAAAATTCATAAAGTTAAGGGTCAAACTTCTATAAAGTTTTTACAGTTAGCATATAATTGTTCTCTCTATTAATTTGTTGTAATTGTGGTCTGTTTCAAACTAGCTAGAATCAATGTATTGCTATCAACCCAGGGATATTTTCTAAAGAAGAGAGTGATATTTGCATGAATAAACTTTCTTTCATTTCCTGTAGATAGATGAAAAGCACGAATGATCAGTTACATGAGACACACAGTGGGGTTTCAATCACTTTTTGTTGTTCTTGATGGCAGTACAATGTTGATCGGGGTTACTTAGTTTCTAATGTGAAACAAAAATGATGGAATGCAAATGCTTTGTTCTGATCCAGACTTGTCAATTGTTATTTGTAATTGGTTTCAGTTTTTTTTTTAATGGGAAAAGTTAGTAGCATTTCAGTTTTGTTTTTTTGAATGATTTGTTGTTCTGGTATTTACTATAAATCAAAGTAGCAGTACACCATATCAATAGAAGTTATGTTTTTAATAAATTGTTACAGACAACATATTCTTTAAGGAAGTCTCCTCCTCAATTTTACTTTCAATCACGTTTTAATACTTACTTAAAATCGGTATTCCTCTGTATTGAGTTTTTGTAAATTACTCATGTGGCACTGAAAATAAAATGTAGAATAAATGCATACACTCAGTAGGAGCCATACCCCCTACAGAAATTTTTTCCTCAACTAAATTTAAAGGAATACAGTTTCAAATGCTGGAAGTGTTTTGTTACAATTGAAAGTCTTGCAGTGTTGACACGATCTAATAGAAGTATGTACCTCAAAATTACGAATTACTTACTGATTTAATGATCCCATAATAGATCATTATGGTCTGTATTTTCCTTTCCAGTAATCAGTGATGGCTGCAGTATTGAAACTAATGTTTTTACTTTTTCATGTTTTGCTAATGTGGTTGATATGTCTGTTTGCTTCAATATTTTCAAATGACTTGTTAGTTGTAAGTGTTGTTATTTTTCTGCAACAGTAAATCAGTTTGTATTGTGCCTTTGTGTAGGGCATGAGAGTCGGGCCAAGTAATCAAATCTTTAAAGAACGGTAAATGTGAAAGTTCTTTATTAATAGTAGCCTGCATGATAGTGTGTATGCATGCATCTTATATGCATGGATCTGTTTGTCTTAAAATTTTGCTGTTGGTAGTGTCTTATAAAGCTAGCTTTACTTAGGGGCATTATATTTCCATCTGTTAAGGGTTTGGCATTTAAGAGTTATAACTTATGTACTTTTAAATACTATTTTAAATTTTAGCTACATTTAGAATACTGTTGAAGGAGAACTTTTATATGATTTAATATATCTGTGCATCAGTTCCACAAATCAGAACTCCCCTGTAAAGAAATGAGACTGTGAATTGCATATTTCAGGCATGCCAGAACTCCGCCATTCCATATTTTGTGTGATTGTGGAAGATCATCTTATTAGAGCACCCCCCCCCCCCCTGCCCCCCCCCCTCTCTCTCTCTGTCTGTCTGTCTGTCTGTGTGTGTGTGTGTGTGTGTGTGTGTGTGTGTGTGTGTGTGTGTGTGTGCATCTAATCAACTCACCTAACTTTTTTTTAATTGATGGAAGAATCCTACATATATTCATCTAACTCAGGTAATACAAGAAGAACAGAATTATTTTTCTCCAGAAACTTATTTACGATGACAGTAGTATATTGTCATGATGTAAAAACTAAAACTGTTTGTGCACGATTTTGTACGGACAGTCTATTTTGTTTCCTTCATCTACCTTAGGTAGCCAAATCTGGTACACAGAGTGGATATCCCAATAATTCCAATACCTTAGCTTTGCCATTGCCATTTTGTGGGCACGTGCATTGTAATCAGGACACAGACTTTTTTTTTCTATTGCAATCTAAGCCTCTTCTCGCATATGTTTTGTCTCAAAGACTTGCATAATATTTACCGCTTGTCATTTTATATCTTGCACAGAGGTCAATTAGAAGAATATCTAAAAAAATTTTGGAACACTTTTCCAGGAAAACCAGTGATCTGTTAATATTATAAGTTATTTCAATATATAGAGTCATGATCACATTCAAGTTGTTTATTTTGAGATGACCAGTTTCGATCCTCTAAGAAATCATCTTCAGATCTTACATTCCTTGATAAATATGGGAACCACTGTTTTAAAAATACACTACTTCCAATGAGCTCCACTATAGTAACAGTTTTAGTCTCTGACATGACATTTTAGCATGACTTATAGTACTACTAAATGTTGTGGTTTTGAGATATCTTTAATATGGTGCATCAATTACAATACAGATTTTTGTAGAATGAAAGAATAAATATGAAAAATATCAAGTATGGTATTTTAGTTGCGCCAACAAGTAAATCAATATGATGACTGATCACCATTCAGCCTAACCTTTGACCCAAGGTACTTGCACAGATCACACTGGTACAATAGACATTATTTGCAAGATAGTAAAAATAATACCAAATAAATGTTGAAATAAACATTTTCAGTGCTATTGACAGAAACTCATTTGCATGTCATATGCCATCTGTTCTGATAGGCTGATAGAAGCAAATCAAGCAGGTACCATGTTGATTTATGTGTTTGTGAAGCTAAAATTGATGACTTTTGTATTTATCGTGGCATACTACAAAAATATGCAGTTTCATTGATCCACTGTGTTGATCTTCTGAAACTGTATCATTTTGGTGTGATTTGTTGTGCAAAAATGTTGGAAAATCTGACAAGGTCAGCTACAAACGTTACCTGTATTCCAAATTAGAGGTGAAGATTGCTCCATTATCGAGGGAAAATGAATTTCTTTGTGATAAACCAGAAATCTTTTAAAAAATATGAAGTGACAAATATTTCAGTCAGTGGTGAAAATACACTGAACCTCACTAGGTTGCACTTTCAAACTAAGCTATCAACTCTTATGGTCACAGATACAGGCAATCTGTGTTCACAGCTCTCTAGTTTAATGTTCCAGCCATAAGTATTGTTGAACTCTCTTAATGCTGATATGGCAAAGAATCCTTTTTGTCTATCTAGAATGGCAAGCCTCAGCAGTGTAAGATATTCCAAAAGGATACAAATCCCTTCATAATTTAGAGGAAAACCAACATCTTACGTCGACAGGATATGTGGAAATTGTCATATGCCTAGTGTTATACTGAAGGCAGTTGTCTTCCTTGTTCAAATTTAAGACTCCAATCACACTGTAGTGAAGTATCGATTGATTAGTAGCATTATGTGCCAGAAAAGAACTTTGAAGTGATATGAAGGCTTCTTTTGAAAACCTTTCAACAGTATATGGTTGCAAAGCTATTGTTTTCTTTAACTGATTAGATTTAACAAATCTAACTTACATGAGTTCTTTTGTTTGATAATGTAATGTGGTATCAATAAATATAATGCAATTAATGACTATATATTTATTCCCAACATAAAACTGAAAAATAATGAAAAAGTCAAAAACAAGGAATACACAGTACTTCAAAAATAAAACATGAGAAACTAATACCAAAACTGGCACAAAGTAATCAAAAAATTGGCAGAAAGTAGGACTGCACCATGAAAGTGGTAAAAAATAACACCAGAATCGGCCACATAACAAAAAATGTTTTTCCTGTCCCTATGTATTATTGGATAGGAAAATTCATGAGATATAGGAATTTGTGCGTTATAACCTAAAGACAGAATAATGATGCTGAAAAATTTGTAGTTATAGCTTTCAGAATACTAGTTTTTATTTATTTATTATTAATGATGCATTCATGTTTATTCATCATGCAGTTGCTCCTAGTTCGGTCTTCTTCAGAGTTCACAGACTTAGTTTCCACTTCTGTGATGAGGCATCGCTGTTTATTATTTGGTTAGGTCAAGCAAGGATTCTGTTGTCTTCCTCTGTTTTATTAGTTCACACATATAATTGTTATTATTGATTTTGTTAATTCTGTCTCTAAACTGTTGTGCTCTTTTCTCCTGCTCCCCAGTTTTATAAAATACCCTTTAATACCATCACTTTTTTAAAAGCACAAGATTACTAATTATGTCTTCTGACATCTAACTTACTATCAGAGATTTTCTTTCCTGTTGCATCTTATTGCATCATCTTCCTCTGAAGTGCATTTTCTTGATGACAGTGAATAGTTGTGTATGCAGTAAATTAAAAAGAAATAATAAAATAAAATAAAGTACGCCTTCTGTGCAGATATATGACCACTTAACAACCTGTTGTGAAGGTGAATAATAATCTTTCTTCAAAAGCAGCATTCACATTTTCTCAGAATATTTAAGCTTTCAGACAAGAAGTAGAACTCTTGCACATAAAAACAACAACAACAACAACAACAACTCATATACATAAGGTTACTGCCTTCAGATTGTAAGCATTGCCAGTTGGGTCTTGGCATGCAGAAGACAATAGCCATATATGTGTGAGTTGTATGAATATGTGAGAATTCTACTTCTGAATATGTGATGATTCTGTTTCTGAGGAAGGATGTTGTCTGCAAGCTTAAATATTTATGGTATTTTTCGTAGTGCCTCAACACCTCCTTTATGTGGTAAGTAGCAATCTGTCATTTCCATATTGTTGTTGTTCCATTATTGCAGATTCCATATTCAGTACACTATTTACTTAATTTGTGCAATAATTCAATTATCAGTAATTCAATGAGAACTCAACATGAGTTAATATGTAATAATAATTGGGCATGTGAGATGGGTGGGGTGTAAATACACACATTTGTCCATTATATGGAGCATATTGTAAAGCTTCAGCCAGAACAACAAGACTAGAAAATTCACTAGTTAGCTTAAAGACTTATAGTGAATTTGCTTAACCATAAATCTTAGTGGCAGCAATTTTTTAATGATAAAAGATATGTTTTACCTTTCCTTTTGGAAATGAAACAGAGTTAAATAACTTCCCTAGTGGTTTTTCTACAGTTAATTTCCTGTAACCATTGACACTCATATACTTTAGTTCAAATAAAAATGAAAACATTGGAGCATTTGCTATTAAAAATGTCCTCTGTGCAAAGGATACTTGTGTATTGTTCATTTACAGACACAATAAAATATGTGCTCATCAAAATATTTATTACCAGTTATTGTTGTGAAAGTAGATAAGTTTTTAGGCATACAGCAATATAGCAAAACTGTAAAAAAAGGTGTGAGGGAAGATACTTAGAAGATGTTGTTGAATAGTAAACATGCCAATTCGTATGTCCATGTGAGTGCAAGTGAGCCCCTCAGCACCCACTTCTCCTCACACACACACACACACACACACACACACACACACACAGGCAAAATGCTGTAGCTAAACTATTTTTACTGTGGTTCCTGTAAGGTGTGAGACAGTGGAAGAGACAAGCAGGTAGGGGAATGAAGGGTAATACAGGAGGAGGATATTAATACAAAAATAGGGACAACTTTGGCATATTCGGAGCAATTTGAACTGCTTGAAAAATAGAGCAAAAGAATGCTAGAATGTCCCGAATGGGTTAGAGGCCCAAGGTAGAATAGTGAGATCAGAGAGGACAAAAAAGGGGTGGGGGATAAAAGAATGAGATTAGTAAAGGAGTATGAACTAAACAAAGTGGGTGACATGGAAGGGAATGCGTTAGGAATAAATGTTAGGGATTGATGTGGGAACAGTATAGCAGAAGCATGGGAGTTGTTCGTGAATAAGATAAGACATGAAATGAAGACAAAGATCAAAAACAAGTTAGGAGACTGGTAAAGAAGCCGAGGATTTGGTGGGCTGATTGTAATTAACATTACGCTAAGGAGGTTGTGGAATTACAAAATTTTGTGAAATGGAAGTTCCCAGTTGTAAAATAAAGAGCCAGTAGTGTTTGTTGGTGGTGAATTCAAGGTGGGAGGAGGAGGAGGAGGAGGAGGAGGGGGGGGGGGTCGAGATACAGATCAAATTCATCGATGAGAATTGATATATTTGTACACATAGCAGAATTCTTGGCATTCAGTGGCAAAAGAATTCCGTGGAAGTACATGATACACCTACACAAACACCATCTTCTGCCATTGCATAATTGTCCAATTACCCTATAGCCAACTAACAATGAAGTAATCTTACACGAACAATCACTTTGTCGAAATGTACCTTTGATACTAGAAAATGGGACTCAGCAACATTTATACTATCCATTTGACTACACAAGAAATGCAAAAATAGTAAAATTCTCATGTTCAAGCAAACAATGAAACGTGACAAAGGGGTCAGTCCATACCAAGTGGTCCGAGACAAAAATAATTGGTTGCTTGACCAGTCAGAAAAAAATTTATATTTGCTGAGTGAATTCCACAATGTTTAGTAGTCACAAAAATATATATTTTTTTTATTTATTGTTTATTATTTTGAAATGGCAGCCATATTTGTTCCAGGCCGCATGCATTTTTTCATGTTTGCAAGCATCTACATTTTTTACAATAGTAGTGGATTGTCGTAAGCCTTTCAGATAAAATGCATTTAGTTCAACACACTCTGGGCTACAAATTAACATCATTATTACTTAGCTGAATGTATTCTTTAATGTATTTTTAATAGTTCAAAGTTATAAGTAATGTTTCAGAATGTTCAGTACATTACAAACAAAATAGAGCAAATTGACGAAATTCTAGGAGAATGTAAACTACACATATATATTGTGAATGAACTTGGATGCAAGTCTGAAGAGGCTTGTAGTTTTAAGTTAAACAATTACAAAATTGTGAGTGCATACTACAGAAAGATACACAAGGGTGGGGGTGTTGGCATTTTTCTTAGAAATTACATACATTGTGAAAAAATTGACTGGGTTGACAATCTTACAATGGAGCTGGCCTTTGAAGTAGCAGCTGTAAAAATGAAGGTAGGCAAAAACAGTCTAATAATTGTAGGCCTGTATAGATCACCAAATAGTGATGTAGAAGAGTTCTTTTGCCAGTTTGAACAACTTCTGAATAAACTATCAACAAACAAAAAACAGGTAATAATAACAGGAGATGTAAACATAGACTCTTTAAACTATACTGGTAGTGTAAATTATCATAGATATTCTGACTTATTGCATTGCTATAACTATAACAAAATAAATGATGAACCAACCAGAATAACACCTAAGTCACAATCTTGTATTGATCATGTTCTTTCGAATCTAGATAGGAAACATATAGTGGTAAGAGCTGTTGAAACATATCTCTCAGACCATACAGCTCTATCCATAGAAATTAATACAGACCATGAAATAGTTCAGCATAGTGACCTACACACTTATAAAAGGAAGATTTATTATAACGAACTTAGGAAGGAGCTTGCTGAGAGAGAGAGTGGGATAAGGTATATAGATCACAAGGTATTAATGAAAAGTGGGACCTTTTCTATGAAATATTTAACCATAGCTTTCATCAGGCATGTCCAATAGTAAAAAAAGAACTAAAGAAATCAGATCCCACAAAGAAACTTAAAATTCCCCCAGAAATACGTAAACTAAAGGAAAATATGAAGGACCTTTATGTGCTGTTCCGAGAAACAAAATTGCAGTACTTCTAACAAAGTACAAAAGCACTAAAAGACGTACAGGGAATCCCTGAAGAGACTAAAAGCACTTCATTATATTGAACAGATAAGAAAAACTAGTAACATTAGCAAAACAGCCTGGCATAATGTATACAAAGAATGTGAAGATAGAGAAAAACCAGGCTGCAGCAACATTGCATTAGAAGAAAATGGAATACTGTTGAATGAACCAAAGTCTGTATGTGAGGCCTTCATTAAACATTTCAGTAAGGCATGCACTGAAGAAAAAGATGAATCAGCCCTGAAAATAAACACAGTTAAAATGGGTAATTCATTTTTCCTAAGGAGTGTTACAGAGTTTGAGGTCATGAATATAATCTCAAAACTCAAAGTAAAATCATCTAGTGGCTGGGATGACATATCGTCCACATTACTTAAAGAATGCAAAAATGAGTTAATAAAACCAATAAAACATCTAATTTACAGTTCAATTGTCCAGGGAACTTCAACACTTGCCAAGCTGCTTGAAAGAATAATTCTAGATCAAATGGAATCCTTCTTCTGTAAATACAAACTATTAAACAAAACACATCATGGGTTTCAAAAAGGATGATCTACAGCAACAGCATTAGCAACTTTTTTCTATGAACTACTGAACAGGCTGGATGAAGGAAACAAAGTTATAGGGACTTTCGTAGATCTGTCCAAAGCATTCGATTCTGTGAATCATGCAGTACTGTTATCCAAGTTAGAAAATTACGGGATAAGAGTAGCAGCTCTAAAATTACTAAGTTCTTATCTGTGTGATAGAAGACAGTGCACAAAACTAATTTATAAGAATGAAAGTAAGATCCAAACAATAAAGTCAGCCTACAGAACTCTCAATTGTGGAGTTCCCCAACAAAGTATACTTGGACCATTCTTGTTTATAGTATATATTATTGGTATAACACAGCCACAAAACTCCAAACTAGTAAACTATGCTGATGATACATGTTTTATTAGCTGGGGCTGTACAGAGCGGGCAGCATTCCAAAGCAACAAAGAGAAGTTTGAAATGATCACAGAACATCTAACAGTGAATAAGCTTACACTGAATAAGGACAAGACTGTAGTAATAAAGTTCTTGCTACATTTCAATAGTACTCATACTCAATCACATTCTACAGTTGAAACATCTGCCAAACATAAGTTTTTAGGCATATTGATTGATGAACATCTCACTTGGAAAGAGCATATCGGCTCCATCTGTAAAAAGGTTTCTAGTAATATTTACTTACTAAAATGTCTTGCAAATATAATAGCTCCCTTGTCCTTAAACAAGTATATTATGGGTTAATACACTCACATCTGCAATATGGGACTGAAGTCTGGGGTGGGGCACCCACTGTCTATTTGGATCACATTTTCAGGCTTCAAAAGAGAGCCAGTCTTATAGGGACTTTCCAGAATGAGATTTTCACTCTGCAGCAGAGTGTGCGCTGATATGAAACTTCCTGGCAGATTAAAACTGTGTGCCCGACTGAGACTCGAACTCGGGACCTTTGCCTTTCGCGGGCAAGTGCTCTACCATCTGAGCTACCGAAGCACGACTCACGCCCGGTACTCACAGCTTCACTTCTGCCAGTATCTCGTCTCCTACCTTCCAAACTTTACAGAAGCTCTCCTGCGAAACTTGCAGAACTAGCACTCCTGAAAGAAAGGATATTGCGGAGACATGGCTTAGCCACAGCCTGGGGGATGTTTCCAGAATGAGATTTTCACTCTGCAGCGGAGTGTGCGCTGATATGAAACTTCCTGGCAGATTAAAACTGTGTGCCCGACCGAGACTCGAACTCGGGACCTTTGTCTTTCGCGGGCAAGTGCTCTACCATCTGAACTACCGAAGCATGACTCACGCCCGGTACTCACAGCTTTACTTCTGCCAGTATCTCGTCTCCTACCTTCCAAACTTTACAGAAGCACACAGTTTTAATCTGCTAGGAAGTTTCATATCAGCGCACACTCCGCTGCAGAGTGAAAATCTCATTCTGGAAACATCCCCCAGACTGTGGCTAAGACATGTCTCCGCAATATCCTTTCTTTCAGGAGTGCTAGTTCTGCAAGTTTCGCATGAGAGCTTTTGTAAAGTTTGGAAGATAGGTGACGAGATACTGGCAGAAGTAAAGCTGTGAGTACCAGGCGTGAGTCGTGCTTCGGTAGCCCAGATGGTAGAGCACTTGCCCGCGAAAGGCAAAGGTCCCGAGTTCGAGTCTCGGTCGGGCACACAGTTTTAATCTGCCAGGAAGTTTCTTATAGGGACTATTTCAAAAATTATAAATTACTGACTGTGTACTCATCATATGTATTTAAGACCATAATGTTTGTAAAAGAGAACAAGGAAAATAGTGTAAAGAACAGTGACACCCATAATTACAATACTCGAGCCAAAAGTGACTATCATAGGATACGGACTAACAAGAAAGCTACCGACCACAGTCCATATGTAACTGGGAGACAATTCTATAATAAGTTGCCAAAAAATATAAAGCAATCAGTTGTACAAGTTTTCCTCACTGATGAAGTTCACTATCAGGTGAAGTTTATGTGATCTTACACTTCAGTAAGTTGTGTGAATGGGGTACAAAACAATGAAAAGATAGAGTGCTGTTAATCTGCTGAAAAGTGTTGTACCTTTCCTTCAAGACATCGTCATAGACTTATTGTGTATCCTCATGATGTACAACAACATAGGTAATTCCTTTGATATGTTTTTTTACAGAATTCAAACATTTCTTGAGGTGTTATGATATGATTGTCATCAGTCCACTGCAGACTTGCTTTTGTGACGGCTCACTTTGTTGTACCCCTGACACCATCACAGGCATTCTTCCCATGGCATGAAGTGAAAAAGTGCCAGTCTACATCAAACTCAAAATATTCTTTATGAAAGGAAATGTTAATAATTTTTTGTTTATTTTTATATTGACTTGCTGCCCCATCTGAAAAGTAAATCAGTTTTTTATGGAAGGGTAGTGCTGTTTAATGTAGTTTTTTAAATTTTAGTTGAAAAATGTGCACTTCTGTAGTGTTGTGTTCAAGGTAGTCACTTATGACACAAAAGCTGTGGCTCATTAGTTTATCTTCATCTTTATAATAGAATACAAATGGATGAACTTTGGCCTGTTTGTTTACCCAGTAGTGCCCTAGTACTTCATCTTTAACAACAAAGGAATAATTTTCCAAAAAGTCAGCAAGAACTAATCATTCATCAGCTGCCAAGGTCTGCTCTTTGTCTTTCAAAAATTTACTTTGTGCTTCTGCAATAAAATGATGCATTTTCAGATTTTCAAGGTTAGCCACAAACACTTCAAAAAAACTCTTCTCGTGATTTTATGACTGTCATCATTTCAGTTCTGTCTTGTGTTACCCACTGTTTGTATTTTATATTGTTAGGCATCAAATTGTTGTCCTCAGATTCTTCAGACATGTCAAGTAAGGCTTGTTTGCCTGGACAATCTTCACATTTTCCCTTGATCATATAATTGTAACTGTCAATATTGCATGCCATAATGTCCAAAAGGTCTTTATAGTCCCATTGGGCCCATCTATCATCCACTTTAAATTCTGATGATACAAACAAACCCAAACATTATGGGTGCGAGATGCCCCTGCAACAATACACCATCTTGATCTCGGCTTGCAAAACTTTGATCTTCCAATTTTAATATCAGGATTTTCTTTTTTAAATTCAGTGAGTAGTTCATTTAAATTACACAATGCTAACCTTTTTTGTCTTTAAATCTTAGAACCATTTTCTTTCACAGAAACACAGTCTTTGCCAGACATCAAACGGCTGTTATTGTCATCGTCATAATACTTAATAACTTTATTGATTGTGTTTTCCTCTACCAAATTAGATGCACTTTTCTTTTGTAATGCTGGTAAAATTCCCTGTTTTCGTACTAATTGCCTTGTTAACTTAACTAGATGTTCTGACACATTAAATTCATCACTAACTTTTGCATGACTCCAAGAATTCGGCAGTAAACTGATAATCTTAATTTTATTGATTAATGGAAAATCTCATATAAAGATGTGAAACAAATACTAACAAAGAGATAGAGGGGCTGGCCAGTACTTACCTCAGCTCAGTAGCCGATAGATACACATAAAACAGAACCGAAAATTTACATTCCTAGCTTTCGGAACAAATGTTCCTTCATCGGGGAGGAGAGAGGGGAAAGAAAGGGAAGAAGGGAAAGGAGATTCAGTTACTCACAACCCAGGTTATGAAGCAACAGGGAAAGGAAAATAGGGAGGGTAGCAAGGATGGAGGCATGGTTGTCTTGTCTCTGACAACCATGCCTCCATCCTTGCTACCCTCCCTATTTTCCTTTCCCTGTTGCTTCATAACCTGGGTTGTGAGTAACTGAATCTCCTTTCCCTTCTTCCCTTTCTTTCCCCTCTCTCCTCCCCGATGAAGGAACATTTGTTCCGAAAGCTAGGAATGTAAATTTTCGGTTCTGTTTTATGTGTATCTATCGGCTGTACTGAGCTGAGGTAAGTACTGGCCAGCCCCTCTATCTCTTTGTTAATCTTAATTTTATCCTCTTTGTTTGAAGTACTGCATTTAGTTTTTAGTTTTTCTATCAAATCATAATATTCGGATGGTGAAGTTTTAGAATTTCCATCTGTTTTAGTACAAATTGTATTTTGAAATGAAACTTCCAAATTCTTTTTGACTGTAGCTGCCACTTTCTCAATTTTTGTATTCAAGGCACTTGGTCTTTTATCTTGACTTAGTTTTCTAATTTTACTAGCAGGCGATATAGCCAGGATTTCACAAGCTGTATCTACATTTTAATGGTTGCTGATAAGTCATAAAATTCTGTATTTGAGGTTTCACTATCATTTCTCGTGTGAATTACAAATATCTTAGAATAACATGTTGGACACAATGATTTTCCTGGTGTGAATTTGGAAAAAGGGCTTTTATTTTTAGAATAATAATCAAATGTTATTTCTCGCAGACCTTTTGTTATAGGTTTCGTATGTTTCTCAAAAGGGTCCATGCAAGACTGACCAAAAAGCTGATGAAATTTTTTTAAGTATTTCATTTCATGGTACTTGCATGTTTATTTGACCTCTGGGCTGACTCATAAGTAAAGTAACACTTCTTCTTCTTCTTCTTCTTCACTGTAATCTTTGATTAAAGTAATGTCTTTAGGATACACTCCATACACACTTTTATGACATGCTTCATTAATAACAACACCAACAGAACACTGAAACACCATTTTTCAACTTCACACTTCAAGAACTTTTAGCTAAATAAGTGAGAGTAGACAATTGTTGGTGTAAGGGGGAAGACAACAATCAGAGTTGTATAGGCTTTCAGATGCAATTGGTTAGCCTGCTGAAACAATTACCACAGCATTGTTTCGACAAATAATCGTTAGCTAGTGTTATTTGGTGTATTACATTATGCAATTGGTATACTTTATTTGATTAGTCTGCCAGATAGCGCAGATGTTAAAAAAAACATATTTTTGACTCGTGTTTGTAATCTTTTTTCCATAACGTCCAATTGACTCTCAAAGTTGAAATTTATACTGAAGTTTGATATCATAAATGTCTATTAACTGTGAAATTTTCAGGCTTTTATCTGGTCCCCCAACAAAGATATTGCAAGCCACAGAAAGAAAAAAATTAAAAAAAAATCCATGTTTTAAAATACTGTATTTTTTTAAGTGTAAGCTGCTCACCATTGATACTGTATAAAAAGTAACTATACTATACAGCGTAATAGCAGAAAAAATATTAAAACTGAGCAATTAATCTTTCTTTGGAAAACTATTGTTCAAAAATTGAGTTTCTTTAATTTGTGGCTGATAACTTTGAACTATTAAAAATATATTAAAGAATACATTCAGCTGAGTGATAATGATGTTAATTTGTAGTCCAGAGTGTATTGAACTAAATGCATTTTATCTGAAAGGCTTAGGGCAATCCATTACTGAATAATTGTAAAAAATGTAGATGCTTGCAAATACGAAAAAAACTCTTGCAGCCTGGAACAAATATGGATGCCATTTCAAAATAATAAACAATAAATTTTTTAAAAAACATATTTTTGTGGCTAATAAACATTGGGGAATTCACCCAGCAAATATAAAATTTTTCTGAGGTGGTCAAGCAACCAGTGCTGGACCACTTCGTATGGATTGACCCAAAGTGCAAGAAGGAACATACTTTCTGTCCCTTGAGACTGATAACATAGTACATTGATTTTTATATTTACAATAGTTGTTTTTATTGACTACTCCTCATTGATGTATGTAGGACTTTGCAGGAAGCATAAATATAGGTATCTAGAAAATAAACCTGACATAAGACATTTCTACTGTTAAGTCAATCAGCACTGTATTTTAGCATTGTACGAGTATAATGCTAAAAAAAGAGGAAGGCTGCCTTGCAATCATCGATGAATTTTCTCAAATTTATCATTAATTCCTGTCCACAAATTTGATTGTAATGTGCAATACCATGAAAATTGTGACCCACATTTCTCCATTCAAAAAACTTGAACCAACAACCATACTACAGTATATGCCATATTATAAAAATTAACACATTAGATCATGGTCAATACCATCTCAGTTCTTGTTACCCACACCACTCTCCTGCATCTTCTCATTAATCCAATAATTCATTATGGTCATCGCCTATTTCATTTACCTTCTTCTGACCCCTCACTGGCTTTTCATTTTCATCAGAATTTTGCTCCCTTATTAAATTATCTTCCAGTCACTAATAATCAAAAACTACACTGTTATTCCAAAGTTTCAGGTCTTGGACTAAGGTTACTAAGACCCAAATCTATGGAAGAGTTACTATTAATGGAATAGTAGGTGTAGTGTGTAGTTCCATTGAATTATTTTGCTGCTGAATGCCAAGTATTCAATTACAATGTTGGACACACTGTGCAAGCAGAATGCACTGCATCTGCAAGGGGCTTACCTTGCACTGATGTTTACTATCCCCCTCTCTCTCTGCAGAGATGTAATTACTCAGCCAAGCCAAACAACTGCATCAACATTAATAAAATGCAATTACAATAATTGCCAATTCAGACTTTCATTTGGTGTTTGTCTCATTTTTTACATGGTGAGTGGATGTCTTTCATCATGTCTTCATTATTAATATTCTCTTCAGGATTTTCAATTATCATATAGAATATAAACAGCATTATGATTTATTCCACCTAATGTCCACAGTTTTATTCACACTTTGGCCATCCTCTTTTGATATCTGCTAGATTATACTATATTTATTATTTATTCATGTCAGTAAAAATTTCTGTATCAGCTTATCATGTAAACTTTACAAATCTGCTAAGTGAACAATTCAGAAAGTTTGTACACCAAACTATTTAATAGTATGACCAGCATACATTGCTGTGATTTCATGGAAAATTGTTCACTAAGTGTATTCTACATAAACAAAAGAATGAATGGAATGATGTGAGTGTTGAGAATAGCTTCTGGTGATATGTGCTCTTTGGTGGTGGTCTGGCAGTCACAAAATATGCCCCATACCAATGGTGAAGGATGTAATAATTGTTCAAAAATATTTTAATATTATTGAATACTTTTGTGCCACATATTTTGAATATTTTTCATGTATTGAAACTTGAAAGTATTTTTCCATAGTCTATGTAAGGTAAGGAACTTGTGACATATGTATGAGTCAGTGTTCTCCTCTGTATGGTGCTGCTTTTGTTTTTAGTTTCTTTATCACTTTTGTACTTACTTTGCTTTAAGACTGAACTGTAAAAAGACAAACAGGAACTAATATCTGTTGAAGGCAAGTGCTCAGTTAATTACATAAAAAATAAAAATTAAATAGTTCTTTTATGCAATTAAAAGTACCTCTAAATTACTTCATAAATGAATGAAATGATCATAATATTGCTTGGGAAGTAATTATTGCTTGTCATTGCTTCTGAAAAGCATGTTTGTAATTTATTATTTTTGAATGAATATGTAGCATAATTTGATTGTTGTAGTATATTTTCTCTGTAGAGACTAAAGAGAGATCTGTGGTTGCAATGCTAAGAGAATATTAACTGACTTATAGCTCTGAAAATGTATTATTGTAAGTGACTTAGCAAATCCCCTACTATTGTGACATAATAAAAACATCATTAACTGGCTCTTGGAAAAAACATGCAATTGTGTGAAAAGTTAGCTTTAACTGTCACAGCGAGTACCTTTTTTGGATGTATCACCTGATGGAGAAAATGGTTTAGTGTAGGACTGCTCATGTAGTACTTTCATAACACTATAACAGCAGTGACACATATGCCTGTCCTAGGATCTAGACAGTACCAGGTTTAATATTGTCTTGTAACATAAAGCATGCACTTAATAATCCTACTATGCACCTAGCAGTTAAATGTTCAAGAGAACGATTAGAACGCAGAAGCAATATAATTTAAACCAGAAAAGTAAAGTTTAGCATTTTTGCCAGTACTACATCATTCATGAGGTGAAGTAGACTTCAAAATGAGAACATAAGTAGATGTGTTTGTTCCGATCTACAATTTTTTACATGGTTGTAGTTCCTATGCATATGCAGAAAATTGTGTATCCTGGCAGGAAACTGAAACTGTGGTACAAGTCTGCCATATAAATTTCAACCATTCTTTGAGAACCACAAAATGAGTAAAATTCATTTGTAATGAGTTACTTGTTAATGCAAGAAGACTCTTCTCCCGTCAGTTACGGATCGGGTTGAAAGAATTTGTACAGTAGCAACTTATTGTATTATTATTACAGAAGAAAAATACTGTCACATTTTTTAAAGGAAAGAAGAAAATTAGGGTTTAACATCCTTCTGACAACATGATTATTAGAGATGGAGCATAAGCTCATCATAGACAAGGGTGAGGAATTAAGCCAGTCATTTAATTTTGAAAAGAACCATCTTGGCATTTGCCTTTATTGATAAAAGAAAGCACAGAAAGCCAAAACATAGATAGCTGAATTGATATTTGAGCCTCACCCTTCTCAAATGCAAGTCTAATTCTCTAACCATTGAATGACCTTGCTTTGCGTCAGCTTTTCACTTGATTTAGATGGATAAAATGATATTTCGTTCTTGAGAACGACCACTGTTTTTATGTCCTGAGATGGTAAAATTCTTTCATAATGTAGAGGCAATCCTTAAAATTCCAAAGTCAAATGCAGATACTTGAAGCCTAGAGGACACTTTGGATGTATTGATTTCTGATTAATTATAGGATATTGGGTTTATGGAATATATGTATTTGCTCAGTTCTGTAGAAGGTAAACTATCCTTAACAAATTGCATCATACATAAAGAGGCATTTTGTTACTAATGAGGGAAGAGGGGGAATTTAGCATAAGTAGACTGCTAGTAAATTGTCTGCAACCTCATAGCATCAACAATAGTCATTTCGAGTAATCCCTTCATTATTTGGATATAAATCATGGTGGCAAACAATGAAAGTGCAGTGGCAGAGTTCCTTTTACATTCAAGAAAGGAATAAGTATTTTCCTAAATGAAATAGAAACTTGCAGAGAAACTTCTCAGGTGATGCTTAATTCCAGGTCTGAGTATCCTTTTAGGCATTACAAGTCACCAACAAAATTTTTAACACTAAAAAGTTATTATCAGACAAACAGCATAACATTTGAGAGCATAATGATACTGTGGAAATCCCCAAATTACAAAGGATTATTTGTTTTGGTTTCTGAAAGAACAAAGACAATTATTTGAGCCATCAAATATGAAAGTTTGAATCAATTCTAAGAAATTGCCAGTATCATCTGTTTTTCACTGAAGTTAAGGCAGCAGATGCAGTTTGGAAATGAAAATTATAAAAATACTATGGAAGGAACAGTACAGCATTTCATTTTCTGGTGCCTACAGCATAATGGTGTTTTATACTAAATGGCAACAGTATAAACCAGCTTAGTATGACAAAATTAAGCTTCAAAAATGGCTGCTATGCTTATCTTTACTTTTAAGCTAATAAAATGCAGGTAAAGATAATTTTTTAATGATGACGGTCTTTACCATGCTCCATGATTGCTGATATCATGGTTACTGATTCTGTAATTAACTCCACACACAAGTAAGAAAGCATACAAAGTACTAACCGTTTTAGTGAGAACACAAATCTGAGATTCCACAAAGGTTCAAGAGTAAAGTCAAGGCAGTGTACATAAAGCAATTAACCATTAGTTGACGAGAGAGAGAGAGAGTGCTGTGGTCTGGGGTTATATGTCATTAGTTTGTTTATCATTGAATGGGGTGGCACTGACAGTCGGTGGAGCCCGCAGGCCCAATGCAGTGCTGTTCTCTGATGTTCCATCAAGTCACCACCTGGCCGCCAGCCCTGCTCTGCCTTGTACTGGTGCGGGTGAGTTGAACAGCAATACCTTTGTCGGTGTATCGCAGAATGTTGTGGTAGCAGTGATAGTGGTGCCAGTACATAATGAGTGGTAATACAGTCCTCTCCCCTTAGGAGGGGCAATAGTGAGTCAGTGTGAACCTAGCATCCCTCCCCCACACCGTGTCTGTGGTGAGTTATGTACAAAGGCAATACCCATGACCTGGGCATCTGAGTCCACCAAGAGTGCAGGCATAAGCTGTCTGTTGGTGGTAACTGGAGAGTTGGGCTGGAATTAGCCCCAATGTTGATGACTCTGCCCTGCTGTGTGTCACAGTGATGGACACCGGGGGCTCTGATGCTATAGCAAAGGTCATGTAGGTGCCTGGCCACTGCGGGGTGGGATCAGGAACGTGTTGGGATGGCTCTGGTGTTCCACATGGTGGCTGCCCCCATGGAAGTACCTATTCTGCCAATGGCCCTGGATGATCCTTCAGAGGGCTGAGAAAAAAAGAATGAGGAAGCTGAGGGCAAAGGAGCCCACAGCGAAGCTGGACCAGAGGGGAAGGAGGTGCCTTAAGAGGTGAAAGAGAGAATAGAAGACCAGGATCTGACAACTAGAGCAGTGTAGGAGGTGCATGAGGAGGTGGGAGGAGTGGGTCCCCCACCAAAAGGCATAACTGATGCCGAAGGTGGGCCACTGGTCTGTCACTCTCTGTAGCTTAGACATACTGATGCTGTTGCCAGTTGATGGATACTCGCATTCAATGCTTGCAAAGACTGAGGGTGCAAGCCCAGACAGAGGACCTGGGAATGTAGCATGATGATGGCAGATCAGGAGGCAGGCAAGGAGAGATCAGGAGGATGTTCTGCAACGTGCGTGGCTGCAACCATGCAGCAACTTCGCCAGACTCTTCTCATCATTAGGTGTGGACCTATAAAAAAAAAAAAAAGAATGAGCACCTCTTCTACCAGTGTGCTCTCCATCTGCATTTTAAAGGTCTATATGAGAAATTCCATCTTCCTATTGGTCTGCGGATGAAACAGGATGAATCCCATGCTGCACACCCTCATCACCATAGGGTGGGAAATATCTTCAGTGGGAAAGATTCAAGTAAAGGCACAAACAGCAGTCTCTACTGTCGAGAAGCAGTTCACAATTTATGGGAAATCGGAGTATGCACCAATGATAGTCAGCCAAAATGTGTCCATGAAGTGGTTTGCAAAATCCCACGCATTCCCATGGCTGCGCGGATGCCTGCTTTGGTGAATAGCATTGCTGTGAAAGGGCCTGGTGTCTCGTACACTTGGGACACACAGTGATAAAGTGTTTAATTTGTTGGTCAGCAACTAACCAGTAGATGTGGTAGTGAGTGAGCATCTTCATTTGCAATGCTCCTCTGTGCCTATGATTTAAGAGGTGAAGGATGTCACAACAAAATGGATGCAGAAATGACCATCTGTAGCCCAGCATAAATAATTATGCTGCTACATCTGGCATAGAACAGGATCTGCATGGACAGCATCAGCAATATGTGAGCTCATAATAGTGAAACCATTCACTGGCTGCTGAGCTTCCTTGTTGAGATAAAAACAAAGGATTTCCTCCTGATCAAAGCAGGGTCAGGACTGACATGAAAGGGCATCTGCATTGGAGTGCTTAGCCATTAGATGGAACTGAACTCCAACATGTCGGCCATCTTGTCCAGCAGGTGCACAGAAGGGCTAAAGAGAGAGATACACAGCTTGTGGTCTGTGACAAGGTGAAATTTCGCAACAAAAAAATTCTTCTGCACCACATGTACCATCTTAGAGGTGAATGCTATCACCTCCTGCAAACTGTTTGAATTATGATGAGCCAGAACAGCACCAAGCCTGAACTAGAGTGCATTAGAAGCAAAGATGGACTGTTTACCTGGTGGAAACATGTCTAGGCTAGGGGACAAAAAAAGACTGTCCTTTGTTATGAATGCCTGGTGACACACAGCTGTCTAGACAAAAGACTCACCCTTTTTCAGTAACTGATGTAGAGGATACACCATGATAGCAATTTGTGGGATGAATTTATGATAATAAGCAATTTTACCCCAAAAAGCCAGAAGCTCCATGAAAGAATTGTGATTTATCCTGATTGCACTTGAGACCACATCCTGTAAGGCATGAAAAAGAAGTTAAAGGATCCAGAGATGTTCCTCATTGAAGGGTCCAATGACCACAGTATCATATGATTGCTCATAAACAAGGACTGTGCTGTGTGAGTTGCTCCAAGAAACATTGAAAACAGGCAGGAGCACTTGCTACACAAAAAAACCAACCTTTTGTTTGTATCACTCTGTAGTGGATGTTGACCACTAGTAACTGCTGAGCCTCATCAAATGGCAGCTGTAGATATGTCTCTGAAATACCCACTTTTGAAAAATACTGGCCCCCTGTCAGTTTCCTACCAATTCATCCAGACATGGGATGGGGTAAGTGTCAATCACTGCCTGCACATTAACTGTCTTTTGAAAATTACCACAGATACAGAGCTTACCAGATGGTTTCTTGATGATCACTAGTAGCATAGCCCTTTGGCTTCACTGAATACATTTAATCACATCCAAAGCCATCAACCTGTCTAGTTCCTGCTTCACTTGGTCACAAAACACTGATGGCACAGGCCATTCCTAATAAAAGTGGGGGTGCACCGTTTGTTTAAGGGTGATATGAGTGGTGAAATCCATGGTCTTGCCAAGTCTACGCAAAGAAAAGTCTTCTTGTGAAGTTCCTAGTGTTTCTAAACCCGAAGGCTCTGAAACCGTTCAAGCCAAACAGGTTTTCCATGGAAGCACTGTTCACCACAAGAAAGGCTAATGGATGGACCACAGTCTTGTATACCATATCTGCCGTAAATTGGTCCAGTGTGGGGAGCTGTTGCCTGTGCTAGCTTACAGGATGACGCAAAGTGGGTAACAGCAGTGGGGCATCCAGGTGCTTATATGTGTGAGAATTAATGAGAGATGCCACAGCACCAGCATTGATTTGCAACTGAAGTGGTTGCCCATTAATATGCATATTGGAAACAGCTTATTGCATGGTGCTGCAAGGGTGTCAGATACAGGGCTATCAACGCTGATGTTCACAGGTTGGGGCCCGAAGGGTGCAGTGTGAGTGAACAGAATGTTGCACACTGCTGCAGTGTGTCCCTTCTTCTAACAGTTATGGCAGAAAGACCAACAATTGGGGTAGTCAGGGTGGTCTTGTTGCGCAAAACAAGTGGGGAAAGAAGGAAGGGGCGTGCAGGAAGCAGACCACCATGGACGTGTTTGTGCTTACAGGCATGCTGCACCATCGTAATTTCCGCCTCGGAGCACATGCCAGAACTAGAGTGCCAGCTGTCATCTCTGTTTACTGCAGCCATATCCACCCAGGATCCCAAACCATATGAGAAACTTCAAATGACTGAGCAGTACAAAGGACTTCTTCAAAAGTGGAGTCTTCATGTTGTGGCACCCATTGGCAGACCTCTTTGTTGGGGGCTGACCTAATAATAGCCTCACTGACCATAATATCACTGTAAGACTCTTTGGTAACAAAACAACACTTCCAACTGAGATCCTTAACTCAACTGCTGGTGAGGTTGCTTCCTACACTGATAGAGCTTCACCCTCAAGGAAATAAAATGAGCAGGCCAGTGACAAAAAGTGACACAAGTAATTTGACAAAAGGGAAGTGAGTTCTTGAAACAGAGCCAAATTGCATGACAAGTGATACAAGTGGGGTATCATCTACGACACAGAAAGAGCATCAATGGTACAGGCATCCATTGCCTCAGCTGCGGCAAAATGTTGTTGTAACTGATTTTCATATGCCTTAGTCCCCTTCAGACTTGTCATGGGCTGGGAAAGGAGCTGATTGTGCTGGCAGCTGTTATGGTTTGGCCCATCAACACCCTGTTGTACATGATCGTGAGTTTCTGCTGCTACAGTTCCAAGTGCTGCTGGCTCTCCAGTTGCTGTTGAAGTAAGTTTTGAAGCACCACCTCCAAGAACCCACTGGTTGTCATCATCTGATAGGCAAGGAACATGCATGGAATCCAAACACCATTGTCACCCATTGTGTAGTAACTTGACACTCGATTATGAATGCACACAAAGTGCTAACCATTTTAATGAGAACACGAACCTGGGATTCTACACAAGTTGCAGAGTACAGTCAAAGCAGTGTACACAATGCAATTCACAATTAGTTCCTGACAGCACACAGAGAGAGAGAGAGAGAGAGAGAGAGAGAGAGAGAGAGCTCTCCACTCCGGGGTTATATGGTATCATGCTGTTTGTTGGTGAGCCATGGTGGTGCTGATCATCAGCAGTGAGGGCAGATCATGTTGCGGTGCTGTACTGTGATGTTTGATCGAGCTGCTACCTGGCAGCTGTACCCACACTGCCTGGCCCCAGTGCAGGCAAGTTGAATAGCAGTGGGTCATGTCAGTGCCCTGCAGAGCTTTGTAGTAGTAATAGTAGCAGCAGCAGCAGAAGTGCCTGTAAGTGACTGAAGGTAACATGGTTGGTTACTGCAGATTCTAAGCACGAATGATACTGCAAACAGAAAGAATATGTGAAATGTCATAAAAAGAGACATTGTATTAATGTGTAAGTGAACTGAACTGTTCTTGCATAGATACAGGCAAGCAGAACTTTTATTTGCTGATGTTAAGGCTTCCTCCTTTCTTTTCATCTGAATCCAAACAGTGACAGATTCATATTTCACCTCTGTCTTCTTGATACAGTAACAATAAAGTTAAGAATAATGGAAATTCCATAAGGGACAGGTAACCATTCACCTAAAATGGATCAGTGCTTGGAACACAGAAACACGTAACCGTAAACAGCATTCACACTAGCTTTCAAACACTATCTCTTTTTCTAGCACTCACACACACATAACACCACAGACATCCAAATGCGCAATCATGTGGCCATAGCAAAACTCTTGACTCTTGAGTCTGTGGCCACAGGACAGTGTATTTAGGAGTCTGTGTGGCCATGTGTGTGAATGTGTGTATTATTACTAGAATAAGAGCTAGTGCTTGAAAGTTAGTGTAAGTGTTGTTTTCTGTTAGGTATTTCAGTGTTCCATGCATTAATCAACAATAAAGCTATGTTTTCAGAGTCATTAGTATCTGCATCTGAGTAATGCAACTATGACGCCAGTGGTCTCACTCAAGTCCTGTCACAGTGATGAGTGATTGTGCAGAGTAGTGAAGGACTAAAGGGCAACTTGATTTATAGGTTTCCATAATGATGTATGAAGTCGAACAATCTTGTCTAGCCATGACACTAATAACAAAATTATTCTCTACCTTTGAAAGAGTTTTTATCAACATTGTCACTACAATCAACTAGTAAGTTATAGTTGTTTAGTAAAATGTAAACTACTAAATCAATGCTGTGATGTGATTTTCCTAAGATCCTATCTGAAAGACTAACAGAATGTATGGCACTTAGTAGATATAACTAATGTAATGGCATGACAGAAAACAGCTTTTGTATGCAATGCTCACATCACACTACGGCTTCTCTGAAAAAACTTCATATTTATTTTTCATTTTGAGCTGAGGTAAATACTTTAAATATATGCAGGGGTGATTTGTTTGAGATGTCAGGAAAGTGAAACACTGTGTACAAGAAACTATGCAAATTTATTGCTTATTAACAGTTCATACACGTGTAGGAGAGTCTGGAGTTTCTGTCTGAAGTCTTTGTGCGTACACTGTTGAAGTGATATGGCCCCACATTAAAACTCTGTAGGTGTTAGTTTGGGGTTATTAGGAGGCCATGAGATAGGTCCAACATCACTGCACCAGTGATCGTCAAATATTGGAGTATGAGAGCCCAGTGTGGAAGAGTGCCATCCTGTTGAAAGGTAATAGTGTCCATATCCCTCCTTGCTATAATTGAGGGAACTCATACCACACAATCATTTTAAGTCAACTGATGGCGCGAGCAGTCTCCTCTACAAAAAAGAATGTACCAAAGACATTCTCACGAGTCACTTTGCACCACACATTCGCTTTACGGCTGACACAAACTGAACATGCCAAGTTGTGCTGCCTCTATATAATGTGTTTCTGACATCCGGTGTTTGCTTTGTGAGCTACGTTCTGTTGGCTTGCCTCCCAGAATGTGATCACTCATTGTAAACTCCCATTGTTTTCATGTACAGTATAGAAAATTGTAGAAAATTGATGTTATACTTCCTGGCATCTCAAATGGACCACCCTGTAGATTCATGCACTTGGCTGTCATTTACAAGCCTTATTTTTATTTATGGTATAAGTAGTATGTCATAACAGACTTCCATGAAAACTTATCTTCAGCAGTTCAAGTTTATTGTATGGTTCAATATTAATTTAATTTTATACTCAAAAAAACTCTTCAATCACTTGCTGTTTGAAGGGTTGATCTGATGTAATACCAAATCGAACTGCTACATGTTTTTGAAACTTTTTAAAATTTTAGTGGCTCTGAAAACAGTAAATGGAAAAAATTATCAGCATCATATAGTTCATGACAGCTATGAAGCTCAGTGTAGCTTGGCTAGAACTGCAGTTTTCAGTTTTGTTTCTTCTAAAGAATATCCACAAAATTTGTGGAAACAAGTCAAAGACATTATGTTGTGAAACAGAGTGAACCTCTTCCACATAAGAATAAAGCTCAATGACAAAAAGAAAATCTATTGATGATATTTGGAACTTTATCGTGAAACATATATGAACAAATAAAAACAAAAATTTGTTGCAAAAGATGATTAATCAAATAATTTCCATTAAATTACATGGTATATGGTAAATTTACAACTCATGGTGACATAATTTTTTTTAATAAAAAAAAAAAAAGAAAAAAAAGAAACCCCTTCATGTATGTCTGAATTGCTACAGTGTGTATATTCAGCTCACATATTGCAGAAATTTATTAAGCAACTGTTACATCTTTCTTAAGATTTATGACTATGAAGTGTGTCTGGCACACCTAAAAGTGTAAAAACTAAAAGTACATAATGCTAGGAAAAATATAATTCTAAATTTCACATTCAGCATCAGAGAATCATATCTGTGAACTAGAGAAGGAAGAAGCAAAGGAAATTGTTTACGTAAGTGGTGTAAACTATAATGATACATTACTTAATAATAGAAATGTACAAGCAGAAGAAAACTGAAAGTGAGAAATTTAATGGCAGTTAACAATGTCTTGAAATGAGAATGCAATCAAATTTTATCATAATATTACCAGAGAGGAATGGAGAGTGTAAGGAAACAGCAGAGAAATAAGACCATAAACTTCTAATTAAAACACATCTGCCGAATATCATGAATTTAAAGAAAAATACTTACATGTAAACAAGCCCAGAAAATAAATGGTAGTGAGCAGTCTTGACTGCAGATAATATGATAAAAATAGTTGAAAAGCACTATCAGGGGATTATGTTACTGATGGAGATGTAAAAAAAAAAGAGTATGAGGAGAGAAAAGCATATCATAGATATGCAGACAAAATGGAAAACCAAGCCTTACCTTAGCCTAGGTGTTAGTGGCCGAGAGAAGCTATGTACCAGTTGTCCCAAGCCTTCAGGGTCAAATTTATACATATGGAACAGAATCCTAAATAGAGCAGTTTTGAGAAACTGTTCAAAGTGATGATTTCCATTCTCAGTGCATGCCTTCTAATAAAACGTAAAATTTTGACACTCTCTGTGCAATGAGGCAAAAAGCTAGGACCCTATCATCCAGTTCCTCTTCAGTATTTATGGGAGCTTCATATGCAAGTGACTTCATGTCACCCCAGAGACACATCTCTGACGATTATGTATTGTTCTTCAGTACAGTACTATCAGTGTCAATGCTGAAACGTAAACATTTTACAAATGTGTATTACATGCATTGTTCATTCAATACCCCATTCAAGGCTGAAATAATCCCTGTTATTGGTTCCTTATCTCAAGGTGCAGGGTTCTCTACATCTGCTTAATGTTGACCCTAAGGATTTGGAACATCCTGTGTTTACTGGAGAGTAAATACCCTTCTGCAGAAGTCTAAACCACTGGTGCAAGTTGGGGATCTCTAAGTTCTAGGAGTCATGAACTGAATGTTGTGACACTACTGTGCTGCAGATGTGACCATTAGATGTTCGTTGTGCATTGCTATGAAGTTCTATCTTTACTTCTTTTAGTTCTCATACAATAGTCACTTTAACAAGCACTTCTACACCTACATACATGCTTCACAAGCCACCATACGGTTATGTCGGAGGATACCTTGTACCACTACTAGTCTTCCATTAACAAATCAGGTGACAGAAAAATGACTGTCTGTATGCTTCCATATGAGCCCTAATTTCTCCTATCTTGTCTTCATGGTCCGTACGTGAAATGTATGTTGGTAGCAGGAGAACTGTTCTGCAATCAGCTGCAAATGCAGGTCTCTGACTTTTCTCTATAGTGTTTTGTCAATTTTTCTCCAGAAATAACCACTTAAGTTCATGAAGCATCTCCATAATATCATGTCTTAATTGAACCTGCTCGTGACAAATCTAGCATCACACCTCTGAACTTCTTCGATGACTTCCATGAATTTGAGCTGGTGGGGATCTGAAAGACTCAAGCAGTTCTCAAGAATGGGTCACACCAGTGGTCTAAATGCAATCTCCTTTATAGATGCACTACACGTCCCCAAAATTCTCCCAATAAACCAAAGTGTACGATGTGTGTCCCCTACTACCAGCGTTACATGCTTGTTCCATTTCATATCTGTTTGCAATGGTAGACCTAGCTGTTCAGTCATTGTGACTGTGTCAAGCAGCACAACACCAATACTGCCTTTGAGCACGAAAGAGTTATCATACTCATCTGTATTGTAACACATTTTTCTACTTTTAGAGTGCTATTTGTCGCATGAAAAAGAAATCCTGTGTAAGTTATCTTGTGTCCTCCTACAATTACACGACAACGACACTGTCCTGAATCAATCAGTTTCATATAGTAATCACTTACAAAAATACTTAAAGCAAAGTGCAATGATTACAAGGACATTTCATATCAGTTACACTAAAAAAATTATAATGAACACTTCCTGTATATTGTTTAGTTAAACAGAATTTATTTCAGTTTAGCTATGTGTTTAGTAATCTGTTCTATGTAGTTGCTTATACTAATTGAGAAAAGTTTGAAAACTTGGAAAATATAATGCTTAACTACTTGTGGTTATTATGAATGAGAGAGAATCTCTAAGACAGCAAATAAAGCCTGAGGTTGTGTCAGGTATTGTGTACATTGACATCAAATCTCAGATTAAATTTTTCCATAACTTCTGTAGCATACATTAAATCATTACATTTATACAAATCAGATCCTTCAATTTCTTGAAATCTCAGAAAGCAGATTAGAGAATTCAATACCTGATGAGTAAGGGGCTACTCCTTTGAACAAATCTTCAGTTTTATCTCTGCTTGTAAATAAGGATTACACAGTTGGAATCCCTGACCCATGTTTTATGTATTTGATTATGTATCCACCAAATACAACAATTCTTATTGGTAAGAAATCCCTACTGATTGTTACGAATGAAAATACAAATATGTATTCTTGTGTTCCTAAACAAAATCTGAAACCTTATGAAAAAATTCTCTAGCTAATAAAGGGATCAGTATTTTTATAAACTCTCTGTGAACTTACCGTAATGATTGACTAGCAGCATTTTGCTGAAAGTATGAGCCACTTGCCTTCACCGAAATGGTTCTCGTTTGTCTGGCAGCAGGGGGACCGAAGGGCGCAGCCGGCAGCCACACAGACAGCGAAGCGCACATCGACCCTGAAGGCCAGCATAAGGAAGGAGCGGGAGTGGGTGCAGGGGCTGACAACCCGTCTGCCAATCACAATGCCAGCTCAGAATACATTAATGGAAACAAGAAGGAGCCTATCAAGGACGACAAAGACACGCCTGTGTAATGCTGATGCTGTTGAGTGTCCTCAAGATTTTAGGAAGAATGAATAGCCTGCACTAATTTTAGAGTTTCTCCAGCCATATAAACCTCAAATTTCTTTATAACAAAAGTAGGATTATAATGTCAGAAAAACTAATTAATCAAATCAAAATTCTCTTCATTGGATTTATTGTAGCAGCGATACCAGCTTGCAAAGTGTCATTAAGCTGTAGGCTGTAGAAAAGTGAAGATAAACAGATCTGTTTAAATGTTCTGTTGGGCAGATGTATGGACGAAACTCAGTCAAAGGATAATCTAGTAAGTGAAGACTCTGTACATACATCTGCATCCAAGGAATCTGTGTAAAAGTCTGTGAACCAAATAATCATTAGACTTGTCTTCTGCAAGTGGTATGGAAGAGGCAGAGCTCCCAAATAGGCTTAAAATGACTCTGAATTCAAGTTGTGTTGAAGTAAATGTTGAACCTTATTAAGCAGTATCTTTCATTGGAATGACGTTTTTTTTGTCTTAAGAAACAGGGATTACTTCTGAAATTTTATCCCTCGTGAAGAAATGAGACATATATGGCCTGGAACTCTTGCTCCATGTATTGAATTAGTGCAGGATTTACAGGCAGAAAGAGAAATTAGTGTTGTGCTGTATAAAAAACTGATGTCATGGTTTGACAGTGACTGTGTAATGTACAATGTGCACGAATCTCATTTATGAACTCAGGAATAATAGATGTTTCAAGGACTTGCATCCAATAACAGTCACAGCACATTCCGCATTCAGACATTGCCTGTAATGAGTTGGCTCAGTGGTACATTCTGAAAGTACATAATTTTAGTGATGTGATGGAAGAAGATGGAGTTCTCCATAAAGATCTTAGTTGTTTGTGTGTGTGTGTTTGTATAAATAAGTTTTAACAGTGCTTCAACAGTTTGTGTAAATATTGTATGCATCTCCAGAAACATTTATTGTTTCAAAAAGTACTTATATATTATTGTAAAATCAATCTATCTTTTATATATTATATGTTTTTTAAAATGGACAGTACATACATTCCTTATCACTAATACTGCTGGTCTAGCAAATGTTCGTTTCTTATGTGAAAGAGCACTGTACTGGAAAACTATTTTGTGCTATTGTAATACTGCAAGTTTTTCTTCTCATGAAACACTGCTTCTCTTTACAAATACGTTTCTATGATTTGGAACCCATGTAGATTTTTACTCATCTACCTGTCTTTGCTGTTGTTTTCACAGCTGCTATTTAAATTATGGCACCAAAATATCCTATGCACTGTCATTTCTTGCTTATTTATGCTCTGGTTCTTGATCAGATGACATGAATCATATATGTCACAGTTAATAATGTGCATCAACAAAAGTGCAGATTTAAGCAATCAGTGAAACTGCTGTGTTGATCAGTTATGAACACAAAGGCCCTACTTTCTGTGATATACAAATCTTTCCTTTGTAGCATCTTTTTTTCTCATTTTTTCAGTGCACTGTTTCTCTGTAATGACCTCTTTCATGGTAGGAGCCAGTGACTAACTTCACAGAGGTCTGCTTCTATGTGTACAAACAAACAAATCGAGCTTTTGGAGCAGAATAAGGAGAACACTGAGAATGTAAACTTCTATTTTTGTTCCCACCCCCCACCCCAATATCTCTCTCTCTCTCTCTCTCTCTCTCTCTCTCTCTCTCTCTCTCTCCATTGCTATTGATGCCCAATGTTTTTCTTTGTGAGTAATTACTTGTATTACTTCAATGGCAGATTTTCCAATGTTGATGTAAAGACTGTTACTTTTTGTTAATTTAAGCTTTAATTCACCTCAAAATATTTTAGAATCTCAGTGAATGTACAGTATGAAATTATACAGCCTTACAGCACCCACTTTATTAATCCTTTTTACAAGGATAGTGGGTTTGCTCTTTAATGGGTTTATAGAAACTTTGCTGCAGAATTTCTACAACTCTGAATACTAGTACTAGCATTCTACAGTCGTGCATATTAAACACACATTGGAAGTTATGAGAAATTAGAACATGCTAATTCACAATCTGTTTGAAAAAGATGCTGCAGGAAGGTAAGGCCTTGTGATCTGAATTTGCGTTCATTACTTGCGAAGATTTAAAATGTTTTTTAAACTTGTTACACAAATGAGATTATTATACAGATTGATAAAAAAATTATAATCTATTTGGTTTCCTACGAAAATTATAGTATGTCCAACAAAATACCCTTTAAACAAATTAAAGCTTTCTTTCTAGAACATTGTTTATGAGTGTAAGTAGTTGTATAATGACTGTTAAATCTGGCAGCTATGCAAAAGAATTTTATGATGTATTTGTAAAATATTATGTCATGGAAATTAAATTGCCATAGACACTAATATGAGGGGATTGTTAATGAGGTTGTTTGATGTGATAGTATAGTTGTATAAAATATTACTTCAGTATTTTAAAACAGATTTAAATTTTAGTTTTATGATGTAATTCCAAACAAAATAAATAAGTTTTTGAGGTATTGTATTTCCTTTGTGGTTTTTCATGTTTAGTTACATTCCAGAATTAGAGAAGTAGGCTTGAATAACTGTATATGTTAATTGCTTGACTACATAGTATAGTTTCATGAACACTGTCTAATGACAATACCATAAACAAATAAGCTTTAAGTTTCACTCATGTTTCCAAAAATATGAAGCAGTACAAGCACAGTTTGAAATTTGCTGTATATCTTTTCCACTGTTGCGTATACTGTATTGGTTTGTCACACTTGTGAACAAAGGACACTGCATATTTTCCTATTTACCACCCTGAGAAGCTTAATAGTTACTCTCTCATATAATTTATAAAGCTTGTGCTACGGAGATGTTTCCATCTTCAGTATTTAAGAATCTTAAAATGTGTCAATACAAAGTACAACAGTTAAAAGCCCTATTTAAAGTAAAAAATGTTATCTTAAAATGTGCTTCATTTCTTATGTTGTAATAAGATATGCTTTTGTGCACAAAATTAGTTGATTGACCTATATTTTATAATAGTACTGACAGGTATTCTTAGCTCTTCTTGCTATGTATAAGGGAAACTCCAAACTAAAATCCTTTTCATATATAAGTATATGTTCTTTGAATATTTCTGCTCATACAGATCAGTTTATGGACCAGATTCAAGAGTTATAATGGATACATTCCTAACCTGGCTACTTGTTTATGCATAAATGGAAAAGATATATAGCAGTTTAAAGGAGAAAGTACACTGCTGAAAATACCAATCATGGCATTCATCTCAGATCTATTTATATTAATTCAGTGTGATCAAAAAACATGTGATTTAAAAATCATTCATGGTGTGTATTTATCAATTTACATTTATGAACTATAGCTATCAAAAGAAACAAATAAAAAAAATTATTATGTTTATCCCTCCTGGTGAGAGATAACTTGTTGAAACTGATACATTCCAAAGTAACAACATATTGCAATACAGATATACTTTCTGAAGGGAATCACACAGAAAATTACAGGTTGTGATATTTTTCTGAGAAATAAATATCAAAAAATTAACATAGGTTTCTACACTAACTGAACAGTCACTGCAAACACACCTGTCAGCATACTGTTCCATATATACTTGAATGTATTTTGAGATTATGTCAGTTTTTGACATTTAATTGTCACCATTTGACTCACAAAGAGCATTGTTTGCATATCCTCTATCACTGTCCTGAACACTTCGTGGCATCTGGTCAAATACAATAAAATAATCAATTCTCAATTTTTGACAATCTGTAGGCTTATAATTGCTTCAGAGATATTGAGTCGTATATTTTAATTCTTTTATTTACTCTTCAATAGTGTAAATGAATGTTAACACTGCAACTGTACAGTGTGTACTATTGATATAAATGAATTAATATTACTTTATAAATTGTGTTCAGCACTGATGAATGATTTCTGCTTTTACAAAGTAAGTGTAGAACCAAAGCACTAATGAGGTATATCAGATACCCACCATGGAAATGGAAAACCAACCAATGAAGACAATTTCAAGATAGGGATATCTTCTATAGTGAGTTACTGTTTGCATATCACAAGGATTGCTTTATTTAAATAAGAGAAAATATATTCTACACCATTCAGTTAATTGGAAAACATAGGAATGGGTATGAATTTCCTATCCCTAATGCAAGTTTCACAAGTTCTTTCAAAACACACAACTAACACAGTTGATGAAATGTGACTTTGCAGCAGCACTATCCTGTCAGATGCAAATGAAATCTCTTATTAGTGCACACACCCAAGTATTATCTTCTGTATGATGCAGTTTCTATACTTTTCACTTTTATCATTAATCACAAAGTCATTTCTCAAAAGAAATAATGCAGTACTTGCAATAACGATGTCACACTGTTACCTTCCTTCCTTACCATAAATGTCAGTCATTCACATGCGGGTAAGAGGAGACAGACTGGTAGTAAAACATGTTCTGTAAGGAGGAGTCCAGTGGTAATTCACAACAGAACATAATTTTGTAGCCTTTCTGGAGAACCAAAGCTCAATGCAAGTACAGAGTTAAAGACAAAGTGCATTATAGGGCACTTCCACAGAAAACAATTAGCTGTTACCAAAAACGGCTGTGACATAAATCATTAAAACATTTTTTTTTTGAGAGCTCAAACCTTCCACATCTAGGAGCATATAATGCACAAAGTGTTTCTGACCATTGATACTATAACATGTCTTACATGTCTTATCCAAGAAACTATGATTCACATAATTTATCAGACCAGACCAGACCAGCTGTTGTCTCAGTTGAATAACAGTAGTTATTCTTGTTCTGTACTGATGCTGAAATGATTACACTTTCACACAAGAACAATCCTGGTTCATTAAAGAAAATTTCTTTTACATTTGTAATTTTTGAGCTATTGTTGCGAGTGATCACACTCATACAGTAGCAACGTGCTCTTCTTGCTTCATCAATATCAAAGAAATAAAATATGACAGATTTCTTTGAACAAATATGAAGCTAATGCTAAAAGAGACTCCATTGTAAATCTATTTTCATACTCCATATGTTCTTCTTAAGTACTGCAAATGGTGACTTGTCCAAATAATTGTTAATGGATGTTGAAACTATTTCATGTTGCACAAAATAAAGAATATTACCAGATGTTTATGATTGTACAACAGTTCAGTGCTCATGGTATTACTGCCAGGACTATGTATTTTCTTAATTTCAGCATAGTAGTTCTGTTTATTGCTTTGAGAATTTATGAATGTGTTATATTTTCCTTCGAACAGAAACAAAAAAACTGGTTTTAAATGAACATTTCTTATCCCTTCATTACCCTTGAAAAGTATGATGTTGATGAACACTATATTATTTTATTCTTGTTATTATTTAATAATGGCTGACTAGTATTACGGATGTATCATTCATGTGTCAGTTTTGTTTTATTTTTTATTTTATTTTTTTTCACTGCTTTCAAAAACGTTGAATCTCACATTTAAGAAACTGTTCTAATGGTTTCTCTTTAATGTTACATATTGAATGATCTGGGCAAAACATGTGTGAAGCAGTATTTGTGATTTTTCTTTAAAATGACTGCTGTAGTTAATAAACTGTACAAACAGTATTGTGGGAGTTTTGTTCAATTTTATTTTATTAGCTATAATGATTTTTATAAATACATATTATATACATGTATCCATATAAAATAAAAGTTGATAATATGGGTACTGACTGCACCTTTTCTTCTAAACCTCATATTACCACTTACTATGAGAATTCAATTTTGCCTAATGTGAGAAAAATTATTTAGGAAAATAGCTTTTGCATAAATTTCAGTCATTTCATTGTACTGCCATCAAAAACTTTTTGGGCTGGTTTTTAATGTTTACCAGTCAGCTTATATTTGAAATTGCTGGTACCATAGCTTTCATACATTTGGATACTGCTTTCTAAATTATTAATGCAGAAAACTAAACAGCACTAATTTATCCATTGTTGAAATGAGACCAGTTGAATCAGAGCTATATCTAGCGTGATGCGGAATACATAAAATAGAAACTGGAAGTAACCACATGTCTACAATGAGTTTTTCATCTATTTGCTTGCTTGAAACATCTTGGCAGATTAAAGCTGTGTGCCAGACGTTAGATTTGAACTAGGGACCTTTGCCATCTGTGGGCGGAAAATGCTCTGCTGACTGAATACTCGAGCACAACTCATCTTCACAGCTTTACTTTTGCCAGTACCTAATCTCCTACCTTCCAAACTTCACAGAAGCTCTCGTGCTTGTTTGTTTTCATGTATTCTAGTGCTGCTTATAGACACATGTAAAAATAAAACAATCATTTCCTATTATTCAATTTATTCATTGATTGTGAATTTCATGACATCAGATGCAGTAGGCGTAGATGTATTACCTGATTGTGACATATGAATATTTATGCCAGACTGGGACTCAAACTTAGATTTCCCGTTTATCGTGAGTAGTTGCATTAATCACTTCGGCTATCCGTGCATGCTTTCTGATCTGAACAAAACCTCCATATGTCACTGTCCACTCCTTTTATCGTAGTGTTTGTGTATGTCTCCCTTTAAGCTCGCAACATTACTTGATTGACATGCATTGGGTAATACATCTGTATCCAGTGCAGTTGATGTCACAAAATTCACATTCTGTGAATAATAGGGAAGTATATTTTATACAGCAGCCGATAATCATATGATATGTAATTATTCCCTAGCTTTTGTAATTACAAGTTCCTCCCTCAGGGAGGAAAGAAGCACAGGCTGAGGAAGGTTACAAATGAGATGCAGGTCACTAAGGTCCCAGGATGAGAGGTATCCATTTGTTTAAGAGGATCAAAGGTAACTAAGAATTGATCCTTGTGGGAATTCAAGTCCAGCTATTATACAGAAAAAATTTGTTTTTAATGTCTAAACATGTTTCAGCACCTTTGTGCCGTTATCGGTCATACTCTTATCTATTTCTAATTTTCTAGAATATTAGGTTCTGTATCACCTTTTCTACATTATTGTATGGTTTTCCATACTGTTATCAACTGCATGCTAACCTGTTGCAGTTCAGCTGAGAATCTGTACAGGTGCTATCCATTGGTATTGTATATTGTGTAGTGAACCGGGGACCTAGAAACGACAGAGAGGATTTGTCTTGGCGTAGCCCTCAGTGGTTCACAATCCTACAACAGTCCACCCACCTCACTGCCACCCCACCCTGAACCCAGGGTTATTGTGCGGTTCGGTCCACAGTGGGCCCCCCCAGGGAACATCTCATTTCAGACGAGTTAACCCCAAATGTTTGCATGGTAGAGATGATATGGTGTCGCGTACGTGGAGACAGTGTTTGTGCAGCAATCGCTGACATAGTGTAACTGAGGTGAAATAAGGGGAACCAGCTCGCATTCACCGAGGCAGATGGAAACCCACCTTAAAAGCCATCCACAGGCTGGCCAGCACACTGGACCTCGCCATTAATCTGCTCAGGTAGCAGCATGTTAGACCGTGCGGCTAGCTGGGCGGGTGGTGCTATCCTTAGTTAATAGTGCCATTTTTGCTCTTCAAATTGAGATTTATGGCATTTTTTTCTTTGTGTTCAGTGTCACTTTGCTGCGTACTGGCCAATTGCAAGGCTGGAGGATTTCATTTGCTTTCTCTGCAAGGAGCTCAAAAGATTCTGTCCCCATCGTTAAGACTATTAGGAAAGTCATTGATGTGTATCAGGAACAATATGCTACCCTGAGTAATTCCTACATTAATATATTCACCATAAGTGTAGTGTAGTGTGTGTGTGTGTGTGTGTGTGTGTGTGTGTGTGTGTGTGTGTGTGTGTGTGTGGGTGATCAGAACTGGTCGTGGGCTAATCCTCTTATTTCTAATGATTCTAGCTTATTTAGTAGAATCTTAAGGTCAACAGTGTTAAAAACCTTAGAAAGATCTACAAATATGCCTCAATATAATCATCCTTGGCAAGAGCATCAAGCATCGCCATCGTGAATTCTACTATGGCTGAGTGTGTACTTCTACCACTTTCGAACCCAAACTGTGATGGATTTAGAAGGCTGAATGTATCAAAGCAATTCATTAATATGTCTTTTGTAGTGATAAACGATAGTATTGGGGACACATACACAACCAAGCATCATAATGGACATGAAAGTCATCACTTCAGTTGTAAGGCTTTTATTTTTTAAATGTCATGACCAATTTAAAGCTAACAAATGCCCACACTCACTTGTGATTACTGGAAATGGGGGGGAGGTAAACGAGATAAGTGTGGCAAAATATAATTTTTTACATACTCTTGTACACATAAAATAATGAAAACTAATGAGGATTATCATACACTGGGGTGATAAAAGTGGTGGGATAGCAACATGCACATATACAGATGGCAGTAGTATTGCATACGCAAAGTATAAAAGAGCAGTGCACTGGTGGAGCTGTCATTTGTGATCAGGTGATTCATATGAAAAGATATCCAACGTGACTATGACTGCATGACGGAAATTAACAGAATATCAATGTGGAATGGTGGTTGGAGATAGACGCACATGACATTACATTTCAGAAATTGTTAGAGAATTGAATTTTCCAAGATCCACAGCATCAAGAGTGCACCAAGAGTACCAGATTTCAGGCATTACCTCTCAGCACAGACAACACTTTTGCTGACAGCCTTTTCTCAATGACCGAGAGCAGCTGTGTTTGCATAGAGTTATCAGTGCTGACAGACAGGCGACACTGCGTGAAATAACCACAGAAAACGATGTGAGACCTACACCGAATGTATCCATTACAACAGTGTGGCAAAATTTGGTGTTAATGGGGTGTCACAGCAGATGACCAGTTTGAGTGCCTTTGCTAACAGCTTGACATTGCCTCCAGCACCTCTCCTGGGCTTGTGACCGTATTGGATGGGCCCTAGATGAATCAAAAACTGTATCTGGTCAGATAAATCCCAATTTCAGTGGATAGGAGCTGATGGTAGAGTCTGAGTGAGGCGAAAGTAGGGACTCAAGTTGTTAACAAAGCTGGTGGTGGCTTCATAATGGTGTGGGGTGTGGAATGGACTGTGTCCTCTGGTCCAACTGAACAGATCATTAACTGGAAATAGTTATATCTGACTACTTGTAGATTACTTGTAGCCTTTCATGGACTCTATGTTCTCAAGCAACGATGGAATTTTTATGGATGACAGTGTGCCATGTCATTGGGCCCCAATCTTCATGATTGGTTTCAAGAACATTCTGGACAATTTGAGCATATGTTTGGCCATGCAAATTGCACAACATGAATTCCATCAAATATTTACGATTCATAATCGAGAGGTCAGTTCAGGCCCAAAATCCTGCACTGGCAACACTTTTGCAGTTTTGGATGGCTATAGAGGCAGCATGACCCAGTATTTCTGCAGGGAACTTCCAACGATTTGTTGAGCCTGTGTCATGTCAAGTTGCTGTACTATGCCAGGTAAAAGTAGGTCTGACATGATATAAGGAGGTACCGTATTTACTCTAATCTAAGCCGCACTTTTTTTCTGGTTTTTGTAATCCAAAAAACCGCCTGCGGCTTAGAATCGAGTGCAAAGCAAGCGGAAGTTCTTAAAAATGTCGGTGGGTGCCGCCACAACTTAGTTCTGCCGCCGAATATATGTAGCGCTACACAGGCATGCTTTGTAGGCACAAAGATAAATACTGGCGCCAAAACCTCTGCGTCAGTAAATAAATTTTTTTAAAAAAAGGTGGAAGACAAGCTTTTTTTCTCCGCGCCGAGTTTCGACCACTGCATTTTCATACATTATCCAACGAAGTAAATACAAATTCCGTATTGTTCATCTTCGAATGTAGCAGCATTTCAATGTACTACGAAAACCCGACTGGCAAGAATGTTTAGGATGTTTGTCAATATGGCCAACTCTACGTTCTGAATTTTTTCCTATCTGTGGGAAGAGATAGTTGCTAATAGGAACTTTTATAAATTGTGAATCACGTGCAGTATTCTCGTCACCATAAGAATAATACGAACATAAACATTTTGCCATGTACTGTTTCGTGTTTGCTGCTATCTCATTTAAATCCTGTCTGCGTAATAAACCAAAAAACTAGAGTGAGACAACAGCAAACGTGGAAGAATATACGTATCATGTCATGTTTATATTCATATTATTCTTATGCTAAACAGTGATACAGTCAGAAATGAAGCGAGGCAATTGACTAGATTTTTAAATCTAAGATGACTCTAATTTCTTTGCAGAATGTAATGTACTAAAGAGGCGCCTGCAAAGATTTTCAAACGGAGAAAAATTTTCGCTAAACTCTCGTTCAGAACTTCTTCTATCATATGCAGTCTATTATTTGGTTCTTGTTGATCATTATCAAAGAAAGCAGCAGTGTAAGTAACAACAAGTAGCAGTCTTTTGCCATTGTTTCGCTAATGAGACGATTCCTCTTTCTCTTTTTTTTTTTATTTGTAAGCGGCGGTAGCGCGCACAAAAGCAAGCCATGCCACGATCGGCGACAGGCCGTAAACACGCAGTATCAGAGTACGACAAACAAAGCATGACACAGTACAGTAATGCATATTCAGCGTAGAGTGACGTAAACACCCACAACAAAGAAAACTGCGCTTATGAGATCAAAGAAAAATAAGCAATCAATTCAAAAAAGACGAAGCACGTGAAAAAGGAAGGGTACCCGTATAAATACGGACGGAGCGCCTGACGCCTAGCAGTGGCTACCTGGTAAAGCTTAACTGCTAAGCTTACGACTCAAACCAAACTACTGTAGCTGTATCGTCATTCATTCGACCTACATTGTCTCATATTACAGTGGACCAACTTTGTTTCGATTTGGAGATGCGGCCTAAAACTTTTCTCTCCCCTTGAATTTTGAGTCTCAAATTTCAGGTGCGGCTTAGATTCGGGAAATTTTTTTTTCCCTTGATTTCGAGTGTCATTTTTCAGGTGCGGCTTAGATTCGAGTGCGGCTTAGACTCGAGTAAATACGGTATTCCATGGCTTTTGTGACCTCAGTGTGCAAAAGATTTTAACAGCAGTTGAGCTAGATAAGGTAAAAAGTGAGAGGGGAATAAGTCTCAATACCATGTCGGCAACTAATAATAAAACAAAGAAACCACCTGGGTGACAAAGCATGGTTTAAAATAAGAACTAAACCACTTACATCACGTGCTGTGACCCTGCATGCCACAAGACTGGGTTGAGCGGAGACAACCACCACAAGGGAGTGCAGAGCACAGAGTTCTGCAAATGAAGGTGTGAGCTACAACAGTAAACTTTGGTGTGACAATACAGTGGTCATCTATTAGGATGACTGTAAGTGAATAACAGGAGACCAACTAGCTCGGCCATGCACATTTAAATTGAGAATCTTAAATGCAGAATTGGAGGGAAAGTATTGTAAAGTGATGTAAGTGACATAAAAAGTATTTAGAAAAGTATAATAAAACAAATTTAATGGATTTATGAACACGTCAAAATGAGGAAACAAAAATTAGCTAGTAAAACCACTAAATCAAGGGCTTGTAGCTTAAAGAGTCCTGTGCAAAATAAAAATTAAATGAACAGTAAAGTTTTTGCTGTAAGTGATAGGTGTATCCCATTTAGTGGCTATACATGTATGAACATTCTAGTATTATGCCATAATTCCAATTTAATAAAACCATTGAAAGTGTAAAAGTGTGCAGTATATATAATTCTCTTTAGCATTAACCATGAACTATTGTACAGTTTGAATAAAAAAATCATAGACCTAATAAATAATTTTTCTTTCTTGAAGCAGCATCCGATTTCACTCCTCTTTCTAGTTTTTAGTATTCTGTATTGTATATATATATACTTTTAATGGTTTTATTAATTTCTAAGTATGACATTCTCCTGGAACTTTGCTAAATGTATAGCCAGTAAATGGAATACGCTTATCACTTGCAGAAAAACCTTTACTGCTCATTTAGTTCTTATTCTGCACAGGTCTCTTTAAGTTACAAGCTTTTTTATTTAGTGGCTTTATCACCTATTCATTTTGTTTCCTCATTTTAACTTCCTCATCAATCCATTAAATTTGTCTTTTTATACTCTTCTATGTGCATTTAGTGCCATTTACATCACTTTATATTATTTTATTTCCAATTCTGCATTTGATATTGCCAATTTAAATGTGACCAGCCAGGCTAGATGGTCTCAAGTTTACCAGTTTAACTCTCTTCTTCATGTGCACTACTCCACGCACTGTGTTTGCTTGTGATGACCGCCTCTGCTCAGCCCAGTCTCACGGCATGCGGGGTCACAGAATGCGGTGTAAGTTTTCTGGTTCTTATCTTATACTATGGCTCTTCACCTAGGTAGTTTCTTTGTTTTATTATTATTATTTGTTGTTATGGTATTGTGGCTTATTGCCCTCTCACTTTTTGCAGTATACAGCCCAACTGTTGGTAGAATTTTATGTATGATAGTCCTCATTAGTTTTCTTTATTTTATGCATGCAGCTGTATGTAAAAAATTATACTTTAGCACATTTCTCTTGTTTGTTTTTAGTAACTGTAGCAGATTCTGGGCATCTGTTAGCGTGAAACCAGCCATGACACTTAAAAAAAAAAAAAAAAAAAAGGCCTTACAACTGAAGCAGTGATTTTCATGTCGTTCATAATTGATAGTAATGTCACTAGGCCCTGTGCTTGTCTTAAAAATACTAGTTACCTGGTGATTGGTTTTCAAAGAGTTCTGTACCAGTTCTGATATTCACCTCCCTTGAATACTACCCACAATAAGACCCTTTTTTTTTTTTTAAATTTTCACCTCATGCCCTATGGTCCCTGTTGTCCGCTGCTTCTGAACTTCTTGGGTTGTCTGAATGGTTTCATGCACTCTCCGAATTACTGAAGCTGTTAGAGGTAGCTAGACAAAAGCTATTGGACTTGTTTCATGTGTTGGATATTTTCACTCATTGAGAAGATTTTACTGTAATCCAGGCTCTTGGTATAACACCCCTACTGCAAACTTCAGCTTGCAAAATTGCTAACTCTTTATGTACTAATGCCAAATCAGCTCAAAGTTTCATGGTAAACTGTGTAGCAACAGTAACAATTACTGTGTCCCCTGGAAGTGACCAGCAACATTCGTCATGTATATTGTATTATGACAACTGGCATGAAAACAGTATTGACATTCCCCACACAGATTACCATCCTAAAAATTCTATGGCAGGCACTTTTACCTATTCTGACATTCTAGTATTGCTCCAGGTATTTAGTTAAAAACCTTTGTTCACTGAAAAGTAACAACTATGGGATTTCTAAATCTGAATGTGATGACTAAAGTTACAGAAAACTGGTAATTGCACAAATATACTGATATTTTGATACTGAACAATATTGTTGCAAAGTATTTCGTTACTGTAGCAGCTGTTATTTCCAAGATACCTACATGCTAATATTGCAGTCTGCATTGTCTGCAGAGACACTTAACAACTGTTCATGTTGAACTTTGTTAAGCATATAACCAGTAAGGCATGGATTTATAAAAGAAGAGATGAACTTTAGTGGGGTTATGCTGGTATAAAATATTGGATTTTCATTTTGGAATAGAGGGGTTCAAATCCTCATCCAACTATCTAGACTGGGGTTTCCTTAAATCAGTTAATGTGAATACTGTGTTGGCCCCTTTCAAGAGGAGATGGCCAGTTTCGTTTTCCATCCTTTTTTGATTCTGAGCTTGTATGCTATCTGTAATGGCCTTTATGTTAGTGAGACATGATACCTGAAGTTTTCTCTCTTACTTTGAAATAAATAAAAAATAAAATTATATCATTAAGTGAACACAAAATATATATCATGGGAGGTGGGAAAGATGAACCATTACAGATGTGTGTCAAAGTAATGGAAATTTGCACTTTTCCATTCATGTCTTGAAGTCCAAAATTTCATGTTGCTTGTGACTATACATTTCCCTATCATCAATCCTTTTTTTTTGCAACAATTAAGCACAATTTATGGACCAGTTTTAATTTCAGGCATAAAATAAAAAAAAAAAAAGGTAGCTAATCGGTACCCGCTAACAGGGAGCAAATTCCATTAGTGAGAATAAAACACAAGTGAAAACAACTATTTCCTACTGTATGAAATATTATTCTAATGCTGCTGATTGTCAAATCATATGTAAGCATAATAAGCCAGTATGGGGCATATCACAATAAAATAGTCTTTGTTTCTTGTTATTGTGTTGTTCTCCCTCAGCGGAAATCAAATAATATTGGGATCTTAAAGAGAAACTACAATATGAGGAAGTGGACACTGACATATGGAGGCTTGGATTGGGCTGGGGAGCATACATGGAAAACTGATTGTTCAGGTGATCGTTCGCAAGAAGTGGGAAGCCCGGGTTTGAGTCCTTCTCTGCCATAAATTTTCATATGTCACAATTGGGAAATACATCTACATCCACATCCACTGTAACTGATCTGATGAAATTCACATTCAGCAAATAATTTGGAATAACTATTTCTTAGCTTTCAGAACTATTAGTTCCTTCCTCTGGGAGAGAAGAGGGATAGATTGGGGAAGCTTAGAGAGGAGATGCAGGTCAGTCAAACCCCAGGATGATGAGGAGCCACCTGTTGTTGAGTATGAGGGCAAACAAAACCAGATCATAGTTTGGTTTCGAAACTCTAGTAGCAGATAAGTTTGTAAGAGTAAATTATGATAATTCAGATTCACTTATTATACAAATAACTCTGTTCTAGGTGAGATGGGAAAAACGTCATACAGAATTGCCCACATTTCAGGCATGATTTTAGGAAGTCATAGCATTGACAAAGTAGCTGATTAATACATTCATGACCAGTATAATAGTGAGTGACAAGAGGAGTACTCTTAAGTGTCTTCTCAAGGCATCAGCAGTGCCAGGATTGGATGTGATGACCTGGGAAATCTGCTGGAATAATAATGTCCAGTGCAGGGTGAGGTGAGAAAGGTTGGTTATTGTCATAACAAGTCTGCATCTGAACAAATATATTTGCCTCAAATGCCAAGGCTGTAAGCAAGGGAATGTTTGAATGGGAAGGATGAAAACTGTCAAAATGTAGATATTGTTGTTTGTTAGCAGTTTAATGTGAACAGAAGTCTGTAGCTGAAACTTGGTGAGGATGAAGTCAACATCAAGGAAAGTGAAATGAATTCTGGCATTACAATGTGTGCTTGGTTCTCTTGACTCACCTGGCCTAAATTTACCTTAATTTCTGTGGTATCAGGGTGTATTTCTAACTGCTGAATGAGCACTACTTTGGATACTTATATACTGTGGAGGAGTGCTGTCACTGAATGTGTTAGGAGTTCATTTTATTGGTCTCTGCATTGCGTGTTGTCATTGGTGGAAATGGGCGTCTTCCATTGGAGTTTCCTCTACTGCTTGCCATTGGTGGAAATCGGCAAATAGGAGACTGAGCGGCAACTACAGCATAGCATTGTTTACTAACTGCCAAGTATTGACTAGGCCACATCAGTGCTCTGTGTACTCTCCACCGCTGTGGCCTACTGCGCGCCTGTTGCTCTGCAAGAGCTGTCCTTCCGCAAAGCTGTCACAGCTGGCAGCCAAGATGCTGGAAGTCGGTACCCATCTTTTCTATTCATATTGCCGGGTTGATTGGCTATTTCTATAGCCTCTCTAACCTTCCTCCTCAAACTAAATATAATAAGGTTATGCAGACTTAATTGAATAAAATAATCATTGTTTGTAGAGAATTTATTTTTAATTTTCTATTAGGCAGTATTGATCAAGGACACCTAGAGTTGTTGATGACCAGCTTTAGATTATTTGCCACAGTAATATTCCATATGAACACTGAAGATCATAATGCAGCAGCCAAAGACAATTTATTTTTACACCCAACAAACTTCAGAGATTTAAAGGTAAAGCCAACAGTAAATGTTTCAGTGGTCGTTGATGATCAAATGTTGTTGATAAAATATACTAACCTATTAGCTGCAGGCCATGGAAGCAAATTATTATATAACCTAATTGTATATAATAACTGATAAACACAGCTTTTAGAGAGAAATTATGGGAAGGACATTTTTTTTGGAGAGGGGGAGGGGGCTGGAGAAGGGGGAGGTGAAGAATTTATAAAGCTGACAGTATTGATGAAAAGTTTAACACTTTCTTAACCATGTTCCTACAGCACTTTTGACTTTTGGAATTCAAACAAAGCAAGGATACAGGATGGATACCTCCTAGGTTTAAAGTACCTTGTGTTGGGAAGAGAGAGTTCTACCTAATACAGAAAACAAGCTGTAGTCAAAAGGATTGTAAAAGCACCTGCTCTAGAAAAAAAAAATGCACTATGCTCAAAAAATGAAACACTCCAACCTGATAAAAGTCAGGTTCATGTGTGAAAGCAGCTATGTTGTGTGTGAGGCTGTTGAAATTGCTGTACAGCATTCTATGTGGGCATGACAAGTAACCAACTGTTTACTCACATGAATGGCCTCTGCCAGACTGTGGATTTGACCATCCAGTCACCAAGCCCACTGCAACCCACAAAACAAGTGACTTCAACAGCTGCTTCACTATGCAGACTGTCTGGGTACACCATCAAGCACAAGTCTCTCAAACTATGTAGGTGAGAATTTTCTCCCTGGCATATCCTATGCACCTGCAACCCTCATGGCCTAAATCTCCAATAATGTGTTTCCTACTGAGTCACTTTACCTGTACCTTCTTTCTTGTGCCCGTAGCACTCCTTTTCTGTCTAGAATGTGTACTGGTGTGCTGCCTTCGCCCATTCTCTAACCCCCTCCCCCCCCCCCTCCCCCACCTTCCCTAGTGTTGCTGCCTCTGGATCCCGAGGTCCCAGGTTCGATTCCTGGCTGGGTGGGGGATTTTCTCTGCCTGGGGACTGAGTATTTGTGTGGTCCTCCTCCTCATCATCATTCATGACAGTGTCTAGAGTGGACTGTGGAAAAAAGGGGACGGGGGAGACTGTGTAAAAATTGGGACTTTGTACGGGTGCTGATGACCACGCATTTGAGTGCCCCACAAACCAAACATCACCCCCTCCCCCCAGTCAGCATCATCATCATCATTGCCATCATCTCTCTCTCTCTCTCTCTCTCTCTCTCTCTCTCTTTCTCTCTCTCTCTATGAAAACATTCCACGTGGAAAAAATATATCTAAAAACAAAGATTCTGTAACTTACCAAACGAAAGCATTGGTACATTGATAGAAACAATAACAAACACAAACACACACACAAATTTCAAGCTTTCGCAACCCATGGTTTCTTCATCAGGAAAGGGGGAAGGAGAGGGAAATACGAAAGCAGTGCTTCTGTCTGTTATGTGCTGATGGATATGTGTGTGTGTGCAAGTGTATACCTGTCCCTTTTTCCCCCAATGTAAGTCTTTCCGCTCCCGGGATTGGAATGACTCCTTACCCTCTCCCTTAAAACCCACATCCTTTCGTCTTTCCCTCTCCTTCCCTCTTTCCTGATGAAGCAACCGTGGGTTGCGAAAGCTTGAAATTTGTGTGTGTGTTTGTGTTTGTTATTGTTTCTGTCAATGTACCAACACTTTCATTTGGTAAGTTACAGAATCTTTGTTTATATATATATTGTGTCTTGTTGTGCAGCCAATGAGTCATCCGTCAAAATACCTGGCTAGCAATATCCCACTACCCCTTAGTTGGCTTGTGTGTCCTTCCCTACCCTTCTCCACCACCATCTGCTATGGCAACTACTTTTAATACTCAATAATCAATAATCCGCCTTGCCACAGGAGTGTGCATTAGGATGTCTTTGTGGTTTGTGTGTGTGTGTGTGTGTGTGTGTGTGTGTGTGTGTGTGTGTGTGTGTGTGTGTACATACGTCCATGCACTTTTGTTAAAAAGAAACAGCAAGAGGTTAAAAGATAGTGTGAATACTGTTTTCTATACATATGTCTATGTTCTACATATCGGTCTGCTATAGGTGAGTGGTTGCCTGTCCCCTCTTTTATAAAAAACAATTTGTAATATTATTAAACAATAAACACACAAAATAGCAATTCTAATGAAATTTAGTCCTTCAGAAATTAATTCTCGCAAAAATTTGGTCACCAAATTCAATGATTTCTTCCGTACAGAAGCAGCAAACATTGCAACCTCTAATAAACAGCCAAATGCAGATGCATTAAATGTAATTGTATAGTACCAGCAGACTAAGGTGTGATAATTCTACACTGACATCTATATCCAAATTTTCACACATACTCTGCAAGCCATCCTGAAGTCCACGACAGAGTACCTTCCCATTTGTAGTATTTGTGACTGAGGGGTACAACACACTACGATTGATATATGAAGGTAATAGCCAATAACGGGAACTTTTGGAGTCTAATAAACAAAATACAGTAACAGTTTCCTGGAATGTGAGTTGGCATTACTCGGCTCAGTCTGACAGTTAATGATGCACTGGGATGATCCAGCAAGTAAGCACTGTTGTTGCGCTGGAATATTCTAGCAGGTAATACAGGCACTACACGGACATGTAGGTATGTCCGTGAAGTCCAAGGTGGTAATGTCCATTTGAAGTGGTGTGCTTAAGTCCTATGAAGTGGTGAGTGATGGATGCACTCGGCTGTGGCTTGGCATTAGGACATGGCAGCGAGGTGCTCCTTGGTTGGCTCAGTGCAGTGGGCTATGATTAATGGGCTGCTGGGTGAGGTCAACATAGAGCTGAAAGTGTAGAGTGCACTCAGCAGGAAAGCTCTGTTTGAGGAACTGCTAGGTGTGGTCAGCGTAAAGTACAGAGAACAAACTGACTAGAGAGCAGCCAGTTTGTGATCTAAATATTTGAGCAGTGGAAGATACTGGTGGAGGCATGTGACTCACAGAAGCGAGGTAGGACTGTGATGGCATCACTGTTTCCAGTGATGCTTATGCCTCTGCAGTGATTGTGGTGCCATACAGTATGCTGGAGGTTCAGCTGGAAACAACCCAGCATATTCATGTATTGCTGTGAATTGCTTTTGTCTGACCTCCAGTGGAAGTGTCAAAAGAGAGGAGGGTCTGCAGCAACCACCAGTACACAACCGTATGGTTGCTGACACTTGTCACCAGGGGACACAGCACAGTACCAATTCCATAAGAAGCATGTGAACAATGACTGCTTAAATGCTTCTCTGCCTGATGTAATTAGTGTTATTTTGTCTTCACAATTGCTATGGAAGTGATACATAGTGGTCTGAAAAATATCTTTAGCTTTCTGCATATGCAAGGTCCATCTAAAAAGTATCCAACCTTTGGTTTTCCCATAGATGATTGCGCGTGGCGCCACTGTACACAGTAAAGGAAGAGACCATTATGCACTTGTGTGAACTTTGTCCCCACCTTCAAGTGAATCAGTCGCTGCCTGTCGGTCACTGAGTGAGGTGCTACATGATGTGTTCACCGGATTACCAATTATCTCAAGATGACTGAACATTTTGAGCAAAGATACTGCATCAAATTTTGTCAAAAGCTTGGTGATTCTCAAAGTGAAACAATTCGTGAGATTCAGCAGGTGTTTGGAGAAGATGCAATAGGTGTAAAACAAATTAAGGAGTGGTTCAACTGATTCAGAAATGGTCGCACATCAGCGGAGAGTGACCAGCATTCTGGCAGGCCCCAAACTGCTCGAAGTGCAGCTGTTGTTGAGAGGGTGCAAAATTTGATGATGGCAGATTGCCATTTGACCGTGTGGGAGATTGCCCAAGAGGTTGGAGTGAGTAAGAATTCAGCACATGCAATTTTGTGTGATGATTTGAACATGCACTGAGTTGCTGCGAAATTTGTGCCCAAGTTGTTGTCGCTGGAACAAAAAGATTTCCGTTTTGACATTGCACAGGACCTTCTGCACACCGCCAACGCTGATCACCGTGATAACTGGAGATGAGTCATGGGTGTACAGGTATGATCCAGAAACAAAAAGACAGTCATCACAATGGAAGCATCGAGAGTCTCCTAGGCCGAAGAAAGTGCGGCAGGTGCGAAGCAAAATCAAGGTGATGCTGACCGTCTCCTTTGATGTCCGCAGAATTGTGCATCATGAATATGCACCAGAAGGAAAAACAGTGACAAAGGAGTACTATCAGGATGTTCTCCAGCGACTCTGTGATGGAGTGTGGAGCAAAAGACCAGACATGTGGATGGCGAAAAGCTGGCAACTGCATCACGACAATGCCCCCGCACATTCATCCCACTTGATCCAAAATTTCTTGGTCCAACATGGAATTACAGCCATTCGCCAACCTCCCAACTCTCCAGACATTGCTCCTTGTGACTTTGGTTGTTTCCAAAATTGAAGATGCCACTGAAAGGATCCCATTTTGAGAGTAGAGAAGAGATAATGCGGAACACAATGACGGAGCTGAACACCATTCGAAAAGAAGACTTCCAGAGGTGTTTCTGGCAATGTAAGGATTTCTGGGCTAAGTTTGTGCAAGCACAAGGGACTTACTTTGAAGGGAATTAGGGTACCATCCCCGTCAGCTATTCGAAATATTTTTTCTGGCCAGAGGTGAGATACTTTTTAGACAGGCCTCATACATGGCTACTCTGCAGTTCACACTTACATGGCTGGCAGAGGATTCATCTGACCACATTCATACTACTTCTCTACTGTTCCAATCTTGAACTATGCATGGGAAAAATGAACACTTAAATCTTTCCATGTGGGTTCTGAATTTTCTTATTTTATTATGGTGGTAATTTCTTCCTATATAGGTGCGTGTCAGTTTACTTACTCCACTTAATACTGGTTCTTGAAATTTTGTAAGTGGTCTCTTGTGAGATAATTGGTGTCTGTCTTCAAGTTTCTATCAAATCAGGTTTTCAACAATTCCATGATTCTCTCCCATGTGTCAAACCAGTGACTGTTTGTGCTAGTCCTGTTGGTCACATGGTTGAGTGTAATGAAAACATGACTCCATATAAATTACGCATTCAGTTTTTCTCTGACTTTTCATACTAAAAAAAAAAGAGTGGGAAATGGACAAATTGGGTATCAAATTACCAGTGTGAGATGTAGTTAAAAATATTTATTTGCTTGACAGTAATTAGTGTAATTAAGAAAAAATATTAGTGACCTGAGAGAAAAATGAAATATTTCACCAAAAGCTGCTGCTTACTTTGTAAATAAAGTGCAATAAGTTCACCCCTTGAAGGCCTAGTGATTTCATGCATACAAATGTGCATTGGTGTGATATGTAGCTGTCAAAAAGGCTTCTTTTGAACTAAGTACTAAATTCAGGATATTTTGAGAATAGAAGACACTAAGAAACCAGTTCTGCAAATGTCTCTATGGCAACACCTGTGTTCAACGCCTGTGTTGTCACAGCTCTATTGTTTCTCATGCAGCTATTAGAACTTCTCAGTCAAAAGCAGGCTACAGCTTTGCTGGCTATCAGGGATCTTCTTACTCTGACATTACTACAGAATGTCTCAAGCATCATCTGAGATGCACAAGCATGGGCAACCACCAAAGATGTCTAATAAGCATGGAAGGTCTTCCAGCATAACTGAAAGCAGTGAAGTGCATGAGAAGAACTGAGAATGGAAAAGATCATCCAGGTACATGGAATTACCTGACAGAGAAGTGAGAAAATTCTTTGGAAGCATGAACATGTTATGATCAAGTATTGCTGTATTTATGATTGCCAAATTCTTTCATATCTTTTCATATGGAGTGCAGATACCAAAAGGATTCATAAGCTGCTGGAAGGTAACAATATTTCTGCAGATGATGATGATGGAAAATTATGTGCAAAATGTCAAGCATCACCTGAAGTGCACAAGCATAACCATCCACAAAAGACGCCTGGTAAATGGGAAGGTAATTTCCAAGAATGATTGCCTATGCCGGGTCCAAACGATACATATCAAAAGTGTGATTGTAAATCGATCATGCAACCTCATGGCGGGCATTATGAGTATGTTTGCGGTGGTCACTACAGCAATGAAAAAAGAAGAGCATTAAAGAAATACTTGTAATTACAAAGGAGACGACTTACCTTACTCGTCATTGGTGTTGTTGTCATGTGAAAGTCTATGTGATGTGTAGGCTACAGGGACAATTCCCTTTTTGCCATAGCCTGGGCAAACTCTGTCAGTATCATGCAAGAATATCGGCAGAGTGTCACATGCATTAACTTTTCTCTGCAATTGCAAGTTGTGGAAATAGAGGTACTGAAACAAGTACAATTTGTCTCTTTGTCCTGGATGCCCTTCTCTTTTAATGAAAGGCTTCACAGATTTCCACAGCCGCTTTGTGTGTGCATACTGGGCTCATCCAAAGACACAAATTCTACAGAGTGGTTCATGAACTCGTGGTCGAATCCTTCAGCTTTCAGAGTCTTGTAGGACTGAAACCCGTCTGTAATGACTTTAGTACCAGGCAGTATGAAGTTTTTTATCAAACCCACTAAAGTGACCTTGTCTCTGGACAATACTCTCACAATGAAATGCTTCTGAGACACTCTTTCTATTCCACCGAATACCCAAATATGATCGATTTCACTCTTTGAAGGTCGTCCTCCCTGGTTTTTCCTTCCAGCTGTATGAGATTCATCCACTTCCACAACTTAACATAGTCCACCAATTGTTACACTGTCGTTTGTCACTACCACATAACAGACTTCTCTGCAAAACCTGAAATAGTCACACACGGTATTAGCAGATAACTCCGTTTCTGATGCTGCTGCTTGAAACATGTTGTCTCGAATCCAACAAGATAGAAGAATTACACTGCTCTGGATAGATAATTGGGAAGAGTCGAACCACGTATTCTTCCTGATACTCGTTCGTCTTCCGCACTGTCCACAATGAAATTGTAATGGATTTCAGCATTGAAACTCCTCTTACAATATCTTACATACTTCACACCACCACAGTGTACATAGTCTCTCCTTTCCTCATCTGGTAGTACTCCATATTTGTGACAAAAACTCAAACATTTTTCTATGCTGGATAAGTAGGGAATTAGATTTTTCCATGTGGGGGAATCCGTTGAAGAAATGTGAGGAACATCAGATATCACACTCGATGTCGACAGAAATCGTCGGGCTTTCCAAAGCAACTCACAAATAATTCATGGAGGAATATAATTTAGAGCGACTAAAGGAATGGCGGAAAACATAAAAATGACGATCACAAATTACTGATCATAACACCCGCCACAAGAGTCGCATGATCGATTTACGATCGCATGTTCGATACGTGTTGTTTGAACCCAGTGACTTTGATGGGCAATCATTCTTGGAAATTACCAATGTGAAAGTCTTCCAGAAATGTTCAGGCTTGTGAGAAGATCCCGAGTTCTGTCGAATAAACAGTTTTAATCTGTCAGGAAGTCTCAAATAAGCAAACGTGCAGCTGCAGAGTGAAAATTCATTCTGGAAACAGTCTCTTGGGCTGTGGCTAAGTTATGTCTCTGTAGTATCCTGTCTTTCAGTGCTGCTAGACCCACAAGGTATCGAAGAGAACTTCTGTAAAGATTGGAAGGTAGGAGAAGATGTACACTAGACTCTTGCTAATCCGGGCATTCCTGGCACATAAGGGTGCCGGATTAGCGGAAGTGCCAGCTTATTGAGTGTCTGAAATTTATTTTATTCATTTATTTGGTTTTTTTATTTATTTTGAAAACATAGGGGATATAGTGTACTATACCAAAGGATACAATTTTAAAACATAGAGGAAATATTTTATTAAATCCAAAAATAATTAATTTTCAAAGAAAACTGAGCCCTTGAGTGTATATTGTACATAATTTTAAAGTCGTATCACTAACTGTGAAACATGTCCCTAATTTTTAACTGTCACAATGATGATACGCTACGGTGACATGCATTATCATGCAACCACTTTACAAGCATTACATTGATACTGCATGTATCTGGTTGTTGCATAATGTACTCCAGGAAGACCTCAGCAGCTTCAGCACCAACAGTGGGAAAAATCTTCATTTTCTCTCCTCCTGGATCCTCTTCTTCATCACACAGTGTGGTTTCAGTTATCTGAGACTGCAGACGTGTGTGCAAGTTTCATTTGCGTGAGTGTGTGTGTGCGTGTGTGTATGTGTCTCTCTTGCTGACAAAGGCCTTAATGGCCAAAAGCTATAATTGTGTGAATCTTTTTGTTGTGCGTATCGCAATTCAGCATCTCCACTCTATGGTGAGTAGCAACTTTCCTTCTCTAATATTGTTACATTCCATCCTGGATTTTCCATTGCTTGATCAATGTACAAAGTAATTGATAATTACAAATTGACTGGCTCATCACTGTCATGCAGTACTGAGTCCAACTTGGCATCAATGGATGGCCACAATTTTCTTCAATCTTGGTTATGGTAGGCTCTTCACTTTATCCCATGCTTCAGCTGCTTGGAAAACAACCTCACATAAGTTAATTGCTTTCCACACTTTCAGCATAGTCTTGATAGAGTCATTTTCACTTTTGTTCAGCAAGGAGACGAGAAGTGAATGTCGATAATGTTGTTTAATTGATTCCAAAATTCCTTGGTCCATGGGCTGAATTAGGGCTGTCACATTGGGTCGGAGAAAGAGTGCTTGTACAGGGTGTCCAGAAAAGGGCTCCCTGATTTCAAAATTAAATATCTCGAAAACAAAGATCGATAGAGGAATGCAGTAAATGGTGTGTTTATTGTGAAAGCTGTAAGAAGTTTATACAGCAGCTTGAAATAATAGTTACAAAAGCTGCTAACAGATGGTGCTGTATGCTGTACAGCTCATATCAGCATACATAAGTGAAATAATCATATGAAAACAATCTTTGCAAACAATCACATCACAATGTTTTCAAAATGTTCACCATTGGCACTACAGAGGTGGCGCAAACGAAGAATGAAATTCGCCATCACATTTTGTAGTGTCTCAACTGAAATGGATTCACATGCCACAGAGATAGCCGATTCAAGCTCATCCAGTGTGGCGGGATGCTTCGGGTAGACCATGTCTTTCACTGTGCCCCACAAAAAAAGGTCACAGGGAGTCAAATCCGGCGAATATGGAGGCCAATCCATGCCTGCACCAGTAAATTTAGGATATTCCAAAGCAATGACTCGATTCCCGAAGTATTCCTCAAGAAAGCGAAACACTTGTTCGGTCCGATGTGGTTGGGCTCCATCTTGCATAAACCATTCAGTACCTGGTCGATCCTCTAACGCTTGCTGTGTGGCAACAGATTGGTCCAAAATTGCAATGTAACGTGCACCAGTGACCATTTCTCGAATGAAAAAAGGGCCAATAATGCCTCTGCTGCATACTGCAGCCCACACAGTAACTTTAAGAGAATACAGGGGTTTCGCTTCGCACCAATATGGCTTTTCAGAACCCCAAAATCGCCAGTTCTGCTTATTCACATATCCATTCAGGTGGACGTGTGCTTCATCTGTAAACCAGATGCAGCCAACATCAAATCCTTCACTATCAATCATTGTGAGCATCTGATTAGCAAAGGCAAACCTTTGTTGCACAGCTCATACGGGTATGGCCTGGTGCATTTGAATTTTGAATGGAAACATGTGTACGCTCTTTCTCAGTATTTTCTGCATGCTGGAATGCTTCAAACCAGTCTCAGATGCAATTCTACGGACGGATGACATTGGATTTCGTTGAATAATTCCAGAAACTGTGGCGATATTTTCAGGTGTAACTACGATTTGCTTGCAGCCAACATGCCCCACTAGATCATCAGTTATGCTGCCTGTTCGTTGAAATTTTGCAAAGAGCGTACAAATGGTTTTCGCATCTGGTCCTTTTGGAACATTAAATCGTGCTTGAAAACTTCGCCTTGTTGCCGTAGGACTCTCTTCTAACCTGTGGTACTCTAGCATCAGAAAAACGCGTTGTTCATTGGAGTACATGGTTTTAATCTCTTCCTTCGGTACGCTAACCTCCTTTCACATTTCAATAGTGGAACTGATCGCTCTGGGCTTCGGATCACTATTTATACTAGGCATTACATATGGCGATTACAGTGCCATCTGTTAGCAGCTTTTGTAACTATTATTTCAAAGTGCTGTATAAACTTCTTACAGCTTTCACAATAAATATACCGTTTACTGCATTCCTCTATCGATCTTTGTTTTCGAGATATTTAATTTTGAAATCAGGGAGTCCTTTTCTGGACACCCTGTACATGTACAGTATACCATCGGACATTAGAGAAATATCTGAAGGATGACTGGGAGCATTGTCAGTTATAAGGATAGCTTTCAGTGGAAGCTTTTTCTTCTTAGCTTTCCTCACGCTGGTACAAACGTTTCTTGGAACCGCAAAGAGAATATTTGCCTGTCCATCCACACTTTCTTCTGTTTGTGATACTGCACTGGTAGGGTATTTATGACAGTGTGTTGAAAACAAGGTGGATGTTGGGATTTTCCGATCACCATAAGCAGTAGTTTATGACTCTGATTTGCATTACAACACGCCATTAATGTTATGTGCTGTTTCTGTTGCATGTAACCATGAGCTTCCTACTCATTCTTGACAGCTAATGTTTTTGAACGAAGCATCTTGTAAAAGAGTCCTGTTTGATCAGCATACAAACTCATCAGCATCCTTCTCGTTAGCTGAGTGACTTTCCCTGGTGACTGTCAGCTGTTGAATGCCATGTTGTTTTTGCCAGTTTGATAGCCAACCTTCGCTCGCTGCAAACAAGTTACTACCGCCAAGTTGTTTGTTAAATGCAGCTGCTTTTTCCTTTGTAATTGGGCCACTGACTGGAATTCCTTTACTGTGTTGCTGTATGAACCACCTGTAAACAGCTACATCCTGTTCTTCATTCTCACTCTTTCGCATAACCTTCCATTTTCCCAACTCGCTATCCATTTGCGTAGAGTACTGTCGAATAACATCTTCTTTCTTTTTGATGTCATAAATAATTGCTCGTCCAATATTTAACTCTGCAGCAATGGCTTTCTGTGATGAACCTCAATTTAACTAATCTAAGAGTTCAAGTTTCTGCTTGAGGTCAAAAATAACATGTTTCCTTTCAGAAGACATGATTCTGAACTGTAAAACAAGCTACAATTTCAAATACAGTATATAAAGCATTGTTTAATAAGCATTGTTGTGTGTGATGATTCATTGTGTACGTGTTTTTCGATGTGCGCCAGATTACTGATAGGCCGGACTACTGAGGGCCGCATTAGCGAGAGTCTAGTGTATTGGCAGAAATAAAGACTGTAAGGGTGGGTCTTAAGTCATGCTTGGATTACTCTGTCAGTAGAGCACTTTTCCACATAGGGCAAATGTCCCAGGTATGAATTTCAGTTGGGCACACAGCTATAAATGCCTGAAAGTTTCAAATGAGCTCTGCAGATTCCTTTTGGAAAAAGATTAAACTGCTTAAAAGTAATTAGGATAATTAAGAAAAATACACCAGACAAATACTACCCTCTAGTACTCCCTAAAATCCCGAGTTAAGCATTGAACTTTAAATTCTCAATAGATACTTCATTTCCTTATTTTGCTCCATATACTCTTAATAATAATAGAATACTAATCAATATTTAAATATATTATATATCATGCTTGCTGAAGAAAACATAAAACTTTCAAAAAAATGAAAAAAAATGTCAAATGTTTTTTAAATTATTTGTCAAAAAGAAAGAAATAAAATAGACTGCACTTGCTACACCTTTGAATTATACACAGAATCATGTACAGCAAGTGAGATGCTGTTTGAGAATTTAAACTTCCATGTTTAGCTTGCAAAGAATTTTAGATACTACTAGAGGATATTTTTCTGGGGCGTTATGTATACCTTGCAGTCTACTGTTGTTTGGCCTTAACATATTTCTCTCATCTATGCCCAAAGGTGTAAAAAAGTTCCAACAATTGTTCAGTCTCAAAAATTTTTCAATAGAGAAACCTTCAAATATGGAAGAAGAATGCATATAATGCAAGAAGTAATGTCTCCCTTACAGGTGCTGTCGTCATTACTGTTCTTGCACACTCACTTTTCCAAAAGAAAAAAGAATAAAATAGAATAAATAGGAACTGTAAGTCAGAGAGCAGTTCCAATAGAACTGCAGATTCTACTTCGTGCTCATTCTACATAACTAATTTTATGAGCATTCCAGCTGCCTCAGTTCTTTATTTATGATTTCTAAATACTTAATACACAAAACAGGTCCGAACGCTGTTGTAGAGGCAACGGAAAAAGCATGCGAAGTTCAGAAGAACGCGAAATCCCGAGGATTGGCTAAAATTTACAGACGCGCGAAATTTGGCACAGACTTCAATGCGAGATGCCTTTAATAGGTTCCACAACGAAACATTGTCTCGAAATTTGGTAGAAAATCCGAAGAAATTCTGGTCGTATGTAAAGTACACAAGCAGCAAGACGCAGTCAATACCTTCGCTGCGCAGTGCCGATGGTACTGTTACCAACGATTGTGCCGCTAAAGCGGAGTTATTGAACGCAGTTTTCCGAAATTCCTTCACCAGGGAAGATGAATGGAATATTCCAGAATTTGAAACACGAACAGCTGCTAGCATGAGTTTCTTAGAAGTAGATACCTTAGGGGTTGCGAAGCAACTCAAATCGCTTGATACGGGCAAGTCTTCAGGTCCAGATTGTATACCGATTAGGTTCCTTTCAGATTACGCTGATACAGTAGCTCCCTACTTAGCACTCACATACAACCGCTCGCTCACTGATAGCTCTGTACCTACAGATTGAAAAATTGCGCAGGTCGCACCAGTGTTTAAGAAGGGTAGTAGGAGTAATCCATCTAACTACAGACCTATATCATTGAGGTCGGTTTGCAGTAGGGTTTTGGAGCATATACTGTATTCAAACATTATGAATCACCTCGAAGGGAACGATCTATTGATACGTAATCAGCATGGTTTCAGAAAACATCGTTCTTGTGCAACGCAGCTAGCTCTTTATTCGCACGAAGTAATGGCCGCTATCGACAGGGGATCTCAAGTTGATTCCGTATTTCTAGATTTCCGGAAAGCTTTTGACACCGTTCCTCACAAGCAACTTCTAATCAAGCTGCGGGCCTATGGGGTATCGTCTCAGCTGTGCGACTGGATTCGTGATTTCCTGTCAGGAAGGTCGCAGTTCGTAGTAATAGATGGCAAATCATCGAGTAAAACTGAAGTGATATCAGGTGTTCCCCAGGGAAGCGTCCTGGGACCTCTGCTGTTCCTGATCTATATAAATGACCTGGGTGACAATCTGAGCAGTTCTCTTAGGTTGTTCGCAGGTGATGCTGTAATTTACCATCTAGTAAGGTCATTAGGTCATTAGAAAAGATTGCTGTATGGTGTGGCAGGTGGCAGTTGACGCTAAATAACGAAAAGTGTGAGGTGATCCACATGAGTTCCAAAAGAAATCCGTTGGAATTCGATTACTCGATAAATAGTACAATTCTCAAGGCTGTCAATTCAACTAAGTACCTGGGTGTTAAAATTACGAACAACTTCAGTTGGAAAGACCACATAGATAATATTGTGGGGAAGGCGAGCCAAAGGTTGCGTTTCATTGGCAAGATACTTAGAAGATGCAACAACTCCACTAAAGAGACAGCTTACACTACACTCGTTCGTCCTCTGTTAGAATATTGCTGCGCGGTGTGGGATCCTTACCAGGTGGGATTGACGGAGGACATCGAAAGGGTGCAAAAAAGGGCAGCTCGTTTTGTATTATCACGTAGTAGGGGAGAGAGTGTGGCAGATATGATACGCGAATTGGGATGTAAGTCATTACAGCAAAGACGTTTTTCGTCGCGGCGAGATCTATTTACGAAATTTGTCACCAACTTTCTCTTCCGAATGCAAAAATATTTTGTTGAGCCCAAGCTACATAGGTAGGAATGATCATCAAAATAAAATAAGAGAAATCAGAGCTCGAACAGAAAGGTTTAGGTGTTCGTTTTTCCCGCATGCTGTTCGGGAGTGGAATGGTAGAGAGATAGTATGATTGTGGTTCGACGAACCCTCTGCCAAGCACTTAAATGTGAATTGCAGAGTAGTCATGTAGATGTAGATGTAGATGTAGATGAAGTACTTGGCTGTGCAAAGCAATGTCAACCATATTTTTGCTTCACTGTTCGAATTTCTGAACATGATTTCTATCATCATTCAAAGGCAGATCAAATTTTTCCTTAATCTATTTTATTTCTTACTTTTAAACATATCATTTTGCCAAACATTTGACTATTTTTTTATTTGCATATGTCCAGTATCCCTTGTTAGTACTGTTTGGTACGGGCTGAGGTGCACAAATAATTTTTGAAGAGTTTCGTTTGTAGACTGGTATTCTGCCAATGAACTACTTGCTTACCTGCAACTGAGTAATTGTTCAATTTCATATCCCTTCAAAGTGTTGCACCTAGGCATTTGTATGAACTGATTGATTTTAATTGTGAAACATTGACATTGTAGTCATAGGATACTACATGTTTTCATTTTGTGAAGTGTATAATTTTACATTTTGTCTCCTTCTACATCTGACGCAACTGTGCAAAACGCTGTGAAGCGCTTGGCAGAGAGCCATCATATATTAAGGTTTCTTCCTGTTTCAGTTGAATGTGGAGTCCAGGAACAATGACTGCTTAAATGCCTCTCTCTGTGCTGTAATTAGACTAATTTTATCTTTGCTATCCATATAGGAGTAGTAAGGGGCTGAAGGATATCTCCAGAGCCCTCATTTGATACTGTTTCTATAAATTCTGTAAGTGGGCTTTCATCAGATAGTTTGCATCTGTCTTCAAGTGTCTGCCAGTTCAGCTTTCTCAACATTTCTGTGATGCTCTCTCATGAGTCAAACAAACCTGTAACCATTTTTAAGCCCTTGTTTCTACACACTCAACATCCCCTGTTACTCCTATTTGGTATGGAACCTAAACACAAGCAATTTGTTAGCGGTTGTCTTCGTAGGTTGACTGCATTTACCTGTGCAATCTGAATTTGTATGCACTGATGGATGCCAGTTGTGTGTCACTGAATTTGTATGCATAGGGTACAATGTTTTTGAGTTTCCTATGTTTTTTGTGTGTCTTGTTTGACAATGCTGAAAGTTGCCAAACTTTACATTACCTGAAATCTTATAAGGATCTGATTGAATATTTTTGCAGCTTTTTACATATAGCACTTTATTACACATAACTGCATCCACTATCAAGAAGTCCCTAATCCATTCACAAATTTTGTTCGGTACCACAAATAATTGTATTTTCACTAATAAACATTGGTGTGTTAGCGAGCCAAATGCTTTTCAGGAATCAAGAACTAATACTTATGCTTGATTGCCTTCATCCATAGCTTTCAGGATGTCATGTGAGAAAGCCTGAGTCAGTTTTGCATGTCTGATACTTTTGGAATCCATGTTGGTTCAAACTGCGGAATTCATTCTGTTTGAGATAGCTCATTATGTTTGAGCTCAGAGCATGCTCTAAGATTCTACAACAGATGGATGTCAATGATACTGGACGCTTCTACTAACCTTCTTTTAGGTGGGTATGACCTGTGTTTTCTTCCCAATACTAGGCACAATTTTTATTCACTTGATCTATGGTGTACCTTGATTAAAAGTGGGGCTAACTCAGCCACAAATTCTGGATAGAATCTGATACGGATACCACAGGGGCCTGTAGTTCTACTCAGTTTTAACAGTTTCAGCTGTTTCTCAGCACCATTGACATGAAAATCCATAACACACATTTTTTTCAGTAGTGTGACAGTGGGACAAGGATTCCTGGAATTTTTTGGAAAGAAATGTTTAAAAAAAGTGCAATATCTCTGCTTTTTCTCTGATACCTGGTGGTAATAAAGCTTTAAGTTTTAATTACAGCTTGTCATCTGAATTAGGTATCTGTCAATCTTTCTTTTCCTTGTAACCAGCTCGGGGCTTTGAAAGCCTACTGGAGAGCAAGGATTTCAATCTCGGCAGCTACGTGGAGTGATTAAAACCTTGAGCACTAGCACTGCCTTGCCAAGGAGATACACACCATTATGCCAGCCAATTAGAGTTGCAGCCATACTATAAGTTCTGCTGCACAGTGACACAGGATTTGCTGATGTTTTTACTTTGCTATCATCTGAACACAGTGCATCATTGGTTCTCAGTCTCTACTTTCTCTCTCTGGACTAATCATTGGACTTTGTTTATGTGTAGTGCCATTTTCAGTTTTAACTTTCCACATTTGTCTTTCTGTTCATATTAGCTATCCTCTGTTGATGGGTCCAGACTGGTTAGTCCAGCCTCATCAAGTTTCTTTTGAGCTATTCTGGACATTTAGTCAAATTTCGGTCACAATAACTGGCAATGAGGTAAAAGCTTGGCAGAATACCTTGGAAGCAAAGCTTGTGAAACTCTTGGAACAGCACCAACAACGGCTGCTACTGCAACAGCAATTCCAACAGCAACATCCGCAGCAGGATGAGTTGCTTCACCAGAAAATTCAGCTTCTCAAGGATGAACTGCAGATACAGAATATGCATTCAATACAGGGAGTAGTAACTTGTCAGGTGGACAAATACCCACCCATGTTTCCACCATTTAATGATGCCAAAGAGGCTTGGGATACAGATTTGCAGTGGCTAAACCGGCACTTCAAGCACTTCACCATCTTTAAAATCACTGATGAGAGTTTCTGTCAGTCAGTCCTCCTGTCTTGGCCTTCTTCAGGGATGTTTTTCTTACTTAAGAAGTAGGCTCCTCTCAAATTCAGTTGCCCTAACATTTGAGGAAATCTGCATGTTACTTTTGAATTATTATTCAAAAAGATTCCATTTGGTCACATTATTACTTGAATTTCATCAATACCACAAAGTACCTGGTGAGTCATACTGCTCCTGAGTGACTGACTTACATCTACATCTACAACTACATGGATACTCTGCAAATCACATTTAAAGCCTGGCAGAGGGTTCATCAAACCAACTTCACAATAATGCTCTATTATTCTAATCTCAAACAGCGCATGGAAAGAACGAACACCTATATCTTACTGAGCAAGCTCTGATTTCCCATATTTCATTATGATGATCATTTCTCCCCACATAGGTCAGCTTCAACAATGTATTTTCACATTCAGAGGAGAAAGTTGGTGATGGAAATTTCATGAAAAGATTCCGCACCGAAAAACACCTTTGTTCAATTATGTCCACCCTAAATCCTGTATCATGACAGTAACATGCTCTCCCATATTTTGTGATAATACAAAACATGCTGCTCTTCTTTGAACTATCTCGACGTATTCTGTTAATCCTATCTGGTAAGGATCCCACACCATGCAGCAGTTCTCCAAAAGAGGACAGACAAGCATATTGCAGGCAGTCTCTTTAGTAGCGACAGTCACAAATGTTCTTCAGTCTCCTGGATCCGCAGCCCCAGGAATCCTGGTTTCTTGCACTCAGGATGATACTCGCTGGAAACAGCTGTGTGGGCACACTCACACAGAGCAAGAGACATGTTGACACAAGCAACTGTGGTGAAAACCCATGGGTGTTGCATTCATATTAGTCAACACCAATGGGCTTGGAGTGTTGTCATATGAACCACATCTGCCAACTGCACCATCTCCACCACTAGTGGTACATCTGAACTAGAAAACTCACAATTGTCAGTTCCACAGCCTCAGTGACGTAGCTTGCTCCCACAAAAACCAGCAGCAGTTTCATTGAACCAGACGTGGAGATGGATATCTCGACACAGTCTTCACAACCACTATAGCAATGCCTACATCACGATGTCCCAGCATAATGCCAGATGTTCGCAGTTCCTCACACCAACTTATGGGCTTAAATGCTGGGATACCAACCATACCAACAGTTAACCTTCCAAAACACCATCCAGGATAATCACAGCCAATGTGCCCATTTCCAGAGTGTCTTTGAAAGTCCACCAGAGAGCACGGAATGAGATCTTGGTAAGTAGGTGGAGTTATTAAAACCAGAAGTGCCTTGCCACAGCACCACACAACAGTGGCTGCCCTATACATTCCAACGCACAGTGACACATGACTCACTCCACAACTGTGTTGTTGTAATGCACCGTTAGTTAGTTCTTGGTCTCTGCTTTTACTACATCTCAAGTTTTCTCGATCTGAATTACTCATTGGACTTTGTTTGTTAGTAATGCCATCTCCAATTGTCTGTTTCCTCACTGGTCACCTTTTTGTTGACACTTGGCAATTTGCTATTGATGACCCCAGAGCAGCCAGTCCAGACTCTCCAGATTTATTTTGACTTTTTCCCAACATTTGGTCAAATCTCAGTCATAATACTTCCTTTCTTCCTTCCATCATTCATTCATTTACATGTATTATTCCTTAAATCACATTATCAAGGAATGCCTTTGGGGATGTCTAAAAGTCAAATCATACATAAAGGGGCAGTCAATTGATAGTGAGACAGTTTGAAAAATATTGAGTAAACTGTTTATTATTTCAAAGATAAACGCTATACTGGTTAATACATTCATCCCATTGTGAGACAAGATGGTCAGTGTGTTCATTGAAAAACATTTGTGGTTGCCTATGAAACCATGATTGTAAGCAGGCATGCACCTCTTCATCCGAAGCAAACTGCTGATGACCACAAATGTCTTTCTCCAGGGCTCCAAAAACATGCAAATCACTTAGGAAGGGATCAGGACTGTACGGAGGATGTGTGACGGTTTCCCAGCCAAACTTTTGTAGCCTAGTTGAAACCATCATGGCAGCATGTTAAAAGTTTAACACAATAAGACAAGTATTACAGTTAGAAACTGTGTATTTGTCTTGGGGCAGCATAACTGATGGTGTGCAGATACCCAGACTTTATTCATCCAGTATTTGAGAATGGGAGCACTTAGCAACTTCAACAGACTAAACTCTGTCCGAACACACCTTAGAAGGCCCAGCAGTACCGCCCGGCTGCCGTGTCATCCTCAGCCCACAGGCGTCACGGCATGGGAATATGAAGGGGCATGTGGTCAGCACAGTGCTCTCCCAGCTGTATGTCAGTTTATGAGACCGGAGCCACTACTTCTCAATCAAATAGCTCCTCAATTTGCCTCACAAGGTCTGAGTGCACCCCGCTTGCCATCATCACTTGGTAGATCGGATGGTCACCCATCCAAGTGCTAGCCCAACCCGACAGCGCTTAACTTTGGTGATCTGACGGGAACCGATGTTACCACGGTGTGGCAAGGCCATTGGCTCAACTTCAACAAACTATACACATAATTTCAAACCTTTATGAAATTTTTTCTCAGTGACACCCCTACAAAATGATGAAAGGAAAAAAAGGAAAGGAAAAGCAATAAAACTTCAGCATCAGGCCTGATATTTTAATTTATTACTCCTTCAGTACCAACTCTGTTCACAACACAGTTCGCACACAATATTCACATACACCACTGAACACACCTGCAAAATTACAACATTATATGACTTAGTTCAGGAGATGTGACATCATCATAGACATTTAAATGCATGAAAACCTACTCTCTGCTTAAAATGGTGCACAGTAAATCTTGGACATCGGGCATGAATTTTTAATGTTTTATTCCTTTACTACTAAACCTGTTCTCAATACACTTTGCAGACAATACTTACATAATATCACTGAATGTTGTACAACACATAGTTCAGGAGGTATGGCATCATAAAGATTGAGATGCATGAAAAACTAGCTTGCTTTTGCTTATAATGATGTGCAATTTTGCCATATTATATTCATCCAGTGTTCCACATTGAGACCACTTAGTAATTTACAACAAACTTTAAGCATAATTTCAAATTTTTTCTGAATGTTTTCCTGTTTACGTGCTTAACTTCAAATATTTAACACATTAACTCATTTGTAAAGTAATCAGACATTTGAAGCTGTTTTATACATGAGAATTCTATTCTTTAAGTTTACTCGTGGTTGCTAAAATTTGAAATTGACAACAGTGCGAGTTTTTGTGCAAGTATAAGAGTATACTGAAAGGATAGGTTAATAGAAAATGGAGGGGGAGGAGAGTAGTGTTTAATGTCCCATTGACAATGATGTCATTAGATACGGAACACAAGCTCAGCTGGTCATTGCGGCCGAGTGGTTCTAGGCGCTTCAGTCAGGAACTGTGTGCCTGCTATGGTTGCAGGTTTGAATCCTGCCTTCGGTATGGATGTGTGTGATGTTCTTAGGTTAGTTAGGTTTAAGTAGTTTTAAGTCTAGGGGACTGATGACCTCAGATGTTAAGTCCCATAGTGCTTATAGCCATCTTAGCCATTTGCACAAGCTCAGAATAGGGAGGGACAGAGAAGGAAATCAGCCATGTCATTTCAAAGGAACCATCCTGGCATTTGCCTGAAACGATTTAGGGAAATCACTGGAAACCTAAATCACGATGGCTGGACCTGGGTTTGAACCATCGTCCGTCTGAATGCAAGGCCAGTGTGAAAGAGAAAGAAGTTGGTGTCTTGTCACAGCAGACAGCAAACTCAAATCCATTGGTATAGAAAAAAAGCTGCATTTGAGATTGTTTCAGCAAGACTCAGAAATAAGGCTAAGCACAAATTTGTAATTGGAGCTTGCTACTGACCACCAGACTCACCACCAAATGCAATGGTATAGATTAGAGAGAACCTCAGCTTTATAGCATGGGTGTTCCCCAGTCATGCTGCCTTCATTGAAGGAGACTTTAATCATCCAAAAGTCAATTGGAAAAATTACAGTCTTGTAAGAGACTGGCATGACAAAGCATCAGACTTTGAGAATGTCTATATTGAAACTGGAATCAGTGATGATGAAGCAGTTGCAGCACCTGTGATCAATCAAGTACAAAAGGTAGCTAAAACAAGTAAGTGCATTAAAATGTTTAGTAATCTGGACAAAGAAACAATCATGTCACGTCTCAAAAAGGAGCTCAAAACATTTACCCCTGTGATGGAGCACGTAGAAAAACTATGACTTCAGAATGAACTTCTCACTATGCAGCAAATTGTGCACTGATGTGAAATTTTCTGGCACATTAAAACTGTGTGCTGGACCAGGACCAAAAAACCAGGACCTTTGCCTTTCATGGGAAAGTGCTCTATGACATCTAGTGAAGCATAACTCATGACCCTCCCTGACAGCTTTACTTCCACCTCCTACCTCACGAGTTCCGAGTAATGATCTGACACACAGTTTTAATCTGCCAGTAGATTTCAACATTACCTCAGTTTAAAAGAATAGGTTGCAATGCATTGGATGGATATGTACCTATAGGAGAGTTCATTACAGCATTGATCCTCCATGGTATATGGCAATTTAAAAAAAAAACACTTCTAAAGAAACAGCAAGTACAGCATAATAGGTTCTCTCACAAAACCTAAAGAAATTCCGGTCTTAAGTAAATACTGTGAGCAGCACCAAAGTTAGTGTCAAGACATTCATGAATGTGATTGGTAATGACATTGAGGGTAGAAAAGCAAAAGCAGAAATGCTGAATTCCATCTCAAAATGTCTCTTCAATAAGAAAGATAGAGAAGTACAGCTCTAGTGTAATTCTCATATCATTGCAACAATTAGTGATACAGAAAGTGTCAGTGGCGTTGAGAAATAAGTAAAATCATTAAAATTAAAAAAGGCTCCAGGACAAATAGAAATCCTGCCACATTCTATAAATAATTTACAGACAGGTTAGCTCCCTTTTTAATCATAATATGCCCTAGACTCCTTGACCAAAAAACATGCCCAGTGATTGGAAGCACAAGTTACAAATGTCTACAAGAAAGATCACAGAAGTGATCTACAAAACTATTGCTCTATCTCATTGATGTCTATCTCTTGTATGACCTAGAACATATTTTAATCTTAAATATAATCAGGTACTTTGAAAAGAATACCCATGCCAACAAGCATGAATTCGGAGATTATCGATCATGCAAAACCCAGCTTACACTTTTCTCACAGGATGTCCTGAATACCATGGATCAAGGCCAATGAAAAGGATGCAGTATTTCTAGATTTCAATGAAGCATTTGACTTGGAACCACTCCAGAGATCATTAACAAAAGTGCGATTGTATGGTATATCAAACAGAATTTGTTTGGACTGAGAATTTCTTTGTAGAGTGGATGTGAAGCCCTTATTTCAATAGTGGTACAACTCCAGATTTTACAAAAATAGAGGTAACCAAAATGGAGTTAACCACACTTTCATGTTCATACGAGTCCCTTGTAACTTATTTTAAAAGTGAGATGCCTTCAAGTTCATTTGTCTGCCAACAGAATGCACCACAATGCACACAAGTCAGCGAGACTATGCAGGACATTATTTTAGTAGTGATTCAGATTAATGTTCTTCATAATGTTCTGATGAGGTAAATGTGACAGCATTAATATTACACGTAGAAAGAAATGGTAATCCCTTGTAACGAGCAATGGACTTCAGTATTTCAGGTATTTCAATTACAGAATTGTCATCAGTTATGTTTAACTTAAGATGTTGAAATGACTTAAATTGTAGATCTACCACTATTGAAATAAGGCCTTCATGTTGCATGTTATCTCAGATGGAGAGTCATCAACAACAGTAGAGGTAACTTTAGACGTGCCCCATAGAAATGTGTTGATACCTTTGTTGTTCACATTGTTTGTTAATGACCTGACAGGCAATATTACCAGTGATCTCAGATTTTTGCAGATGATGCCATTATCCATAATGAAATATTATCTGAAAAATTCTGCACAAATATTAAGTTATATCTTGATAAGATTTCAAAGTGAGTTGGTAACTTGCTTTATGTTCAGGACAGTAAAAGTTTGGACTTCACAAAATGTTGAAAAATAGTATCATATGACTGCAACAAGAGTCACAGTTTGAAACAGTTGATTCCTACAAATACCTGAGTTTAAGAATTTGTGAAGATATGGAACAGAATGATCACATTAGTAAAACAGATGGCAGGCTTTGATTCATCATGAGGATACTGTGAAAATAACAGCCAGTCTACAAAGGAGGCTTGGGACTAAGAGGGACACTGAACATATACAAAGAAAGGCAAATCAAATGGCCATAATTCTTTTCTCATGGGAAATTGTCAAGGAAAAGTTGAAAAACCTGAATTGGCAGACGTTTGAAGATAGACACCAACTTTCCGCAAAAGCCTGCTACAATATTAACTCTTCATCCCCTATATATATCAGACAAATTACAGCACTAAAGGAGGCATTTAAGCAGTCTTTCTTCCCATAAGGCATACCCTAACATGTGGTATCATGTTAAGAAGTACCATCTGCCATATTCTTCACAATTGTTTGCAGACTACATATGTAGATATAGATTCAGTAGGAAAAGAGTATCATTACACTGACTGTTTAACAGTGCTGCACCCATCACTTTCAGTTGCGATACCATATATAAAATTAAAAATGATGTGAGGCCTGAGTGTCTCCTGGCATATAGAACTTTCAAATGACTTCTGGGAATTCAGCCAGGTAACACTTTCAGTGACTGCTGATATATCGGCGGGAGAACATCCTACCACTTTCAAGGCAAACTGCAATGGACAGGCGACGTACATGCACATTTAAAACCTCAGTTCTCGGACTGATGCAGGAAAGATAGCACACACACTAAACCCTAGTGTCACCAAAGATGACCAAAGTCAGAGATAACGATAGACTACGAACTCGCAGGTGAGGTAGCATTGACTCTGTCTCTCTGTTTTTTGACAAGGGAGAGAGCTGGATTCCAAACAGAGTCCAAACAAAAACCTCCTTCCCTGTTAACAAGGTTGCTCGCTAATTTAATCTCAACTGCCTCCTTAATAACACCGTCCCAATAGCTTGACGTGCATGCCAATATCTCGGTGCTATTATATAACATGGAGTGACCAGTATCCAACCAATGTTCAGCAATAGCAGACCTACTTGCCTGCTGTAATCGTGTGTGCCATTTATGCTCAGTACATTGGTCCTCCACGGTCCTCATAGTTTGACCAATATATGCCATGCCGCAGCTACAAGGAATGCAATATACACTCACCTTACGCAGACCAGTATCATCCTTAACAGAACTCAAAAGCACTCTAATTTTCGATGGAGGTTGGAAAACACATTTCACATCGTATTTCTGTAAAATACTACTGATCTTTTTGGAAGTGCTTCCTGCGTAAGGCAAAAAGGCAGTAGACTTAGGTGTCGACTCAGAATTATTATCAATCACCCAATGTATAGTTTGTTGATAGCGCAACGCACGTTCAATCTGACTCTCACTATAACAATTTTGCCGAAACTTAACTTCAAGATGGGACAGCTCAGCTGGCAAAGTCTCAGCATTGTTAACGACATGTGCCATGTGTACCAAGGTACGAAGTACCCCTTCACACTGAGCCAGATGGTGACAACTATTAGCCTGTAAGTACAAGTTGGTGTGAGTACGTTTCCTGTAGACTGCATGTCCCAATGATCTGTCATTCTTCCTCCTAACCAACACGTCAAGAAAGGGAAGGCAACCATCCTCTTCCACCTCCATTGTAAAATGAATGTTCAGTTGGATCGAGTTCAGATGTTCTAGAAAGGCATTCAAATTCTCCCTACCATGAGGGCAAACAACTAAGGTATCGTTAACATATCTAAAGAAACAGGTGGGTTTCAGAAGCGCAGATTCCAATGCACGTTCCTCGAAGTGTTCCATAAACAAATTTGTGATCGCAGGAGACAATGGACTACCCACTGCAACTCCATCTGTCTGCTCGTAATACTGGTAATTGAATAAAAAGTAAGTGGACGTCAACACATGCCAAAAGAGATTAGTTAATTGGTTCAAATGGCTCTGAGCACTATGGGACTTAACTTCTGAGGTCATCAGTCCTCTAGAACTTAGAACTACTTAAACCTAACTAACCTAAGGACATCACACACATCCATGCCCGAGGCAGGATTCGAACTTATGACCGTAGCAGTCACGCGGTTCCGGTCTGTAGCACCTAGAACCGCTCGGCCACCCCGGCCGGCCTTAGTTAATTCAGCAGCAAACCTAGCGTCAATTAACGCAGTGAATCAGACAGAGGAACACAAGTAAAGAGAGAGACCACATCAAAACCCACTAAAATATCAGAGTCATTCAACCACAGTCCCTCCAAATGAATTAAAAAATCAGCTGAGTTCTTGATATGATGTTCACACCGACCCACTTGTGCACACAATAGAGAAACAGAGACGCAAGATGCTCGGCTACATGATATGTCGGAGTGCCGATATTACTCACTATAGGATGGAAAGGAACCCCTTCCTTGTGAATCTTCGGAAGGCCATATAACCTAGGGGGAACAGCACTGTAGGTGTTAAGACTCTTGATAGTGTCGTGTGACAAAACACTTTTCTTCAGGAGGCTGTTTGTCTTTCTCTCAACACTTTTTGTGGGGTCAGCATCAATTCTGCGATACACTGAATCAGATAGTAAACATTGCATCTTTTGTACATAATCCTGTTGATTTAAAACAATGGTGGCATTGCCCTTGTCCACAGGTAAAATAACAATATCAGGATCAACTCTGAGAGAGCGTAAAGCAGCACTCTATTCTGCTGTTACATTGCTCTTGGGTAGACGAGTCCTAGTCAACACGTGGCATGCCTCTCTCCTAACCTCCTCTGCAGCGTCAGGAGGTAATTTGCAAACTGCCTGTTGAATTGAACTAATAAAATCAACTACTGGCAAACTCTTCGAGTGGGTGCAAAATTTAAACCCTTCCCAAGCACGGATAAGGTTGCATCGTCAAAAGATTTCCCTGTGAGATTTATCACAGAACGTCGAGATATAACATCAGACTCCACGCGAAGAAAACGTTCAAACTTTGCCAAATGCCAGGCAGTAATGGGATTGGTTGGATGGTGCCTCTGTTGCTTGGGAAGGGTTTAAATTTTGCACCCACTCCAGGGAGTTTGCCGGTAGTTGATTTTATTAGTAAACTACCTCCTGACGCTGCAGAGGAGGTTAGGAGGGAGGCATGCTGTGTGTTGACTAGGGCTCGTCCAAGAGTAATGTAACAGCAGAAGAGAGGGCTGCTTTACGCTCTCTCAGAGTTGATCCTGATATTGTTATTTTACCTGCAGGGAAGACCGTTGTTTTAAATAAACAGGATTATGTACAAAAGATGCAACGCTTGCTATCTGATTCAGCATATCGCAGAATCAATGCTGACCCCACAAAAAGTGTTGAGAGAAAGACCAACAGCCTCCTGAAGAAAAGGGCTTTGTCGCAGGACACTATCAAGAGTCTTATATGGCCTTCCGAAGGTTCACAAGGAAGGGGCTCCTTTCCGTCTTGTAGTGAGTAACATCGGTGCTCTGACATATTGTGTAGCCAAGCATCTTGCTTCTCTGTTGTGTCCACAAGTAGGTCGATGTGAATATCATATCAGGAACTCAGCTGATTTTTTACGTCGTTTGGAGGGACTGCGATTGAATGACTCTGATATTTTAGTGAGTTTTGATGAGGTCTCTCTCTTCACTCGTGTTCCTCTGTCTGATTCATTGCAGTTAATTGAGGCTAGGTGTGGTGCTGAATTAACTAATCTCTTTCAGCATGTGTTGACATCCACTTACGCTTTATTCAATGACCACTATTACGAGCAGACAGATGGAGTTGCGAAGGGTAGTCCAATGTCTCCTGTGATCACAAATTTGTTTGTGGAAGACTTCAAGAAACATGCATTGGAGTCAGTGCCTCTGAAACCCTCCTGTTTCTTTAGATATTTTGACGATACCTTAGTTGTTTGGCCTCATGGTAGGAAGAATTTGAATGCCTTTCGAGAACATCTGAACTTGATCCACCCGAACATTCGTTTTACGATGGAGGTGGAAGAGGATGGTTGCCTTCCCTTTCTTGACATGTTGGTTAGGAGGAAGGATGATGGATCATTGGAACATGCAGTCTACAGGAAATGCACTCACACCAACTTGTACTTACAGGCTAATAGTTGTCACCATCCGGCTCAACGTGAAGGGGTACCTCGTACCTTGGTACACATGGCACATGTCGTTTACGATGCTGAGAACTTTGCCAGTTGAGCTGTCCCATCTTGATGTTACATTTCGTCAAAATGGCTATAGTGATAGACAGACTGTACATCGGGTGATTGATGATAATTCTGAGTCGACACCTAAGTCTACTGCCTTTTTGCCTTACGTAGGAAGCACTTCCAACAAGATCAGTCGTATTTTACAGAAATACGATGTGAAATGTGTTTTCCGACCTCCATCTAAAATTAGAGTGCTTTTGAGTTCTGTTAAGGATGATACTGGTCTGCGTAAGGTGAGTGTATATTGCATTCCTTGTAGCTGCGGCATGGCATATATTGGTCAAACTATGAGGACCGTGGAGGATCAATGTACTGAGCATAAATGGCACACACGATTACAGCAGGCAAGTAGATCTGCTAATGCCGAACATTGGTTGGATACTGGTCACCCCATGTTATATAATAACACCGAGATATTGGCATGCATGTCCAACTATTGGGGCAGTGTTATTAAGGAGGCAGTTGAGATTAAATTAGTGAGCAACCTTATTAACAGGGATGGAGGTTTTTGTTTGGACTCTGTTTGGAATCCAGCTCTCTCCCTTGTCAAAAAACAGAGGGGCAGAGTCAATGCTACCTCACCTGCGAGTCCGTAGTCTCTCTGACTTTGGTCATCTTTGGTGACACTAGTGTTCAGTATGTGCGTTATCTTTCCTGCATCAGTATGAGAACAGAAGTTTTAAATGTGCATGTACGTCACCTGTCCGTTGCAGTTTGCCTTGAAAATGGCGGGGTGTTCTCCCGTCGAAATATCGGCGGTCGCTGAAAGTGTTACCTGGCTGAATTCCCGGAAGTTATTTGAAAATTAAAAATGATGTGAGACGCATCCATAACTGTTAATAAAATCATACCTAGAAGAGAGCAAGCTGATTGTAATATTAAGGCACAATTATATAAAATAACATGTTGTTGGAAGTGACAAACAGTTTCCCAATAAATGATTGATTAAGCGTGAACTACCAAGGGCCTATTTTTCTTATTCTTGCTGCTGATATACATTGATGAGCCAAAACCCCATGACCACCTGCTTGATAACATTTTGGGCCATCTTTGGAATGCAATGCAGCAGCAATTGTGTGTGTCATGGATTTGACAAGTTCTTGGAATGTTTCTTGAGGTATAGCCAGATGTCTAGGCACAGGTCACACAGTTCCTATAAATTGCAGGCTTATGGTTTGTAGCAGCAGAGCTGGTGCCCAGTAGCATTGCAAAAATGTTCCATCGTGCTCAGATCAAGCTAATTTTGTGCTCAAGACATCAATGTGAGTTCACTATCAAACTCCTTGAACCCCTCTACCAGATCTTGGCCATGGGACATGAACAGTTATCTGTCTGCTATCATCATCAGAGAAAGACATCAAGAATGAAGAAATTCAGGTGGTCCAGAGACAAATTCACATAGTCTGCAGCTTATTATGACAGGTGCTCTGGTGGATGTCCCCCAGAATCTCTGGCACAGTGCATGTCTTGAGCACATCTGAATGACTAAATATTGAGACACAACCATACTGCATATCAAGATATAACCATCGACCAGATGCAACAAAAATCATGACTCAATTGACCAGGTGACACATTTAAAGTATGGTCCGAGCAGCCATTCACCTGAATGATGGTGTATTAGGGTGCGACCTTCAATCTATCTGGTATAACATGAAACTTGATTTATCCAATCAAATGACACATTTCCATTGATCAACAGTTCAGTCTTGATGATCCTGTACCCAATGTAATTGTAACTGACAATGCTGTTGGGTCAGCATGGGAAAATGTAGATGACCTCTGCAGCAGAGCCCCATGTTCCAACAATGTCTACTTAATTGTGTGCTTCAAAACACTTGAGCCTACACCAGCCATAGATTGCCACATAGCCTGCTTTAGAGTAGAAAAATCTCCAACTTAACACGTTCTGTGATGATTCTCGGATGACTGCCACCTTGTTGTGTACTTGTGGTTTCACTGTCCCTCAAACACTTCCTGCAGTTGCTCACAATAGCACTTCGCAAACAACTGACCAACTTATCACTCCCAGGCACCAGACCTAATAACCTACCCTTTGTCAGAGTTGCTGACATCAGTGGAGTTCCTCATTTGCTGGCTGTATCATCACTAGAATGATTTCTCATTCACCTGTGCTCTACTTACATACTTTCCATACTGTGTCACATGCACTCAACACCACCAGATGACATTCAAATTCATGTAGGCAGTGGTCATAATGATTTGGCTTACCAATGTGTATTGCACAATATATATGTGGATTTGTAGTTCCTTAAAAAGATTTCTGCATGTGATTATAGGGTGGACTCTGCTAGTGATTCTTACAACTTGTTCCTGTCCATATAGAAGTTTGCTAGTCAGTGGCTGATTTCCCCACTCAACAGGAACATGACACAATGGTGTTCCTCACAGAGTACAGCTGGTATCCTCCACTGAAAATTAAGCATGTTATCATTAGTGATTATGTGGTGTTATACCAGAAACAGATACAGCTTGGGAAACACATGAATCTTCCTGTTTTTGTACATATTGGATTATTCTAAAAATATTATGAAAAGGAAAATAGTGGCGATGCTGAGTTGCAGATAGGCACAACAAAAAGACTGTCACATATAAAGCTTTCGGCGAGTAAGGCCTTACTGGTTGAAAGCTTTATTTGTGACAATCTTTTTGTTGTGCCTTTCTGCAACTCACCATCTCTGTTATATGGTGAGAGGTAACTTTCCTTTTCTTAATATCCATCCTGGCTTTACCACTGGATTATTCTACATAACTGAGCGCTCACCATCGTAATGTAAAAGAGGGTCCCAGAGTGAAGATGGAAATGTATGGAATCTGATAGCTCATAACAAAGTATGTTAGCAAAGGAAACTGATGTCATATAAGTATATTTAAAACTTGAATAAAATAGGGCAGGATAAGAAAATGTAGCATTAATGACAAAAGGAAATTGCTGTTGTTAATATTGTATATGGTACCAAGTTTATTTTTGCAAAATTTCTGAAAAGGTTTAATGGTAAGAATAATTCTTACCTTATTCGTTTTTTCTGACATTTCTGTTCCAGGTGGAGTATCCTCATCGCGAAATGACATTCGAGAGTCGTAAGTAGTTCAAATCATAATTCTCCTTAGCATAAAGTAATAAGTCAGAATATATAATCTATCAAATATACATTTTAAATTCATTATTTAACTACTTCCAGAAATAGTAATGTTGATTTCGTACTGAGAGATCATATATCATCAGTCACATACAAAGTGAAAGAATAAATATTGAATGTATCACACTGGAAATAATCATAACTCTTTAGAGTTCACTGTTTCTCACTGAAAATCCCAATGGGATTTGAAAATCATATAAATGCCCTACTATTTATTGATTCAATTTGTAACATTTTGTGCAGAGGGTGAAGTGCAAGAACGATCACAACATTGCAGAAATAGCAAGAAGTGATACCAGCAAACAGGAGTGTAGAGGAGGAGCATCAAGACAGTTTGAGAATCCAGTTAGATGCATTAGAATAAGGCATATGCTAACACATTAAAAGATGAAAACCATTGTAGCTGCATTATGTGGAAGTTTGGAGACAAAATAATGTTATGATGGGGAAAAAGAGTAAGCAAAATTTGAAAGATTCAAGATCAGGAAGAATGTTGTGACTGTGTGATAAATGAAAATTTTAAAAATAGTTTAACAGATGAGAAGCAACATGAGATTAAGACTGCTGATTTTAGATTTCAGTTCAATTAAAGATACTATCAAGACTTTGAAGAACGTCAAAATGTAATCCATGTCTTCAGAGATTACACAGTTAGTGTTTAGGTGTCATGTCTTGTGATCTTTAAGTAATGTAAGATCTTCACAATCACAGAGAAATGAGAAAGACTTTTAATTATCCTTTCATGTAGAAATTAAGTCAGTAATTCCTATATATACACATCTCATGTCTTTTGATCCACTCATCAAGTCAGTGAACAGAGACTCTACTGAGTAACGCAAGTGGAACTTTACTGTCTTTTGTTTTTCTCAAATATTACCACTCCTTGACCACTGCCATATTAATTTAATTCTCATGGTCATCAGTTTTCCCAATTGGTTTGATTTGCTTCACCACAGTTTCCTCTGTTATGCCAATCTCTTCAGCTCCGAGCAGCACCTACTCGCAATGCCCTTGTTTGTGTTGTACGTATTCTAATCTCTGTCATGCCTTACAATTTTTGCCCTCTATAGCATCCTGTAGTACAGAGGAAGTTATTCTCTGAGAACCTCCTCATTTCTGTACATTACTTTTCAAAAACTTCGTTTTTTTTTTTTTTTTTTTTTCCTGGTTTTCCCTTAGTCCATGATTCAGTTCCACACAGTGCTGTTCTCCACACATCCTCATACATTTATTTCTCAACATAAGGCCTATGTTTGATACATATATTCAAGGACATACCCAATGAAGGGCAGGGGAAGATAGCTTTACCCCCACCGCTTCTATAAAAAAGCCTATGTGAACCTAATTTTCATCTTGCCCCACCAGACAGAGGGATGTATTAATTCAATATCAGTTTGAAGAAATTCAAAACATGTAAAAAATACTGATCAGTAGCAAGTGTTCTCAGAGCCATTTGGGCATTTTCAATGAAATCACAAAAATTATATTTGCTTCATTCACTGCAAAACTAATATAGGACCCCCTCCCCCCAAATTTCAGGTCCTGGGTACATGCTTACTAGTACACTCCTTTTTATAATGAATTCTCTCCTTGGCTAAGTTAGTGCACTTCATATTCCATTTCATTCATCTTTTATCAATTATTTTGCTTCCATGGTAGCAGAATTCCTCCACTTTTGTCTACTATGATCCTCAGTTAAGATGCTAAGTTTGTTGTTAATCTCATTTTTGTTTGTCCTTAATACTTTTGTCTCTCTTTGATATCCTCTCAGTTGATATTCTATGCTCAGTAGACAATTCATGCCATTGAACAGGTCCTGTATCATCTCATCTTCATGGAAGACACAGAAATGTCATGACCAAATCTTATCACTGATATTCATTCACCCTGAATTTTAATATGATCATACGAAAATAATGTGTCTGCTGTGGTTTGATAGGTGATACAAATAAATAATTATTTGTATACTTTAATGAACAGAATTAATATTTATTCTCCCATGTAAGAATACAAGAAATTTCAACAAAACAATGCAACAAAAAGCCCAGAACTTACAAGATGACAACAAATATAAAAATGAGTGTCAGAGACGTCAGATGTAAGCATCGCTGATCTCACAACACCCAAGCACAAAAATTCTTCACAGCCAAACTGTCTTATGATTCTGATAGAATACATGTTTTTAAAAAATATGGAAAGCACATTAATCTACAACATCATATTTTAATTGACATCATGTCACTACTGGCTTATTGTCCAATTTCTACATTCTGTATTTTACCATGTAAACCATATCCATTCTTCACAAACATTTTTGCCAGGACCTTATAGTCATCTGTGCTGCATGTTGCATTGACATGTACTAAGATGAATAAGCAGTATCTTTGATATACAATTATCTTACAATAAAAGGTGTGTTCTTTTGTATCAGTGGCTATCTGGACTACATAAATTCCCAACAAAATGCATGCTGTTTATAATTTCTTTGTCTGTGGAACTAATGTTTGAAAACGTTGAACTGAACTGTAGATTTTATTTATCTTTATTTGTCATTTTAAATGGTATATTTGTTGCTACATGTGTACCTGTACTTTATCAAAGTGTCAAAGTGTTTCCCATAACAGAGTAGTATATATTACGCTGTGGAAGCTAGCAGTGTGAACATAGGCTTTGTCACAGCCCATTTGAGGGGGGGGGGGGAGGGGGGGGGGGGAAGAGCTGTGAATGAGAGAAACTTGGCATGAAATCAGAACAGGTGATTGAAAAACTTAGTTTGTGAAGGAAAAGGGAAACCTCTTCCATGACATTTCAGACGAACTGCCAGATGTCAGTAACTTGCTGCTACAATATTTCGACATAAAGTCTTCTGGCCAACTTCAAGAGTATACACCTGAACTGGCCAGAAGATCCTGCCTTGAAATATCATGGTAACAAGTTACTGATATTAGGCAGTTAACCTAAAATGTCACATAACTGTCTGTACACTGAAAAAGTTCTAAATTTCACAGGTGTAACCCAATTTGATAGTAACTAAACAAATAAAGCAAAGTAACCACAATTGAAACTTAGGTTCTTTCATGGTTATTTAATCATTCCCCATGTTCTTCAGATCCCATCATGAAGAAGAATGACCTGGATTGTGGAACTAGTCAAGTTATGCAGAAACGGAGGGAAAGCGACCGTTTCATATTGATTCTGTACTCTGATGCTCAGCCGTTATGCTGATATTTAAGCCTAAGCATTGAAAGCAGTCATATTAACAGTTGTACAAAATGTGCAAGAATTTATTTCAGTATCAGATTTGACTTTAAAGGTCTTAATATCAGTAAAGCTCAACTAAAACAGTTTCTCAGTATCTTTTTCTCCAAGCCCTCATCAGTTTACATCTGCTCTATCATATTCCATGTCTGCACCATATGTATTTTCTCCATTGTGCCTCTGTCACAGCACATTGCAAGCACATTTTTGTTTTCTCCTTTGCTTGTATCACAAAAGGACTGAAGGCTGATGCTTACCTTGCATTTGACTTGTTTCGGATCCACTAGATGCTCAATGTTGTTGTGTAAAGTGATAAACTTTCACTCAAAGGGATAAACTTTCACCCAAACAATAGCTATGCCATAATAGATTCTCCTTGATATTTCATGACAATATTTTGATATAATTAGCAATAATATGTTTCATGTTAAGTACTGTGACAGCTTAGCTAACACAATTAACATCTGAGCTAAATGTTCTTAATTTTGGGACTTAATGATTTTTTTATTCTTTTCTATTGCTATTTGTAACATAAATGTGACTGCATGCAGTATAATTATAATTTAGAATCATCATATGAATGGCTAGAGCTTTAATAAGCAGTTCACTTCAACTTGTCATTGTGTTTCCATATACCAGAAATATAGGACCTATGAGCAAAAATGACACTAGTCTGCATTTTAAAACTTTTTGTCAGATAATTTATTGAAAGTATGTGTTCTTGAATCTATTTTTATGTTGATTCTAGAAATAACTACTGTTTTTGTCTATCATGTCAGGTTTTTACACAAAATAAGAAGTAATATTTTGACTATTTTTCACTTCTGATCCCGCAAATGTATTCTAACACCATTTCACACAAGGTGAGTTTTTAATCAAAACACATTTAAAAAACAAAATAGATTTAAAAAATACTCCTCAAAACTCTCCTAATTTGTTTTCGACTGCCTTGTATGAAAACAAGAAGTAAACACTCTTCCATTAATTTTTAAACTTTCTCTTCTTTGATTTCCTTGCACATCTTTGTATATAATGACTGTCCCCCTTCAACATCCAACAATAGTCGGCCATCATAGCTGCTGTCCAGTACCGCTGATACGTCCTCTCCATCTCCTTAATATCTTGTTGAAAACATTCACTCTGCTGTTCAATACAACACCCCAAAACCCCAAATTTTCCAGTCGATATGTGACATTCGAAAGTGGACTTTCACACTCATGTTATAACCATCTTCTTGAAATTTTGCACCTTTTTTCAACAACGCCCTTTTAGGTAAGATCTTCGTTATTCTATGGAAAGTTCTCAGTAACTGATCTGAAGGCGGTCAAGCACCTTTTTCTCTTTTCTTCATTGTCTTCTCGGAATCTTCATCCCTCATCAATTTATTTATTTGTAGGCTAAAAAAATTCTAGCTTTGTTTTTTTCGTATGTTGAAGGGAAATTTCTTGGAAAGATACTTGAAGCAGGGTCCATCCTGCGGAGAAACCTTTACAGATTACTTCATTAAGTCCAATTTTATTTGTAGAGGTGGAAGAAAGACTTCTTTGTTCTACAAGCAGTTCGTGCAGGATATTTTTAGTTATGGGCACAAAATTTCTCCTCTCTGTCCAAACTCCCATACTCCAATGTATTTGCCTCAACTGACTGTCCCATTCGCTTAGACAGCAGGGTATTTTTGTGAACCCAGCTTGTTGTTCTAATAGTATTCCATAACTTGGAAGTCACTGTGGATAAGACAAGTGTGTTCCTAATAAGGGATACTCATTAAGAGTACCTTCATGTTCTCATATGTCACTTTCATTTAAACTTAATGGGCCATAAGAATGAACCCATATGTGTTTCCATTATGCAGTAACGCAGCTTTCAGCCCTTGACTGATGAGTCTAGAAAAGTCTCCACTGTGTATAATCATGTTCAATGCCATAGAGGAGCATTAATTCATTTATATTATTGCAGTAAATCAAGGACTCGTTCAGTAAAAATAAATGAACTAACTCTTTCTCTCTATGTTTGTGCAATGAGTTATGTGTTCCTTGTTCGAGAAGACTCTTACTTTTTAACTGGTAGCCAAATAGTTCTGAGATTCCTTAGGCAACTTCAAATCTTGTACAAGAGCATTGAGTTCACTCTGAGAGAACAGTTATGGAGTAAAGTCATATTCAGGCTGGTGGATATCACTATTGCCCTCATTAATTGCATCAGCTTTATTTTCTTCATCATCTTTTGCCACATTCTCTGCAGCAGCTGGAGGAAGAGGAGCAATCAGATTGTCTCCATGTGCAGATTGGCCAAATGGTTGAATCGATACTTGGATACGCAATTTGTCTCTTATTTTTTGAACTGAACCCCTGAACATTAACTAAGCAGAAGTAACAGTCATTAAGGTGACTTTTAGGCTCTGCCCACACCACTGGAATCACCAATGACATGCGTGTTTTCTTTCCTTTTGTCAACAATCTTAACCTTTCTGCACAAGAGCGGCAAACTGTCTCTGGTGCTCATCCCTTGTCCTGGTAATCAAGTTTCATTTTAAAATAAACATGGTAAGCTTTTTACACAAAGTCTGCTTAGCCTCTACATAATTCCCAGAAATGTAACAGAAAATATTTAGGTTCTTTGCACACTTGCCTGTTGACATTATAGTAACTATCAACAGTAGGCGAAGTGTTGCATTAATATTGTCTTAAATATACTGAATAATAACATTATAGCACTGGTAATCCAAGCCTGTTAGATACGCAATGCCTTCGGCATCACACAATAACAATTAGCATCAACAGATATATAACAACCTAAGGATATACAGGACCTTATTGAGAATGCATAACCTACTGGCACAGCAATATATCACTGAAGTCAAATCGCAGAAAAACTGTACATGATAGCCAAAAACTGAAAACAGATTTGTAATCAGCATAAAAAGTTGAGGTAGTATCACATATTAGTTTTCAGCCATCTGATACCATGCAGACTAATGTAATAATAGCTGATCATTTGAATTTGTCCTAACACTAACTGTTGAGTATTACTTTTGTTACTACTAACTGATAATTACTAATGAGTCTCTTGCATACCATTGCATGATAATCTTAATTTTGTTTTTGCATCTTGGGTGGCTTTCTATCAGGCAATAACCAGCAAAATAACCAGCTATTCTAGAACATGGATTAATTTCCAACCATGTAAAGTGAATGAGCAGCATATGCATAAAGCAGCACATGCATTTGCATATAAAACCCACCAGCTTGCAATGAAGATGCATGTCTCAGTTTTGAAATGTAGATAAGGAAATTGTTCATGTCAACACTCATATCTGAAATGCATTTGTTCCTGCTGGACACAGCTTTGCTGTTTGTGCTGATATTTTTTGCTCTTTATGTACAGCCACAAGAATGTTAAATATGTTTTGACCTTTGCAAGCTAAATTTTTAATAATAAACTTTTTTGCAATGTATAGCAAAAAACAATATGTTTCACTCTTAATGCTTCACAGCCTAGTAAGTCTTTATGCATACTCTATGTCCATATTCTCAGCTTATAATTTCATGCCAGCTAATGAAGTGTTTATGTTATTTTTATTTTTTCAATGTTACTGTACATAATGCTGTTTTTCATCATGTCTCGTTCACAAGCTTAATTATTGAAAATGAAAGCCTTACATATGGCAAAAGTATTTTAGAACATGCTGTTTTCTGGGCTCTGCCAAAATTTAGCCTTTTCTTTGCTTAGTATCATTCAGTTATGGCTATTTTATCTCCTTAGGTCACTATATCTCTCTTTGTTGCTCCCTATTTGACAGTTTTGAGAAATAAGGGGCTCCTCCTTTCCTCCCAGTCACTCATTTAAAAAGATTATGGCATAAGGCTCCTTGGGGTACCACATACATGAATACATGACTGAGATTACCATTTTCTTTAAAGTGGTCATTTTCTTTGAAACTATTTTGGTGATGCAAAAGATGATATATATTATAAGGGGCAGTCAAATCAAAATGAGACAAATAGAAAAAAAGTAACTAAACTGTTTATTATTCCAAAAGTAATTGCCTTAAGTGTTAATACATTTATCCCACTGTGGGATAAGATAGTCATTGCTTTCATGATAAAATGTTTAAGGTTGCCTATGGAACCATGATTGTACCCAAGAGTGCACCTCTAATTGTTTGAAGCAAATTCATGGCTAGGTATGTCTTTCAACAGTGCTCCAAAAATATGGAAATTGCCTAGGGAGAGATCAGGACTATATGGAGGATGTGTATGGCCTTCTCAGTGAAACTTCTCCAATGTAGTCAAAATAACCTTGGCAACTTCTGGGCAGGCATCTTGTTAGCATGTTGTTTCAGGTATGTTGCAGAAGTTTCACTGGGAAACCCTTACACATCCTCCATATAGTCTCTACATCTTTCCATGTGATTTCCATATTTTTGGAGCCCCAAAAACGGACATTTGCAGGCGTTGATTTGCTTCAAACAAAGAGGTGCATGCCTGGGTACAATCAAGGTTCAGTAGGCAACTGCAAACGTTTTTCCATGAAGGCAATGACCATCTTGTCTCAAAGTGGGATAAATGTATTAGCAGTTAAGGTGATTGCTTTTGAAATAATAAATACTTTACCAGTACTTTTGAAATAATAAATGGTTTACTTACTTCTTTTCGTATCTACCTCATTTTCATTTGACTGCTTCTTAATATAAGTAGTGAAATAGAACTTTGAAACAGTGAGATCTGCATAATGAAGGTTAATCTTTAACGCAGATGTTGCTAATGATGGCCTCCTTTTTTCTAAAGGAAATGTTGCTCTCAGTTCCTGTTGCTGCTTATGTAAACATAATCGCTGGAAATGAAAGTAGTTGGATTGGGAATGATGATGCTAATGAGTGTTGTATTGTTTCATTTTATTTTTATTTTTTCCTTATATTCATTCAATGTATATACATACAATATTTTAGTGGTGTAATGAAAGGTTGCTGGGTGACTTATGAGGTGAGGGGTAACTCTGCAATTTTAGGTATAATGATATATCATTTTATTAACTACAGATTTTACCCAAATTTAAATAGTTTTTATATAAAATGCATGTTTGACTATCAACTGCTTTTATTTTGAACCCAAATTTTGACCCATTTCAGTCAAGGACCACCTTCAAGGATAAGGTTTAAAATAGTTCAAGCCACAACATTACATATGTAATTACTTAAATAATGTGTAAGCATGTCACGAATATCAATACACGACACAAGACTTTCAGAAGCAAAGAGGTCTTCTCTTCAGTACTGCTCATGTACATTTGTTATTAGTATGTTTGCTTCTAAAAGTCTTGTGTCGTATATTGATATTCATGACATGCTTACACATTATTTCAGTAACGACAAATGTAATGTTATGGCTTAAACCATTTTAACCATTATCCATGAAGATGGTCCATGACTGAAACCAGTTGGTATTAGAGTTTAAAATAAAAGCAGCCGATGGTCAAACATGCATTTTATACATTACTTGCTGGCTGTTGATAATCACATTCCAAAAATGTTCAAATAGTTTTTGTATAGTTACAAAGTAGAGGAATATGTTTTCTCTGGGATTAGATGTACAGGGTGGTCTGAAACAATGTGAAAAGTTTGTAAAGGTGTTGCACGAAAGGATATGCTGAGAAATAATTGTTCAGAAAAATATTCAATATGGTGCTCTATTTCTGAGTTATTTAGCATTGAAGTTAGCCAGTCAGACAATAATGTGCACAAATTCCAGCAGCCTGCCAAAGACAGTGTTGCCAGACATTTTCTTCATTTGGTTTCCTCAAACTGAACAAACATAATTTTTGCTCACCTAGGTTAAATTTATTGCTTCCAAAAAGGCACATTTAAACTGCTAATACTCATTTGAAGAGGTGATAACTCACAGACCCACAGATGTCTGTGCATTACTTCATTTTATCACACGCAAGTACTTGAATTTGCATGCAGAATGACCTGGCTAACTTCAATGCTAAATAACTTGGAAATAGTGCAATGTATCAATTTTTTTCTAAACAATTATTTCTCAACACAACCTCCCCTGCAACACCCTTACAAGCTTTTTAGACTCTTTCTGACCACCAGAAACACATTACAGGCTATGGAAATAAAACACTGTAATGTACAGAGTGACCCTAAAGTCTGTTAACATTTTAAAATGCACCAATTCATGGAATAAAGTAGGTAGAGAAGTAAAACTTGACTCAATGCCTGAAGTAAGATGAGGTTTTATTGAAACCAAAAATGAGATATGTTACAGAATCACATCATCCCCAGGCTGGCTGATAAACAACCACAAGATGATATGACTTCCATGCAGGATGCACTCCACCCCACACTGCTATACATGTGAAAGATCTCTTGTGCACATCATTTGTTGGGAATTGTGTGCTGAGTCACTACTTCTGTCATATTTGGCTTCCCAGACCCCTGACCTCAGTCCTCTTGATTATTGATTGTGGTGTTACCTGAAGTCACAAGTCTACTGTGATCCTCCAACTTCATTGGGGATGCTGAAAGACAACATTCAAAGACAATTTCTCATCACCAAACCTACTAATATGCTGTACAGTGCTGTTCACAACATTGTCCCTCGACTGTAGGACTATTGATGAGTGATAGCTGATATGTTGAGCATTTGTTATTAAGAACACATTCTTTCCTATAAATCAATCGTAATGCTAACTATTGCTTTTGTATCATATGGAGCGCTGTCTGCTGGTCATTTCATGCCCATTTTCTTGTGTTCAGCAAAACCCCATGTCATGTCATGCATGTGTTCCAATTTTTACCTCTCTACCTACATTATTCCATGAAGTATTGAATTTTCAAATGTTAACAGACTTTCGGGTCACCCGGTATATAGAATCTGAAAGGTGCTGGTTGGAACGAAAACAATGGATGGAGTCACTGTAACCAGTCACCATATACTTATAGGTAAATCACTCAGCAGTCAACAGGCCGATAATCAATGCTGAAATCAATAAAATGTACTTAAGCAGAGGTGACAAATGAGATGGCTGCTTTCACAGGTGGCCTTGATTCTGATGGATAGGGTATTATCCCTGTGACTGGACTGGAACAGAATGTGCTGGGTGGTTGAATAAGGACTTGTCTTGTACATGGTACTTTCTCCTTTATATGATCCATGTGGCAAGGAGTTGGTGGTAGGTTTGGCATAATGGTGACCAGGATATTTCATAGCATGAGTGGGCAGCAGAGCACCAGTTTGGAAGAGGTGGGAAAGAGTTTAGAAAGGATATTCTTCAGTTCAGAGAATGATGAAAAGTAGTCAAAGCCTTTCTGAAACAAGATAACCACATCTTTTGGCAGGATGGGATGAGTTGCAAATGAACTTGAGGGAATATGGAATAGTTGTAGGTAAACAACTAGGATTCTCTCAGATACAGATTTATTCACATTTAGCTTCTACACAGATACAAGTCCGGAGGCTAACTGCCGTTAGCGTCCAACATCATGCCCAAAGCCCTCTCCTCAAAGATAGCACACTTACGCACAGAACAAATATCGATATTTATGGCACTCTATGCCACATAGCCCCCCCCCCCCCCCCCTGCACAGTATGGAGTACGTCCCTGTGAATGGGGGGTGAGAAGTTAGAAAGGTAACGCACAGTTCTTCTGTGTCAGGCGGAAGCGGTCGACTGGTAGGAGACCGGGGGGTGAAACCCGGTACGTCGACAGTGAAGTCAGCAAGCGACGCCGGCGGCTGAAGACGACGTCCTGTCCTGGAGTGAAGTTGTAGCACTTCGTCAGCCGGCAGGTGGACAATCACTTTGCCAGAAGGCCTAACAAAGGCACGCAAATTGCCACACGCAGCACTTCTGCTCAATTTAAAGTGGCGCACCACACGAGATTCTGCACTTCCTCCCTCAATATTGTCACACGCGAGTACCACACACACCGTATCGCCATCTATGACAACAGATAATTTATGTATGTCATCAGGGTGCACTTGTGTTGTGAATTCTTGGATGGCACCTGTACGAGCAATGTTAGGGAGGCAGGGAGGTGTGGGAAAGCCATGGCAAGGGGAAGCATCTGCTAATAGGGGGGTGGCAGGTGCACTGGACTGCGCAGGAGACAACCTCGGGCGATCAGCTGACAGACGAGGGAGCGTGACCGAAGGCAACGAGAAGCCAGCGTGGATTGAATGGCGTGACAAAGAGCTGTCACACGAAGATGATAACACAATGGTAGAATCCGAGTGGTTGGCAGTTCGACTGTGAGGAGTGAAGCCCCGAAAAGATTGGCCATTCGAATTAGATGAATGCAGAGAAGGAGCAGTGCTCGGCAGAGAAACACGCTGTGGAGAATCAATACCCAAATGCATGGTGTGGGAAGATGGATGGCCGCTCAAAGCAGGAGTGGGAGAAATAGGGGCAGAATCAGGGAGGTTCACCTGAGGCTCAATGAAAGCTGGTTTCACTCGGTTGAGTGAGACCGTGGTTACAGAGTCTTTTATGAGGAGATCCATGTTATTCTCAGAGCATTTGACGACCTTGTAAGGACCTGTGTAGGGCGACTGAAGCGGGGCTTTGACTGAATCGTCTCTGAGAAACACGTACTCACAAGAGTGTAGCGTGCGCGGTATGTACGCCCGCGGAGGTGTATGAGCAGCCGTAGGTGGCGGCTGAATTTTGCTGCAGTGCAAGCGCACCCGCTCGAGAAGTGAAGGGAGTTCAGAGGGCCGTGGAAGTGGGGTCAGAGTGACTAATTCTCCAGGCAAAACCAGAGGTTGGCCATACACAAACTCGGCTACGGAACCCTTGAGGTCTTCCTTGAATGTCGCACGAAGGCCAAGAAGCACGAAGGGGAGTGCCTCTGTCCATAGTGAGTCATCGCAACGCAGGGCAGCCTTTAAGGGGTAAACAGGTGAGCCAAATCTAGAGATCCACGAATCTAAGAATGCTCGACTTACTGTCTCAGAGGTAATGTTCGGAATAGGCACAGCCTCAGCCCACCGAGTCATCCTGTTAATAGCTGTAAACAAGTAACGGAAACCCTTGGAGGGGGGCAAAGGGCCTACAAGGTCGACCTGAACATGGTGAAACCAGCCTGGTGATTGGGCAAAACAGCCAAGGGGTGGAGAAGTGTGTCTGGAAACTTTGTTCTGTTGACACACCATGCATGCCCTTGCCCAAGACTGATAGTCAGGGCGCATGTCCCTCCAGACAAACCGTTCAGCTACCAGACGGGTGGAAGCTTTGACACCAGGGTGTGCTAATGTGTGTAGTTTGTCAAAGACCTGGCGTTGAAGGGGCTTAGGAATGAATGGCCGCAACGTACCAGTCGATTCATCACATCACACTAAGTCAGATATGCCAGGGAAAGTAGAGCGTACCGGTTGGAGAGAGGAGCTGTGGTCTGAAATTAACTGCATGGTATCGGGGTCTGCCGATTGCAACTGAGGTAGGTCCGTTAAGTCAATTAAGGTTGTGACCGCATCAACACGCGAGAGAAAATCAGCGACCACATTGTCCGCTCCTCGGATGTAGCGAATGTCATTTGTAAATTGCAAAATGTAATCGATGTGACGAAAGCGTCGTGGGGGCGGATCAGCCGCAGGATTTTTTATGGCAGGAACCAACGGCTTGTGATCAGTTAGCACATAGAAATCTCGTCCCTCAACATCAGTTCTGAAGTGTCTTATGGCCTCGTAAACTGCAAGTAATTCTCTGTCGAATGCTGAGTATTTCTTCTGCGCGTTGTTTAGCTTTTTTGAAAAAAACTGCAGAGGGGTCATAACATCGTTGTATGTCTGTCTCAGTACTGCGCCGATAGCATTGTCACTAGCGTCAGTAGTGATAAACATTGTGGCGTCCGCGCGTGGGTGAGCAATAGTGACAGCGGAGGCCAACAGCTGTTTGAGTTCATTAAATGCCTTGTCCATGTCTGGTGTCCATGGTACCTGGCGGGTGCCAGAAGTTTGTGGGCCAGCAAGAGCATCTGTGAGAGGAGCCTGCACCACAGAAGCGCCTGGCAAATGTTTACGGTGATAATTAACTGTTCCGATGAACCTGCGTAATTCCCTATAGGTCTGAGGGCGTAGCATGTCGAGAACAGGCTTGATCTTGTCCTGTGGTGGTGTCAGACCATCCGATGACACAACATAACTTAGGAATGTGACGGATGACTGGTGCAATTGAGTCTTTTTATTGTTCAGTTCAATACCAGCGGCTGCTAAAATATCTGTCACGACTTGAACACGCTCCTCACTCTGTTCCAAAGTAGAAGCAAAAACCAATATGTCGTCCATGTATACGAAACAAAAGTCTAGATGGGATAAAGTTTGATTGATGAAACACTGCCACATTTGGGGGGCGTTTTTCAACTCAAATGGCATAAATTTGTATTGGAACAGCCCGAAGGGAGTGGTTATGGCAGTCTTTTCAATGTCCTCCGGAGCCATAGGAATCTGATGAAATGCGTGCTTACAGTCCAAAACAGAGAAGTACTTTGCACCTGCGAGTGCATGATTGAAGTCTGCGATGTGTGGGACCGGATATTTATTAATGATGGTGCGGGCATTTAAATGCCTATAGTCTCCGACCATATGCCAAGTACAGTCTTTCTTTTGGTCAAACAGGATAGGACTAGCCCAGCAACCGGAAGAAGGTTCAATTATTCCCTTTTGTAACAGATCGTCCAATTGTTCTTTTGCAATTTTCATAAATTCCGGCTTGAGGCAGCGTGGGCGTTGCGATATGGGCGGCCCATCGGTTAGACATAACCAATGAACTGTGCCATTAGTGACTACTGCAATACGTGGCGCGGCACGACAGTCAGATGTCCGTGAAGCGAAGCGGGCAGTGGCGGACGGGCCAAGCTGTGGCGCTGAGGGCACGGAAGTACAGGTGTGCCACCCGCTCGTAGGCTGCGTAAAGGCCGCACATGTGTTAACATGGGTGAGGTTGGTACAATGGCTCTTGGTAGCGGGCCGTGCTGCTACGAGCGCTGTAGGCATGAGTGGGTGTGGCCGAACAGCAGATGGCCGTAGTTCATTGCCATGAGCTTGGCAAGTTAATTGTCCATTCGGAACGCAAGGAGCATGAGCACTCGGGCATACCCTGTCATTACAAAAGGGGGTGCTGACACAGTTTACAGAGTTCACAACATTGTCGTTAACGTGCCTTGTCTGTAGCCGACGAGTCGTCTGCTTGTAGTGCCGGAGGCGTTGTTGTGTGGAGGCCAACTCGTGGTGTATGTCACGGAGATGCAGCAGCATTTCCATATGTTCCATCCGCAACTTCGAAGACTTGGCGCACTCCACTAGCCACTTGTTTGTCCAAGATTGCAGCTCCAAGGATAGGTTTACACACTTCTTAGCACAGCACACATGTTTGGTGTTAGCCGAACTGTCACTCGGCGAAGCGAAAGGAATATGTTTGTTAAGAGGGGGAGGGGGGGGGGGGGGGGTAAAACACAGTATTTTGCACAAAATCTAGTGACAACTGATAGTGCTTGAGGAAATCAATTCCGAGAATAGGTTCTTCAATTGTTGACACTAGAAACGTCCACTCCAGCTTGCACTCGGGCGAAAGTTTCACTGTATACAAAGTGGAACCCGAACACTGTAGGGTAGACAAGTTCACTGCACGAAGTACTGTTTTGTGTGGTTGCAGTTTATTGGTTGCTAGGCGAACCGGCAGCAAAGAGACATCTGTGCCAGTGTCTACCAGAAAATATACACCTGATCGTAAATCGCGAACATAGACTCGACCACACTTATTGTTATTGTCCGAAACGGAGTGCAACGTGGGATGGTGCCCGTTGTTTACATCGCAGGAGGTGGCACCGTAGCCTACCTGCGGTTGGAGTTTGGGTAAGAACACGGTGACTGGCATTTGCGAGCTTGCTCCCCGAATCTCGCATGGAAGAAACAGTAAGGTTGGGTGGGCCTGTGCTCCTGTGGGTAGTTACTAGGTGACGGAGTATGTGCCCCAGAGTCTTCCACAGAGGCCGATGCACTGTCGTTGTGGGGAGTTGAAGGTGCAGGCTGGGTGGCTAGTTTAACACACTTGTTATTAGCAGCACCAGACAAGGGTGTGGTGTCAGAAAGCGTCTTAGTGAGGTCACGTCCAGAATGCAGTGCACGGAGCTCACTTTGCCTGGCGGAGTATGCTCTGTCGGCGGCACGTAAATGTTCATTTACTGGTCTATCTTCATACGCAGAGATTGCAGTCTGGACAGGCAAAGGCAGCTTTTCAGTCCAGATTTCTGTGAGCGTGCCATCAGGCATAACTTGCTCATCGACGAGAAGACGAATGCACCGCCACAGCTGGGATGGAGACCTGTCACCGAGACGCTCTTTGTAGATGAGCTGTCGCACATTTTCTCTTCTGGTTTTAGAGACGCGCTCCAGTATTGTCTGTTTCGCCACAGCGTACTTCCCTGCTAGGGGCGGTGCTTTGACCAGATCGTAAATTAAATCGACGCTGTCGTGAAGATGGTTCATGAGGCAGGCGAAGCGTGTGTCGTCATCCAAAGCACAGACATTGAATGTTTGCTCAACCAGGTTAAACCAGAACTCCGGGTGAGCGGGTTTGAAGTCTGGTAATTTCAGCAGATTCGGCACTGCAGTCACTGCGGAGGTGCGCCTATTACTTCGGACGGAAGTAGAGCATGCAGAAGATTGCGAGTCCGAATTATTGGAGTCCCGTAATGCGGGAATCGTGAAATTCACTTGACGCCGGGGGCGGCTGAGAAGCGACAGACGCTCAAACGATGTGAGGATCGTAGTCAAAATGTGCATTCTCATTGACGTGGTAGCTCGGAGAGAAGCCACAAGTGCTGAAGTACGCCGGTGAATGTCCGTTATGCACACAGTATTCACTCGACCGTGAGTGGTGGGGCTGGTTGTAGATGTCGGAGTAATTACTGTCCAGCACAGAATTGTTGACTTGATTAGAAGCAACACAAGAATCCCACACACGTCCACTAGGATGCACACTCGGTGTGATATTTGCTGTTTGGCGAGCATTGAACACCTGTTGACTAGCCGGCGCGGAAGGATACACACATGGCGGGAACTGATTCGAGTTTGAATTTACTACAGGATTTTCCAAAGTACCAAAACCTCGCTCGACGCCACGAACTGTATTGAATTGTGTGTTTGACACAGGAGTAGGAATGTTCCGACCAACACTCTGTGGAGAACACGTGGGAAGGTCCAGGCTAACAAAGCCCGAGTCCACGACCGTTGGCGGTTGGAAGAAACTGGCAGCACTCGATGAATTCCACTGCATGTTCTGGCTGAAGGATTCCAAAGATTCTTGCGGCACGTCCACTACGACGGCAGGAGTGCTGGAGAGATGTTGCTGGAATCCGGGCGGCGGTGAATGCTGAAAGGCCATTGTCTGGAGCTGAACAAAGGCCCTCGCGATCGCGGAGAAACCCGACGGGGTAGGCGCGTAAATAACCTTCGGACGGTAACTCGGATGCGTATTACACAAAAACGGGGTCACCAGTGAGGGAATATGGAATAGTTGTAGGTAAACAACTAGGATTCTCTCAGATACAGATTTATTCACATTTAGCTTCTACACAGATACAAGTCTGGAGGCTAACTGCCGTTAAGTGTCCAACATCATGCCCTCTCCTCAAAGATAGCACACTTACGCACAGAACAAATATCGATATTTATGGCGCTCTATGGCACAAACTGTTGCCTGTTCTCCATCGATTTCTTTCTAATAAAACATTTTAATTCCTGACCCTCAAATCCAGGGCTGTATTATGTACTCTTGTCATCCAACGTTCCATCAGAACCATTCTCTAAAAGAATGAAGGAACAAAAATAAAATTTATCCTTTCATTCACCTGCAGGATAGCATCCTTCAGGATGAGGTCTATTGAATGTAAATTTTGAAGGCATTCATAACAACAGAACTGTGTGTTTTGGCAAGAGTTTTCTGCATGTTGGCTTTCATATTCTGCAGTTTTGTTTTTTCATTTAAAAGTGACTTATAGACCTTCATATGACAACTGTATCTGCAGAATATGATTACATAACAATTCAGTATCTATTTCACTTCAGTTTTGGTTCATTTTCTATGAGTGGTGGTCTGGCAAAACAAGACAGATATCTGTTTCTTTAAAGGAAACTCAATTTGAAGCTGCGAAAACCCTAAGGTGGTTATTTTGCTGGTTCACATTTACTGTCTCAGTGGTGGATGGATACTGTGATTTACTGTTCTTTTTTTCCAGAAAAAGTTTCTTGCCCAAAGGACAGAGTACTGCTATGAATCAAGACTCTGAAGGGAATGGTACTAACATGTACTCTTCTACAACAAATAATGAAAGGGAAGCAAATGGACAGTGATTTTACACAAAGTGCACATGCTGTGAAAAGATTAAAGTGAATATTGGCTTAAGGAAATCAGAATTTTTTCTGAGGAGTTGATAATTAGGAACAGAAAAATTGTGATTAATTCAAAAACTAAAGTTAATATCTGTGTTAATATAATTGAAGGTGGTTAAGTTTTAATTAAATTACATCTTAAATGGTAATAATCATCTTCATAACTGACAAGGTTTCACAGAGCTAGTGAATAGTCATAGCCTATTGAAATTACAAAAATTCAGTTCAAACAAAGACAAGGTAATGCACAATCTTTCTGTTGGATCAGTGCTTATGTAAGTCAGATGACAGAACAGATTGGAGTTCCCCACTGTATGAGTAACGTTCATGTGAACTGTGGTCTCAAACATTGAAAATGCAACCTCTGTAATGTGGTAGCTTTTAGATGATGATGTACTATTTGAATAAACAATACAGTGAAAGAAAGTGATTATTTAACTGTGTGAACTGGTTAATGATATTAACACAACTTTTTTTCTATATTGTGTGTGTAACATTTAACACTTGTTTTGGCTTTATAGCTACCATAATTGTTTATGTAGAAAATCATAATGTACTTAAGTTTTCTTGTGGTTAGTTTGTTATTAACACAAGAAGGAACCCTGGTATATTTCTGTGTTATCATCCATAATAATTAACATAGTATAAGGGTTTCTTTCTGTATATTAATGTTTCAGTATTTATTCTTGAAGACATGCTTGTATTCTATTGCTACAATATATTTTGCTTTACTTTCCCTAGATTGTCTAATAAAACTTAACACTATTTCTAAAATTGCATTTTCGTGTACTTAAGTTACTTATCCATCTTCACTGCTATTTATCCAGAATTGCTTGATCTGATGTAATCCAAGAGGCAGGTGACAGTCAAAGGGTTCATTCAAACATTCACTGTCTGAAATTGTGTGTCCTTCTCTTCCCCTGTGAATAACTATTAATTTTAGTACTGAAAGATTTTTAACTATTGTTTCAAGTATCACTAACATGCATGCAATGGTGACAGGTTTTATATTAGTTACTACTAATAAACAAAAAGCTGTCTGGATTTGGGTACACCATGATTAATTGAAAAAGAAACTGAATTTAAGAAACAGATGAGATAGTGAATGTTCATGCCCTGTAATGAATGGTAACAGTGTCTGTACTCATATTTTAAATCAGGTACATTATGGAAAGACCTAACAGTAGGTGTACTCTTTTGCTGAGAGTTCTTCAATTTTAATCTTTGCACTGAATGATTATATATCTTGCTGATATAGCATACAGTGTTGGTGTAAATGATTAAAAAATGTAACTTTTTAAACATCAATCTCAAACCTGCAATTGGTATTGTTTATTTTAGGACACTGTATGGCATAGTTATTAGTGTCATTCCAAAATTTATTACAACTAATTAGTTTAGAGACATAAAATATGAGGTTTGTTCATAATAGTAACATACAAGTTCATTCCGTAAATAATGCACCACAATATTTTGTCAGAGAAAATTTATTCTTAAGAGTTGAAATTTGGTGGCAATGTCAATCAACATTTCTGTTAAATGTACTATTTTTCTACACAGTCTCCATCACTTTCTATGGTCTTACACCAGTATTGTGTAAGGGCATGTATCCATCTTGGTAAAAGCGCTTGTTCTGTGCTTGTCACCATGTTTCCTCCGCATGAATATGATCTCATCATCTTCAAAGTGTGTCCCACATAAAGAATTCTTAAGTGGCCAAAACAGATGGGTCTGAGGGTGCCAAGTCTGGATTATAAGGTGGATGAGGCAATGATGTCCACTCCAATATGGCGATCTGTTATCGGGTTCTGAGACTTGTGTGTGGGTAGGCATTGTTGTGTTGGTGTAAGGTTTCTTTTTGATTCTTGTCTTGTTCAGATTGGTCCTTGAGTTTGTTCAGAGTGTGCACATATGCTTCTGAGTTAATGGTTGACCCTTCTGGCAACGAGAAGGACACGATCACTGCCATATAAAACTGTAATGATCTGCAACAGAAAAAGTCTCCATTTATCTCTCACTGTCCCAGCAGTTCATATGAAATGGCTTTTCTTTGAATCTTGTGGTCTGTTGTGAGGAGAATTCATCTTGATTACATATTTGGCTATTTAAGAGTCTCAATCATTGCACACGCACCTGCAATGCTCACCAATAGCTGTAGAGCTAATTTTCGGTGTGCACGACTAATCCTATCTGCATGAATCACCATTTCACGAGCAGTGGCTGTGATGTGACATCCCAATTCTGGAGCTCAGTTTCTGCACTTCCTGGAAATTTAACTCTGTTTAATCATTGACCAAGAGTACTTCTGTCAACAGCATGAATACCATATACTGCACATAAACGTTGATGGGTGTTCACAATGGTTTCTTTTCCTCCAACCAAGAATACAATTACAGCACATTGCTTGTAACGAGTGTCTTGTGTAGACAGCATTTTGATGATTCATTGTGGCATGTTCAAAGCTTTGCAAACATGTGGAATAAACATCAAATTTGAAGCACCTAAAAGGATGTTTTTCAAGAATTTATCAATGGCTGTAAAAACAAGCTTTATTAACTGAACAACCCTCATACAACAGAAAACTGGAAATTAAGTCATTAAGTAATACAAAAGAATTTTTAATCATAAAATAAAAAAATAACTAAAATAAGAGTGTTATTTTTGCAATCCCTTACAGAATTTTAGATGTTTGACATTGATAGTGTGTGGATGGACCACACAAGTAGGATGTTCATTTTTAATTGTTTGTTTATTTCATATGATTGCTTATATTTTCCATTTGGAGGGGGCTACCCAGAATAGTGCCCCATTAATCGGAGGTGTTGAATTCTGACACTGAAGAATACTTTTCAAACTACACTGTTATTGTCATTGCTCCTGTTTCCTGTGAAAATTCCTGTGAAAATTCTGACGATCACTGAAGTTCATTTGTAGTGCACCAATTATTTCAAAGAAACGTATTAAGTGCATTTAAACAAACAAAGCACATATTGTTCGTTTGGAATGCATTTACACATTCAAGCCCTTTACAGTATTTATTAATGGTTCTGACACTGTAAATTTCATAATTAATGACTTCAGAACATAACTACTCCCAAATCCAACACTTTTTAAAGTACAGCACATTGAAGTTTCATTAAATATATCTGCCCTCTTCAAAAGTAAAACTCAAAACAAAAACTTTTATCAATTCAAAAAGTCTGATTTGTGTTTTACTTGCCATATGGTAATTAACAGTGTGTATGCTGCTTTACTCATATTACACAGCCCAGCATAACAGTTGTTGATGTATGACTACACTGAACTGTTATGGTTAGCACCTAATTACAAAATTTAGCTTCTGTAGCTTTAAAATAGCTTGATAAAATATTTATTTCTACCTGATTTACAAATGAAATACAATGAAATTTAGAAAAAAAATCTTTAAATGTGTGCTCTATCAAAAAATGAAGTTAAAATAATAGTTACTACTATAATTAATGTAGTGTATATAAATTTATTCATATTATTGTACAACACTGTATGGGTTTTAGTGTTGTAGGACTGCCGAATCCAATGATGTGCACTATACCACATGTAATAAACACTATTTTATTACTCGGAAGCACACATATACAGTTAGATACATTCTCGATCTCTTCCACATGTGGAAACTTTCACACGCGGCTACAGACTGCCACAAAGAGCTTGGCAAAACAAAGATATTACATGCAACTTGGTCGATAGTCGCCACATTAGCCTGCCTGCCCCCCCCCCCCCCCCCCCTTCGCCCCCGACCCCTCCTCGTGTGGAGCACAAAACATAAATATTGGGGCATACATGCAAAGGGAACACCCAGGGGGGAGGGAGAGGGTGTTTAAACTGAAACCATACCTTACATTACATTACATTAGTAACTGAAGTCCTCGAGCCAGCGAGGGGGGGGGGGGGGGGCGGCGAATGGTCCTGCCTTACCAGGTGAATCCTCATACAGCAGTCGAGGGATCCGGGGAGAGGACAACGGGTTGTCAGGAGCTGGGGTAGCGGACCTGAATGCCTGTTGCAGTACGTAGTACTTTTACCATTGATGGGTCAGTACCAACGGGCAAGGGGACAGACTGGAGAAGGTGAATGTGGGTTAAGTTGTCATTGGGGGAGCTGGGTCATTCATACAAGATACACACATTATCCAGCTGCATAACAAAAAACACTTTAGAGCCACATGTAAAATCTGTGTTGACATTCGCTACCACTCCCATTTATGGGTTGACAGAATCTCCACACGAGTTGGCGGCGGCAACATCACCTGTTCTGAGGCTGGCCCGATACGTCACTGAATCCTAACGGGGGAGAGGCCGGGGGCTGCCTGTAGGAAGGGGAGTCATCACACACATCACTCTGTAGGGGAATGTCACACACACCTGTAGCACTGTCACATGACTGGGAGTGGGTAACGTCACAAGTGTGGGAATGGGCATCACTCATCCACGACTGTTGATAGATGCCTCGTGTGAGGTGGGTGTAGCAGGGGGTCGGGGCTGACTGGGTGGGGTATCGGGCAGTTCTCCCAGGGACCATGCTGGTTTGAGGCAGCAGACAGATACCGTTTTAGGTGTGCCATTAATGAGCACTTCGAACGTGTTGGTACGCCGTGATATGACTCTGTTCAGGCCCGAGTATGGAGGTGTGAGTGCCGGTCGGACAGTGTCATCGTGCACCATGACATGAGTGCACGACACCAAGTCCTTATGCAGAAATACGGGAGGGAGCCAATGCAGTCGAGGTGGGGGCACGCAAATGTTAATGATTAACTCCTTAACATGTTCGACTAATGTCGAGTCGCAGATTTGATCTGGAGGGAGTGAAGCTTCGACTAGCTCTGCTGGGAGTGTGAGGGGTTCTCCGTACAGTACTTCTGCCAGAGATGTGCCAAGGTCCTCTTTGTATGTGGCCCGAACGCCTAACATTACCCATGGTAAGGTGTCGGCCCACTCACCTCCATGGCACATCAGGGAAGCTGTAAGTGTTCAGTGCCAGCGTTCGACAAGCCCATTGCTCTGGGGGTGGTATGCTGTAGTCCTAAATCGTTTCACCCCACACAGTTCACAAAGCTGTTGGAAGAGGGCGGACTTGAACTGGCAGCTCTGGTCAGTGGTGCTAGAAACCGGGCAGCCAAAGCGTGAGATCCACATTAATAAAAAGGCTCGGGCCACTGTGTCGGCTGTGATAGTAGTGAGAGGAATTACCTCTACCCAGCAGGTAAACCTGTCAATGGCGGACAGTATGTAAAGGAAGTGGCCCGAGGGGGGTAAGGGTCCAACAGTATCGATGTGTATGTGCTGGAATCTTCTTTTTGCCAAGTCGAAAGTACCCGCTGAGAGCTGTGCATGATGTCTTACTTTTGTGCGCTGACAAGCCATACATGCTCGCGCCCAACTGCAACATTGTTTTATCACCTCGGGCCAAATAAAATGTTTACATACCAGACGTGTGGTGGCACGAATGCCAGGGTGTGCCAAGTCATGGATACTATTAAAAATGTGCCGGCAGAGAGGTGCAGGAATCACCGGACGTATGCGTCCTGTTGAAATGTCGCACCAGATGGGTGATGAAAACCCAAGAAGCGTCCGTAACGCTACTTTCAGCCCTGTTTTAACATGAGAGCGCAATGCAGCGAGTTCAGTATCCTCTGTCTGCAAGTTAGGGAGTTCACTGAGGTCCAGTTGTGAAGATAAAACCGACACATGAGATAGAAAATCGGTGACGACATTGTCTGCCCCTCTGATGTAATGTATGTTGTTCATAAACTGACATATGAGGTCCATATGCCGAAAACATCTTGGGGACAAGTCCTTCCCTGGGTTACAGAAAGCATATACCAATGGCTCGTGGTCGGTAAATACCACGAGATGGCAACCTTCGATATCGTCTTGGAAATATTTGATAGTGGCGTAAATAGTAAACAGTCTCCGGTCGAAGGTCGACCATTTACCTTGGGAAGCGGACAGTTTGTGGGAGAAAAATCTGAGTGGCAGTACAACAGAACCCACGGATTGCTGAAGTACCGTCCCCTCTGCTGTATCACTCGCGTCTGTAGTAAGCAAGATGGGAGCATCAGGAATGGGGTGAGCGAGCATAATAGCTGTCTGTAAGGCTGACTCAATGTTATCGAATGCGCAACGCATATCTGGAGTCCACGTGACCACCCGAGACCCTGAAGTGTTTTTCCCTGCGAGAGCATCTGTCAGTGGGGCTAGTATGTCAGTGGCATGGGGGATGTGTTTGTGGTAGTAATTTACTGTTCCAAGGAAGCGGCGGAGGCCCTGAAAATCTTTAGGCAAAGGCACTGTACTAATGGCCTCGACCTGTTCAGGTAGGGGGCAGATGCCATTGGCAGAAACTCCGTAGCCCAGGAAAGTGACACTAGTGCGACAGAGTTGTGACTTAGCATCGTTCACTGCGACACCGTTTGCTTTTAATAGTTGGAACACTGTATTTAAATGGAGTTCACGTTCCTCGAGGGAGGAAGAAAAAATTAACAAGTCGTCCAGGTAGGCATATGCAAAGTCCAGTTTTCCGACCAACGAGTCGATGAACTGTTGCCACATCTGTGCAGCATTTTTAAGGCTGAACGGCATAAACAAATACTCGAACAACCTGAACGGAGTGATGATAGCGGTTTTTTCAACGTCGTCCGGTGCCATTGGCAGTTGATGATACGCCTTGTGACAGTCGATTACACTGAACATTCGTGCCCCGTGCAGTTGGGAAGCAAAGTCTTGAATATTTGGGATGGGATAATTACCTAGAATTGTTCTGGTGTTGAGTGCCCGATAATCACCACAGAGCTGGAAAGTGTCATCTTTCCTGGGCACCAAATGAATGGGTGATGACCAACTACTAGAAGAAGGGCAAATAGTCTTATTACCTAAAAGTTCCTGAATAATAGCTTTGGCGTGTTTAAGTTTTTCCGTATTTAAACACCTAGCCTTTGCAAGTACTGGTGGGCCTTCTGTGGTATGGATTCTGTGGACAGTACCGTTGTTGATTGCGAACACCGATGGGGAAGATGGACCTGCACCCAATGCACTACAACTAATCTGTAATGCACACGCTTGTGTGTCCCAGGTCGGCGGGTCAGCAGCAGTGCGGTGATCCACTGGTAGTCCTTGTCGTAGATCTCGGTGAAGTACTTGGTAGCATCGTGGGCACAGCTTCTGTCCGGCAGTAGAAACGTCATGCGGTGTCAGTGGAAGGTGCGAGGAAGCAGTGCAGGGGTTGGGGGCATGGCCGTGTGTGACAGCTGGGTGACCTGCTTACTAGTGTCTGTGAGCTTGGCTTTCGCGGCGGCGGCGATGCATAATGAGAGGGCTTCGTTGCTGTCTCGAAGTTTGTCGTTGTGTGATCTGAGAGAGAGCACAGCAACAGTGGTTTCAGCTAGCTCACAGAATAGAGTGGCACTCTCGGATGAGAGGGAAGAGATACCTGAACCAGTGGTACGGTCTATCGAGTTAATGGTTAGTGTACCCTGTTGTAGATTGGGTGACAGTGGGTGGGCTAAGAGAAAATCTACCCCAAGCACGGGTTCATCCACCTCCGTGATAATGAAAGTCCACTGTAAGGGGGTGTTAATGTCCTGCAGTTTAAGGATTGAATTAGTTATTCCATGAGATTGAATCAGGGACTTATTGGCAGTTTGAATAGGGAGCAAGGTTGACGCTCGAATTTAATACCTGTGGACAAAGGTATCACACTAACCTCGGCTCCTGTGTTGACTAGAAATGAAAGGCAAGACACTTCATCTTTCACATACAAGAGTTCTGGTGTGTGAGGTGATGAAGTATTAAGTAATAGGCGTCTGTGCGGTGCAACGTGGCATTATTAGGTTGGGAATGCACATGGAGAATGACACTTCTTAGCCGTGTCACCAAAGTGGGAATGGAAATGACACCAACTGGGATGGCGCGTGGCATCGTTCGTCACGCTGGCTGAGGTTGAAGTGGCAATGGAGGGGGTCTTGTTTGCAGGTTCCTCTGGTGGCGGTGTCGCAGTAGTGCCGGTGTGAGAGGAGTTACAGCGGTGGCTGCCAAGCGGCGTTGAGTCCACGCACATGCGCGGCTCGAGTCGTGTAAACTCTGTACTGCACAATGGAAGCTGCCACACAGGTGTGCCAACCTCTGCGGCCTGAGGGCCGCCTGGGGGAGTATGCGGGGAGGGGGCAGAATGTTGTATACCTGGTCTGCGATCTTCAGTTTGGCGACTAGTGGGGCTGAAGTCATATGGAGAAGTTGAATTTGAACTTCCAGAGGAAGTTTGAGCAACCGGATGGACCAAAGTGTAATATCTGGCATGTGATGTGTGTCTAACATGGTGTGGAAATGACACCAGAGCTGCAACGGAGATCTGTAACCCAGTGACTCGTGACTGATGAGGTGGATAGCTTCCTCTGTCAATGTGGATAGTTGCTCGAGGATGGTGCATAAGGTGAATGCATATTTGTCCGTAGTGGGAGGTGAAGCCATAATATTGCCGATCAGGTCCAGTTCATCATGGAGGTGACATAGTAGGCAAAGGAACTTCGAATTGTCATCGGCGACACCGTGCAGCTGCAGGATGTGGTTGACCAAGGCAAATCATGTGTGTGGGTGGTCCTTGCAAAGGGGTGGTAGCTTCGGACAATGGATTGGGAAGTCTTGACATAACTGTTTATCAGAAACTGTCACTCCCTGTCTATAGTTCTGCAGCCTAATTGGCTCGGGTGCAGTAGCGGTGTACCAGCTGTCGACACTGTCAGTGGCACGCGGCACAGTATGCGCGGCTGGCACAGTATGCGCGGCTGGCTCGACCTTGGTCAAGAAATCAGCGAATTGTGCATTCGATGGAGGAACGCCAACAGGCGTAGAATGGACCAGCGCGGTAGAGTCGACCGTAGTCGACTGATGTGGGGAGAACGACGGAGTACAGTTTCCGGGCCCCTCTCCTGCAGGTGCATTAAAATTGTAAAATCACCTAATGTTTGTTGCACCCATCGCAGTAGGCACAGCAGGAACAGTGTGTGCAGTCGGAAACACTTGTAAAGTAGATGCAGGTACTGGGGGGACCGGGGGGGGGGGCTGGTGCAAACTGTGGAGTTCCGGGATAAACATGAAATTTCCTGTCTTGGGTATCTGGCTTCATTTGTACTGCAACTGATTGGGCGGAAAGTTCACACTGGCACTTGGGAAACCCATAAACATAGTCACTGGGGTTTGAGCACATTGTGTCGACCGTTGTTGAGCACTCGGAACACGAGGAAAATCCATACTCACTGTAAAATGTTTATATTCAAAGTTTTGTATGTAAAAAATGCCCTGTTGGTATGGAACACTGCCACATGACTGCTGACTCACTCACGTACGATAACGGAAAGTTATTGTTCATACCTGACGCCGGCACACGTGGCTGTGGAATGCGGAAGCCTGTCCTGTTGTGTACTGCTAGTAGGTGTGTTTGGGAACTGCGTCGAACTATTACGAACACGAGGTGGATGATTGGAAAACCATGCCAAAGCATCCGTTGGGAAACTTAAATTGGCACGTGTGTGGTGTAGCAGGCGGCAAGCGATCCATTGTGTGTACTGATCGACTGTAGGAAAGTTCGTTATAGCACTCGCGAACAAAATTCGGGGTCACCAGTGTGGGTTTTAGTGTTGTAGGACTGCCGAATCCAATGATGCACACTATACCACATGTAATAAACACTATTTTATTACTCGGAAGCACACATATACAGTTAGATAAACTCTTTATCTCTTCCACATATGTAAACTTTCGGGTGCGGCTACAGACTGTCACAAAGAGCTTGGCAAAACAAAGATATTACACACAACTTGGCCAATAGTCACCACAACTGCTTGAGGCTGCAGCTATACAATGAAGAGACTGACAGACTATAGCTATGCCAAATTCCACTAGTTTCACCTCAAGTGTCTATGCTTAAAGTACAGAGCAGAGCATTAGTTTAATCACACTCAATCAAAATGTTTAATCACAGACAGCTTACTCTGGTGTATTTTTTGGCAGAGCAGGAAACCATGGGTTAAAGGGCAATGCCCTACAGGGAGGGTACCAAAAATCACCTCATTTTGTTTGAGTGATGCCACAGATGAATGGTTAAATTGAGCCACTTTGCTTTTCATCTTTCCTTAAGTGTACTCCTTAACAATTATATTATGGAATGCAAGGTGATGGAATTCCTTACCATGGATTATGACATTTACTGCTGTCCAACTAATAGATACTTCTTTAATCTGGTTTTAAAGGGAAAAAAGGATGTCCTGGATAATCTTGTCTGCACAGTAGATTCTTTGAACAGCATGAAGAGCACATGGAACAAATGAGAAACTTCAGTGTGCACCTTACCAGTGTCTCAACAGTTTCGAATCATGTCTAAGTCTCGATCAAAGACAGTGAATACCCTTAATAGACATACCCCAAGGACTTTCACCAGGAAAACTACAGCACTCATATTTGCAGATGTTTGTAAAACTAATGTATCTTTGAATGATATCCTTTCAAATTTCTAGTTATTGTCTGCAGTGTGAAAGTATACTGTACAGGTTCCAGGATGGATGAGGGAGTGGGCATTCAATAAGGGTATAGTAAGTACAGAATATTTGAGAAATAAATGCGAAAGGCACATTTCAGTGCATGGGATACAAGGAATGCACTTGGGGAATGTAAACATGCCACCAGCAGTTTGGAGAAGCTATCCCAGCTGAATTGTAGTGGACCAAGTCCGAAAAATAGGATAGGAGAATGAGGGAAGTGTGTGCTGTTGGGAGAGCAAGCCGAGTCTGGAACCCACATGCTGCCCACAACCTCCAGAACCGTGTGACATTTTTCGCATGTTTCCTATAGGTTGCCTACAGATGTCACACACAGAAGTGTGCCCTGTCATAAAACCTTACTAGATGGACAACTTCTGTCCTGAAAGACAGTCTGGCTTGGCACATAGGCCTTGTGAAAGAGCGCCAGTTATGGACAGCAGTTTCAAGCACGAAAGAACTATTAATGTCCCATGAATCAATAATAAATCACTCCAGTAATTCCTCAAAACAGGTGGCAGTCTGCCCAATACATTATAAAACATTCCTGTCAACATTATTTAATGTAAATCGTAACTTTGGCCATTTTCATCTGGAATCATTTTATATTTTAAAAATAAGGGTTGGGTTGGGGTGTTTTGGGGAAGGAGACCAGACAGCGAGGTCATCGGTCTCATCGGTTTAGGGAAGGATGGGGAAGGAAGTTGGCCGAGCCCTTTGAAAGGAACTGGAGCGATTTAGGGAAATCACGGAAAACCTAAACCAGGATGGCCGGATGCGGAACTGAACCGTCGTCCTCCCAAATGCGAGTCCAGTGTGTAACCACTGCACCACCTCGCTCAGTTTAAAAATAAGGCTATTTGTGCTAATACTGGAAATATTTATTATACCACACAACACTGACAGCATTTTCTTGTTTCGTTTGCAGTTATTTTCATGTACATATAATCATTATTATTTGTTCTGTGTTAATATTTTCTTGTGTATACTACCCTGATATTGGCTTGGAAGAAAAATGAAGGGCTTTTAATGAAGAGTTGTGTTATGACTACCATTCTAATTCTGATTTATGTTCATGTGTGTTTTTGGTGGATACCAAATATAGACTCAGCACCAGGATGAGCCAAGACATGACCTTGATTAATTCCCCAACTAACAAATTTCAGCCACGTCTTTTCCCACCTCCTTGTTTCATATCTTAAGTTATTTTTATCATTATGATGAAACCAGTGCTTCACAGCTAAAGAAATGCAAATTAAATCTCCAACATATTATAGCTCTCAGTACTATGTAAGAATATTCCAACTGTAATTTTTTTTGGACTTGAATTTTCTTTGTCCTATTTTCAAAATCATTTCTAGCAGTTATTTTCAGTTATAAGTATTGCTTTCATTGATCACCAGCTCAAGGTATACTCTTAAATTCATGGTGTGGAAATAATAATTCTGTGCCTGCTGCTTCCACCCCCCGTCCCTCCTTGTCCTCTTTTTCCCTCCTCCATTTTTCATTCTCATTATGTTACGGTTTTATTGTATGCTTTCAAAGATGCTAACACATCTCAGAAGTACAGTTCTACTTATAAAGTAATCCTCACTATAGAGGACACAGCCTACTTCGATTTTTTAAAATGAACTTAATTTAATTTCAGAAGTGACACAGAAAGTGCTGATCACGGCCCTGCAAACAAGACAAAGACACCAAAGATGAATCTCAGCTACATTTTCAACAAGAAAAAAGATAAAGTATCTGATGAGCCCCCAGAACCTCCCAAGGTGAGTATTTCTTAGTAATATAGTAAATCAAAAATTAATACAGTGTTTTAGATAGAAGTGAAGTGTCTGGATACCATCTGCCAAAAGCCTAGGTACAACTGAAGTAAAGCTGAAAGATACCAACTAAAAAAGTGTGAATCTTTGGCTTGTGAAATATAAAACTACCTTTGTTGAAAAAAGAGAGAGAGAAAGAAATACAGGGCGTACAAGGAAGCAGAGGTAAGATGTACGGGTTACGACAACCACTCACAAATAAACTACTAACACTTCATGCATTCACTTCTAGTACCACTAGTATTGCATTTACTATTTAATATCCTGATAGCATGTGTCACATCAGTACTTATCTTCATTTGGTATCAGCCCCTAGGGGATGATTACAAACAACAGACTTCATTATAATAAGGTTCATCCGGGTTTTTTGTTATGGAATACTGGAATTTTAACCTAAACATTTTTGTTTCAATGATTTCTCATCAGATGTTTGATTACAAGCAGCTTGGTTCAGAAGAACACAACATACAGTTGTTACACACTAGAGAGACATTTACACAACCCCTTTTTGAAAACAAAAGCTGTTCTATATTATATACTATATCACAGCAAGCCTAGACAAAATTTCTAAGATTCTAACTTCTGGAGGAGATTGAGAAGCTTCTACAATATACAATTATCATTAGATTACTTTCAGTGAAACACTTTAATAACAAATACTTATCTGTAGAAAACATCCATGTTCATATGTTGGCTGATAACACATATTACAGTCTAAGAACACAATGATGATTGCCTTTTACATTGAATAATAGTACTGCAGTTGTTACAACTTTTATAGTCCATGCACTGAATGATTATTTGACACAGAAATACTCTCAGTTGAATGTTACAGTCAAACATCAGTTAACTCTGAACTTACATACACTACTCTGACTAATGACATTAGCTCAATCTTGAATGAGAACTACAATAAGGCTGCTATCAGAGTGGACTGAGTTGTTCTGCTCTCTGTCTTAAATAGACTCCCACAGAAGGTTGGTTGGTTTGGGGAAGGGGACCAAACTGTGAGGTCATCCGTCCAATCAGATTAGGGAAGGATTTGGAAGTTGGCTGTGCCCTTTCAGAGGAACCATCCTGGCATTTGCCTGAAGTGATTTAGGGAAGTCACTGAAAACCTAAGTCAGGATGGCCGAACATGGGTTTGAACCATCATCCTCCTGAGTGCAAGTCCAGTGTGCTAACTACTATGCCACCTCGCTCGGCCTTCCGCAGATGAGATGTACAAACCTCTTGAGGGTGTGTCTTCATTGTCATCTCTCATTCATGGCTGCAACTATCAACAACTGTCTTTAGCTTGTGGTTCCATGATGAGGTACCAACTGTGCCATGGGACCTCACTCTTCAGATGACACCACACTATATGCACAGTACAAATTCTTATGGATCACAGCCTAGCTGATGACTGATAGCACGCTAATGCATTTAGTCCTGTGTAGCAAATTATATTTTTCAGAATGTTCTAGAAGTTATTTGTTCAAATTGGAAGTTACCATAACATCTGGTTTCACAGACAGTAAAAATCTAACTAAACTTTTGTTTTTCTTTTTTTATGTGTACAAAAATCTGAGAACAACAATAGTAATAAAAATTATTTGATATAGTCATAAAATAAAAATCTAAAATAAAAAGATATGTCACATAACAAGGTTTGTTTACAATGAGATTTTATAGTACAATAAATTGTTTTTACAGAAATTGGATGTTTTTAGAAGTATAATATTGATTCTGAATTCAAAAGATAATAAGGTTTTATTTACTGTTAAGGAAATTAAATTTGTCAAACAATTAAGTCTACATAGCATTTGTTTTTAATGATATAAAACAAATTAAAACAAATTACATTTTTCACAGACATAAGCTTCTTTTGTAAAGAGAAATCTAGGTTTTGTAATGATAGTTTGCAAAAATGTGCAGTAATGTTACAAACAAATTTGGAAAAGAGTATAATTTCATAATTATAGTGTACTTGTATACAGACCACGAATTTCATTCTTTACAAACAAAATGAGAATGAACATTGCTACAAATATCCTATTTATTTATTTAAAACAACTTGTTTCAACAGACTTTGCTGTCATCTTCAGGTCTCAATAAATCTTTTTGTTATGAAACTTGTTCATTTTAAGTAGGACCTCATGCCAAGTTGTCATGTAGATAAAAAACAGCACATTATAAAAGATTTGTCATAACTAAAATATTTAAAAACATAAAGCACCTTGTGCAAATGGCCATCTCCCTATATAAACTACTCACAGATGATTGTTACATTTTGTGATGTAACAATCATCTATTAGTGGTATATGTATGGACATGGCCATTTGCACAAGATGCTTTTTATTTTTAAATATTTTAGTTATGAAAAACCTTTTATAATGTGCTGTTTTTTATCCATGTGACAACTTGGTGTGAGGTCCAACATAAAATGAACATGTTTCTTAATAAAGTTCTTTTTAAGACCTGAAGATGACAGCAAACACTGTTGAAACCAGTATTTTTAAATACAGAAATATTTGTGCAATCTTGGCTTTAGGATATTTTTAGTAAGTAAAACAGATTGCTCCTTCTGTCTTCTCAAAATGAAAACATTCAATAAACATTGCTAAAAAATGAGATGGGATTACAACTTTCCTCAATTCTGTACGGAATTGGAAATTTCGCTTGAGTTAGAAATCCCATAATCTTGGTTTGTTGTGAGTTGTTACATGAACAGTAATTCAGTCCATATGTATATGGTTTCTGGCATACTGGTTCATTCCTCATGCAAGGTTTGGAGTGATATTTCTTAATTTCAGTATATTTATGTCTTACATACTTCAGCAAAAAACTAGCCTATCAATCACACACAGAAGCTGTCAGGAATTGAGGCTCCTTGACTCACCAGAAAGAAAACTAGCACAGACTTGGTACAAGAGTCACCTAGAATCCTGACTCATGATATAACAGATGAGCAGGACAAGAAATGGATCAATAGAATAAACTGAATGACATTCTCTGAAAAAGTGCGATACTGAAAGTGCAGAGGACAGTTGAAAACCAGAGAGGAAGGAAGGACAGACTAGAAATAGATCAGACAAAGATTGACAGCACTAGAGAAAGAGGAAGGAAGCTTAAGTAGTTAAAGAGAGAAGACTAGTACTCACCTTCAGGTGGAGTAATTCCTAGTATTACTGGTAGAAACACTCCCCTTCCCCCCATTCTCACACTTCTCAAACCAATCACCTTTTCCTTCTTGAAGAAGGAATCTACAGTTCCAAAAGCATGAATTTTTATTTTCTGCTTTCACTTTTTTCTATAGACAGTACAAGGAATTTCATCTCTTTAAGACAAGTACTAGCCAACCACATTCTCTTTGCAATTTTGTGAACTGAATTTTCCTTTTGATGCAAAATAAAGGAGTACAAGACAATGGTAAAATGAATGAAAATGAGAGTGGGTGATTTTCTCATCCTGATCAGTCAGTATAAGTATGTTGCATCCTGCAAGATAACTTAGGCATGGCACAGAATGAAATCTCCTGGTGACAAGTAATGTGGGCAAACAACAGTGGCACACTTAACGACAGTCACAGACCGCCTCAGCCTGACCTGTCTCAGTTCACTGAGATCATCTTCAGTTGACTTATGAGATCATCTCCAGTCGACTTATGAGGAGATCATCTCCAGTCGACTTATGAGATCATCTCCAGTCTACTTATTTATGACAACTTTGCTAAAGCTGGTGCAACCAACTGGTGATGGCTCAAATGGCTCTGACAAACATCTGCTATATGACCCTGTGAAGACACTGTTGATATGCATCATTATTATGTGGAAAGCAGTGATTAGTATTATGTGAAAAGCAGTGATTAGCATGTAAAGAAAAGAGGGGTTCGATATCTGTCTGGTCAAGCGGGTGCCACTCCACTTCTACCTCGACTGCTCGACATTTTTGCAGTTTCACCATCAGATGGACTTGCCGCTCAAGAGGATAGTTCTTATGTGTTATGTATTATATGCTGTGGAAAAGACAGCCTGAGCTCCTAGTGAAACCTCAAAAGTTTTAGCGCTACCAAAACTTCACCTAATGAAGGATGAGACTCTCAAAATGTTTGAGCACACACTTCAGGTTCTGGTGGTAATCTGACCAACATGTCATGTACTAAGGATTCTGCAAATGATTTTCCAAAAGAAGACATAAACTTGCATGTTCTACTCAGTTGCTGTAAAACCACAGTCAATGATGCATAAATGTCTGATGTTGCTTTACGATGAAGGAGGAACTAAATCAGTGGCCATCACATGCATTTTTGTTGAAAAATGTTCACTTAAAAGTGAGTAAATAGTGATAGAGGTAGCAGTGATGGTTCAGGCAAAAGGATAATTTTGGCATGAGATAACAGAGCCATTTGTTTGTAGATAATAAAAGAAGCTCACAGTCTCTTGGGGAACTTAATGTCGTTTGCTTTGATATGAAGTGGTACACTTCCCAGTCCTCTTGAGCTTCAAAAACTGGCAGAAAGCTGGGACTGCCAGGAATGATTGTAGGCATGCAGGATCTGTCTGCTTCTGTACAAGCTCATACTGCTGACTGAGCTGTTGTTTCAAGAACTCGAAAAACTGCTTGTCCATCTTGTGACCTGAGGGCAGTAAGTCCTGTTCCAGGACAGGATTCCAGACAACCTTCATCATCACTTTTGTAAATCTGCCTCTTCAACAACAACAAATAAATTACAGAATATAACAGATCCTTACTCTTCTTGAACTTCTGGGAAGTTTGGAGGGTAGGAGATGAGGTACTGGCAAAGTGTACCGTTGTGAGGACAGGTTGTGAGTCAAGTTTGCGTAGCTCAGTCGGTAGATCACTTGCGCACACAGTTTTATTCTGCCAGGAAGTTTCATATCGGTGCACATTACACTGCAGAATGAAAAATTCATTCTTGAAGTTTTATTACAAAATTTAAATTTTACAAGAAGTGGTAGATGTATCATGACCATAGAAAATACCTACACAGTCAAGAGTAAATTTACATATGAAATAAAAAACACTTTTACTGAATAATATTACAGCTGCAAGCACATCTTCCTTTACGAAATATGATATGAAATATTTGTATGACAATGTGGTTACGTAAGGACAAAAACTTTTCTTTTCGCTAATTGCCCTCAGAAATTGGACCCTGGAGTTTAGACTGCTCTCAGTTCCCTAGTTCAACTCTATATGACAGCAACAAACCAGGTATTCATCTCTCGCTGACCAAGGGCTGCACTGAGCTTCCTGTGACCTTGTCCAACACTCAAAATTTTTGTATTTGTCTTTTTCAATATCTGCACTTGGGAAATAAAACTCTTGATATTAAGCTCTGTTTTTCCATAAGCAGCTAGATTGTGGGATCCTGATGCTTCCTGGGATAATATCCTGAATTCTATGAATAAATAGTTTAAGTGACTGTTATTGCTGTTACAGATGGAACCAGAAATGCAATCAGCAGCTGAGCCTCTCCAACAGAAAACAAGTCGTGGTGACATAGTTTATGCAGAACTTGATCTGAAAGATGTAGCGGGAAAACCACGACCACAGGTTCGACCAGAGGAGGACAGGACAGAATATGCAGAAATTGTGTACACAGCAAAGTCAAAAGAACCTGATCTACAAGAGAAATAAGAAGAAACTCTTAATTGTAACATAATGTAATTTTTGTTTTCTGGAAATGAACAGTCTTGTGTTGAAATAACTGTGCATACGATTGCATTGCTAATTCAGAACACATGCACTAATGTTTTGCAGCACTGAGTTGTGTTGACACTCACTGAAAAAAACATCAGATTGTGAAATTATTAACTACATATATAATTACATGACATTATTGATATTAATAGGGAATAAGTAATTTTTCCTACATCAGTGTCTCATATTAAGTGACAAAGCAGCTTAGTGGCTGTATATGACAATCACCTTCGGCTTTATTCTCTCTCTCTCTCTCTCTCCAAATTATTGGGAGTAATGTCTCCTGGCACTGTAACATGAATTCAGAGCTCCACAATGTCAGCGCCTTATCCTTCCTTTTCTGGGCATGTTTGTTTTAAATTTTGTGAGTGTCATTCTCTGGTTTGTCATCTCCCTATACCTTCCCAACAGGCTCTCCCTTCGTTTCTCCCTTTATTTAATTTTTCAGAATTGAATAATCTCAAGATTCAGTGTACATGTAACAACTGTGGCCATATCAATCATTTCCGCCCTGTAAAGAAAACTTTTGTTCATCTTCAGTAACGGCGACACTACGAAGTTCTACCATACTGCATTTTAATTCATTGATTTCTTAATTAACAGTTCCTACAGTATATTATTGATACTACTTTCATAACTATCTTATATTTGGTTACACTGATTAGCTGCCCAATAAGGCATTATTTGCGAATGCAGGTTTCCTCAATCAACTGCATTGACAAATTCTTGTCAGGAAATCAGCGGAGTAGTATTTTTCTTTCAGCGTGATCTTTCTTACTTGATGTCTTCTGGCAAAATTTGCTTCTTGAAACACTGCTAAATTGAAAATATTTCTTGGCTGATTTCCCCAAGAAAAACTATCAAGATATTATTTGTTCTTCATTATACATATTTTAGCTGTAGTTGTATGAACATGTTACATGAATGATTGATTAGCTTTTAGTGTAATAATATATGTAAATAATAGTGTAAGTTGATGAGTGCACAAAATTAGACGTGCTGTTCATAGAGTTAAAAGCATTGGATAGTGATAGTAATAGTTCCAGCTATGATTGTACATGTTTCATAAAGGATGAAAATGATGAAAGAAAAATGTGGAGCTCACATGCAATAAGATGGAATGTCAAGTCTGAGATTCAAATAGGATCATTATACCAATAGCCATGCCAAGTAGGTGTTTGATCATACCAGTGCTGCCAGTTCAAAAGAATAATTTGTCACCACATTTTTCAGTGTCATTTATTGCAAAACAGCATAAATGTAAGTGATAGATGTACCATGACCACAGAGAATACCTACACTGTGCAGAATAAATTTACTTATGAAATTAAAAACACTTCTACTGCATAATATTGCAGCTGTAAGCACATCATCCTTTATGAAATATTTATATCTAAAAACAAAGATTTTGAGACTTACCAAACAAAAGCACTGGCAGGTCGATAGACACACAAACAAACACAAGCATACACACAAAATTCAAGCTTTCGCAACGAACAGTTGCTTCATCAGGAAAGAGGGAAGGAGAGGGAAAGACGAAAGGATGTGGGTTTTAAGGGAGAGGGTAAGGAGTCATTCCAATCCCGGGAGCGGAAAGACTTACCTCAGGGGGAAAAAAGGACAGGTATACACTCGCACACACACACATATCCATCCGCACATACACAGACACAAGCAGACATTTCTAATTTGTCACCACATTGAAATGTCTGCTTGTGTCTGTGTATGTGCGGATGGATATGTGTGTGTGTGCGAGTGTATACCTGTCCTTTTTTCCCCCTGAGGTAAGTCTTTCCGCTCCCGGGATTGGAATGACTCCTTACCCTCTCCCTTAAAACCCATATCCTTTCGTCTTTCCCTCTCCTTCCCTCTTTCCTGATGAAGCAACTGTTCATCGCGAAAGCTTGAATTTTGTGTGTATGTTTGTGTTTGTTTGTGTGTCTATCGACCTGTCAGCGCTTTTGTTTGGTAAGTCTCAAAATCTTTGTTTTTAGATATATTTTTCCCATGTGGAATGTTTCCCTCTATTATATTTATGAAGTATTTGTATGACAATGTGGATATGTACGGACAAAAACTTAAAGATCTCAGAACACAGCTTTTCCCTATCTTTCACAAACTTGTACTGTGCGCAACCTAGGTTTTGGGTTCCATGCCTGCTTTCAAGTGTTATACTTTTGCAAAGGTGATATTATTGAACACTAGTCTGGAATCATCCACAAGCAGTGAGTGAGATTACTAGATTTGATGATTTAGTAGCTGCTCAGGATTATCTGTATGTTGTTTTTGCATAGTATATCTTCTTAATGCCCTGAATGTGTTTGAACATCTATAACATATTTCCAAACAATCAAACTACTTGAAGGTGAAGTTAGTTTTCTGGGATTTCCAGCATCTATAATGTTTCTTCTATTTGAGACTGAGCTACATGTTTTTCCTACAAAGAATGAGCTACACTTCTTGCACATGATCTTGTAATTTCACTTTTATTCACCAAGGACTGCGTGCTTATAGCTGAACAAATGTTTACCTTTTGTGTCAATAACATCATTGATAACTGAATAATTTTTAGGTATCAAGTTGGTGCTGATTCTGACAATTTTCTCAAATGTAGCCTCATGCACTTTTTCTTGGCTATCATTTGAAAAAGTATAATTGTTATTACTAAAATGTTTGTCTTCCGCAGAGTAGTCTACTTTTGAGGGCCAGCGGGTACTTATTTCTTGGAGCTGTTGTACCAATAGTTTGTAGTCCATAGTCAAAATCAACTGCAAACAAAGTGCCGAAAGCAAGTGGTCTAACATATAATAAGCATGTTTGTAGAGAACTGGATGAATTAATGCAGCTGAAAGAAACTCATTGAAGCACCCTTCTTGGGTATTTTTGGGTGATGGATTATGGTATAGATATCTTCGGTAAAATGTACAAAGTTGATGGCAGTGCCTTGTATTTACATATTGAACTATGTATGTTGCTTACTCATCTAACAGTGAACATCCAGGATAGAATAATGACAGGATTGTGAAAAGTATAGATTGCTACTCACCACATAGTGGAAATGTTGGAGTCGTAGACAGGCACAGCAAAAAGACTGCTAAACACATAAGCTTTCAGCCAGAAAACCATCTATGAAATAGACCCCCCCCCCCCCCCACAC